>NW_026542599.1:40924415-41524415 GCF_028750875.1 Macrosteles quadrilineatus
AACAAAAGACTTTTAAATAATTCATAGTTGATTGACAATCTACTTTACATATTTTGAATAATATTTTGCAAATGCATTTTAGCGACTTTCCTATATAAGCTATTACCGTAGTACTCATGGTAAGACCTGGACCCGGGACCGATTTACTTTTTCATTTTGAGGTCATCTGTTGTAGTTTGTTTGTTTATGAACATATTTTGAACGAATTTGGAAAATACATTATCTTAATAAACTATTATCATTTGAAAAAAACTGTTTACCCTCCCTTTTGCAGCAAACCTAAGTACTCGTTAAACTAATTATATTTAAATAGGGAATAAATGTGATATTTTTAAGGAGACATTTTAGTGTAAATCAAATCAGGCAAATAGAAATTCGCTAAGTCTGCAGGTTTGCTGCGGTGGGGAAATTTTTAAATGAAAACCATCTGTAAATAGGAATGATGTTACTTCCTGTTAATTTACTAAGATTCACAGTTAGACAAACTGGTTTATTTGTCGTCAAGCTTTTAAAGCCCCAATCCGTGCACTTGGTTGGACTGAAGAGATTTGGAAAGTTAAGAAGACACGTGCAGGACAGAGTGGATTTATAGGTTTAGACGTGTCTTAACATTGGCTGATCCTCAAATTGAGATACACCTTGGATTTCAGGAGTCAATACAACAAAAGCATTCGAAAATTATTTCTTTTAAATTATTTCTCTACGTTTATTTAGAAAACAAAGGCATGTCAATTGCAAGATTTATAACTTCCAAAATACTGAGCAAATTAGGAAATAAATTTACCATATAACCCCATATACACCCTCTTAACATGTGGGCCTTTTTAAGTCGTAGAAATTATTCAATGCTTCGCCCAATGGATGTTGTTTTAAGGAAATATGTCAGGTAAATTAAATATCAATTAATGTTAAGGAACAATATTGATTGATTGGTATTGATTGGTGATTGGTGCAATCAACAACTAAGTGATCTATCGAATCGTTTTTGTTGATTTATATTTTGAAGCTATAAGATTACTTTTATTTTCAAGTTAAATTTGTATTTTTTCATATTTATTGTTGATAAGAGTTCTGAGAAATTACTGCCAATATGTAACTATCTAGAAAATAAATCTTTTCTATCAAATATTATAAACCAGTTTACCGATCTTATGGAATATGTACTTAGAAAGGTTTGATTACATATCTTCTTATAATATCATCGCAACCGTTAAAACCCTACTGTAACCTGTAACCTTACCTGTATATCAAACTTAAGTGAAATACCTGACAAGTTTCAAGTTTGTGGCACAAAACAAGCAATTAAGCAATCGACTAAAGTTGTGTGGCGTAGTTAATAAAGTTAAATTTAACGTAAAGCATAAAAAGATTTATGATGAACAGCATTATGTAGCCTTCTATTTACTAACAACTAACGTTCAACTAAATATTGAAAAGTGCTATAAGTTTTCTATGTTAACGAAATTTTAATGTGAAACGACCAAAATTTCACCAAAGGCACATTCTACTTGTGTGGTTCAGTGACCTTGAAGGCATATTATAAACAAGCTGAAAAAGTGTAAACATTTGTAGCTTAAAACAAGCCTAGTTTAAGCTTATATGCTGGTTACCCAAGCTTGGGTTGAGCTTAAAAACCAAGCTTATAACAAGCTTATTTAAGCTTATAAGCTGGTTACCCAAGCTTGCGTTAAGCTTTAAAACAAGCTGAAAAAGTGTAAACTTTGAAGCTTAAAACAAACCTAGTTTAAGCTTATAAGCTGGTTTACCCAAGCTTGGGTTAAGCTTAAAAACCAAGCTTATAACAAGCTAAAAAAGTAAACCTTTGTAGCTTATAACAAGCATAGTTTAAGCTTATTAGCTGGTTACCCAAGGTTGGGTTAAGCTTAAAAACCAAGCTTATAACAAGCGTATCCCCAAGCTTGGGTTAAGCTTAAAAACCAAGCTTATAACAAGCCAAGGTTTAGCTTATAAGCTGGTTACCCAAGCTTGATTTAAGCTTAAAAACCAAGCTTAAAACTAGCCTAATCCCAAGCTTAGGTTAAGCTTAAAAACCAAGCTTATAACAAGCTAAAAAAGTAAACCTTTGTAGCTTATAACAAGCCTAGTTTAAGCTTATTAGCTAGTTTCCCAAGCTTGGGTTAAACTTAAAAACCAAGCTTATAACAAGCGTAGTCCCAAGCTTGGGTTAAGCTTAAAAACCAAGCTTATAACAAGCGTATCCCCAAGCTTGGGTTAAGCTTCAAAACCAAGCTTATAACAAGCCAAGGTTTAGCTTATAAGCTGGTTACCCAAGCTTGGGTTAAGCTTAAAAACCAAGCTTAAAACAAGCCTAGTCCCAAGCTTGGGTTAAGCTTAAAAACCAAGCTTATAACCAGCCAAGGTTTAGCTTATTAGCTGGTTACTCAAACTTGGGTAAAGCTTAAAAACCAAGCTTATAACAAGCTTAAAAGCTTAAAAGTAAACCTTAGTAGCTTAAAACAAGCCTAGTTTAAGCTTATAAGCTGGTTACCCGAGCTAAGGTTAAGCTTAAAAATCTAGCAGAAAAAGTGTAAACTGTAAAGCTTAAAACAAACCTAGATTAAGTTTATAAGCTGATTTACCCAAGCTTGGGTAAAGCTTATAACAAGCCTAGTTTAAGCTTATAAGCTGGTTACCCAAGCTTGGGTTAAGCTTAAATACCAAGCTAAATAATAGTAAACTTTGAAGCTTAAAACAAACTTAGTTTAAGCTTATAAGTTGGTTTACCCAATCTTGGGTTAAGCTTAATAACCAAGCTTAGAAATAGATTGAAAAAGTGTAAACTTTGAAGCTGAAACAAACTTAGTTTAAGCTTTAAGCTCGTTTACCCAAGCTTGGGTTAAGCTTAAAAACCAAGCTTATAACAATCCTATTTTAAGCTTATACGCTGGTTACCCAAGCTTGGGTTAAGCTTAAAAACCAAGCTTGGGTTAAGCTTAAAAACTAAGCTTATAACAAGTTAAAAAAGTGTAAGCTTTGAAGCTTAAAAAAAAGCCTAGTTAGAGATTATAAGCTAAGTTTACACAAGCTTGGGTTAAGCTAAAAAACCAAGCTTATAACAAGCTAAAAAAGTAAACCTTTGTAGCTTATAACAAGCCTAGTTTAGGCTTATAAGCTGGTTACCCAAGCTTGGGTTAAGCTTAAAAACCAAGCTTTTAACAAGCGTAGTCCCAAGCTTGGGTTAAGCTTAAAAAGCAAGCTAATAACAAGCGTAGTCCTAAGCTTGTAAGTTTATAAGCTTAAACTAGGCTTGTTATAAGCTTTACCCAAACTTGGGTAAATCAGCTTATAAGCTTAAGCTAGGTTTGTTTAAAGCTTCAATATTTACACTTTTTCAACTTGTTGTAAGCTTAGTTTTTAAGCTTAACCCAAGCTTGGATAAACCAACTTATAAGCTTAATCTAGGTTTGTTTTAAGCTTTACAGTTTACACTTTTTCAGCTTGGTTTTTAAGCTTAACCTAAGCTTGGGTAACCAACTTTTAAGCTTAATCTAGGTTTGTTTTAAGCTTTACAGTTTACACTTTTTCAGCTTGGTTTTTAAGCTTAACCTAATCTTGGGTAACCAACTTTTAAGCTTAAACTAGGCTTGTTATAAGCTTGGTTTTTAAGCTTAACCCATTTTGGGACTAGGCTTGTAATGAGCTTATAAGAACAACAAGTTGAAAAAGTGTGAATATTGAAGCTTTAAACAAACCTAGTTTAAGCTTACAAGCTGATTTACCCAAGCTTAGGTAAAGCTTATTACAAGCCTAGTTTAAGCTTATAAGCTGGTTATCCAAGCTTGGGTTAAGCTTAAATACCAAGCTAAAAAATAGAAAACTTTGAAGCTTAAAACAAACCTAGTTTAAGCTTATAAGTTGGTTTACCCAAGCTTGGGATAAGCTTAAAAACCAAGCTTACAACAAGTTGAAAAAGTGTAAACTTTGAAGCTGAAACAAACCTAGTTTAAGCTTATAAGCTTGTTTACCCAAGCTTGGGTTAAGCTTAAAAACCAAGCTTATAACAAGCTAAAAAAGTAAACCTTTGTACCTTATAACAAACCTAGTTTAAGCTTATAAGCTGGTTTCCCAAGCTTGGGTTAAGCTTAAAAACCAAGCTAATAACAAGCGTAGTCCCAAGCTTGGGTTAGGCTTAAAAACCAAGCTTATAACAAGCCAAGGTTTAGCTTATTAGCTGGTTACCCAAACTTGGGTAAAGCTTAAAAACTAAGCTTATAACAAGCTTAAAAGTAAACCTTTGTAGCTTATAACAAGCCTAGTTTAAGCTTATAAGCTGGTTACCCAAGCTTGGTTTAAGCTTAAAAACCAAGCTTATAACAAGCCAAGGTTTAGCTTATAAGCTGGTTACCCAAACTTGGGTTAAGCTTAAAAACCAAGCTTATAAGAAGCTAAAAAAGTAAATCTTTGTAGCTTAAAACAAGCCTAGTTTAAGCTTATAAGCTGGTTACTTTTTAAGCTTGTTATAAGCTTGGTTTTTAAGCTTAACCCAAGTTTGGGTAACCAGCTTATGAGCTAAACCTTGGCTTGTTATAAGCTTGGTTTTTTAGTAACCAAGCTTATAAGCTGGTTACCCAAGCTTGGGTTAAGCTTAAATACCAAGCTAAATAATGGTAAACTTTGAAGCTTAAAACAAACTTAGTTTAAGCTTATAAGTTGGTTTACCCAAGCTTGGGTTAAGCTTAAAAACCAAGCTTACAAACAAGTTGAAAAAGTGTAAACTTTGAAGCTGAAACAAACCTAGTTTAAGTTTTAGGCTCGTTTACCCAAGTTCGGGTTAAGCTTAAAAACCAAGCTTATAACAAGCCAAGGTTAAGCTTATAAGCTGGTTGCCCAAACTTGGGTTAAGCTTAAAAACCAAGCTTATAACCAGCCAAGGTTTAGCTTATTAGCTGGTTACTCAAACTTGGGTAAAGCTTAAAAACCAAGCTTATAACAAGCTTAAAAGCTTAAAAGTAAACCTTAGTAGCTTAAAACAAGCCTAGTTTAAGCTTATAAGCTGGTTACCCGAGCTAAGGTTAAGCTTAAAAATCTAGCAGAAAAAGTGTAAACTGTAAAGCTTAAAACAAACCTAGATTAAGTTTATAAGCTGATTTACCCAAGCTTGGGTAAAGCTTATAACAAGCCTAGTTCAAGCTTATAAGCTGGTTACCCAAGCTTGGGTTAAGCTTAAATACCAAGCTAAATAATAGTAAACTTTGAAGCTTAAAACAAACTTAGTTTAAGCTTATAAGTTGGTTTACCCAATCTTGGGTTAAGCTTAATAACCAAGCTTAGAAATAGATTGAAAAAGTGTAAACTTTGAAGCTGAAACAAACTTAGTTTAAGCTTTAAGCTCGTTTACCCAAGCTTGGGTTAAGCTTAAAAACCAAGCTTATAACAATCCTAGTTTAAGCTTATACGCTGGTTACCCAAGCTTGGGTTAAGCTTAAAAACCAAGCTTAAAACAAGCCTAGTCCCAAGCTTGGGTTAAGCTTAAAAACTAAGCTTATAACAAGTTAAAAAAGTGTAAGCTTTGAAGCTTAAAAAAAGCCTAGTTAGAGATTATAAGCTAAGTTTACACAAGCTTGGGTTAAGCTAAAAAACCAAGCTTATAACAAGCTAAAAAAGTAAACCTTTGTAGCTTATAACAAGCCTAGTTTAGGCTTATAAGCTGGTTACCCAAGCTTGGGTTAAGCTTAAAAACCAAGCTTTTAACAAGCGTAGTCCCAAGCTTGGGTTAAGCTTAAAAAGCAAGCTAATAACAAGCGTAGTCCTAAGCTTGTAAGCTTATAAGCTTAAACTAGGCTTGTTATAAGCTTTACCCAAACTTGGGTAAATCAGCTTATAAGCTTAAGCTAGGTTTGTTTAAAGCTTCAATATTTACACTTTTTCAACTTGTTGTAAGCTTAGTTTTTAAGCTTAACCCAAACTTGGATAAACCAACTTATAAGCTTAATCTAGGTTTGTTTTAAGCTTTACAGTTTACACTTTTTCAGCTTGGTTTTTAAGCTTAACCTAAGCTTGGGTAACCAACTTTTAAGCTTAATCTAGGTTTGTTTTAAGCTTTACAGTTTACACTTTTTCAGCTTGGTTTTTAAGCTTAACCTAATCTTGGGTAACCAACTTTTAAGCTTAAACTAGGCTTGTTATAAGCTTGGTTTTTAAGTTTAACCCATTTTGGGACTAGGCTTGTAATGAGCTTATAAGAACAACAAGTTGAAAAAGTGTGAATATTGAAGCTTTAAACAAACCTAGTTTAAGCTTACAAGCTGATTTATCCAAGCTTAGGTAAAGCTTATTACAAGCCTAGTTTAAGCTTATAAGCTGGTTATCCAAGCTTGGGTTAAGCTTAAATACCAAGCTAAAAAATAGAAAACTTTGAAGCTTAAAACAAACCTTGTTTAAGCTTATAAGTTGGTTTACCCAAGCTTGGGATAAGCTTAAAAACCAAGCTTACAACAAGTTGAAAAAGTGTAAACTTTGAAGCTGAAACAAACCTAGTTTAAGCTTATAAGCTTGTTTACCCAAGCTTGGGTTAAGCTTAAAAACCAAGCTTTTAACAAGCCTAGTTTAAGCTTATAAGCTGGTTACCCAAGCTTGGGTTAAGCTTAAAAACCAAGCTTATAACAAGCTAAAAAAGTAAACCTTTGTAGCTTAAAACAAGTCTAGTTTAAGCTTATAAGCTGGTTACCCAAGCTTGGGTAAAGCTTAAACACCAAGCTTATAACAAGCTAAGGTTTAGCTTATTAGCTGGTTACCCAAACTTGGGTAAAGCTTAAAAACCAAGCTTATAACAAGCTTAAAAGCTTAAAGGTAAACCTTAGTAGCTTATAACAAGCCTAGTTTAAGCTTATTAGCTGGTTACCCAAGCTTGGGTTAAGCTTAAAAACCAAGCTTATAACAAGCCAAGGTTTAGCTTATTAGCTGGTTACCCAAACTTGGGTAAAGCTTAAAAACCAAGCTTATAACAAGCTAAAAAAGTAAACCTTTGTAGCTTAAAACAAGCCTAGTTTAAGCTTATAAGCTGGTTACCCAAGCTTAGGTTAAGCTTAAAAACCAAGCTGAAAAAGTGTAAACTGTAAAGCTTAAAACAAGCCTAGATTAAGTTTATAAGTTGGTTTACCCAAGCTTGGGTTAAGCTTAAAAACTAAGCTTACAACAAGTTGAAAAAGTGTAAATATTGAAGCTTTAAACAAACCTAGGTTAAGCTTATAAGCTGATTTACCCGAGCTTGGGTAAAGCTTATAACAAGCCTAGTTTAAGCTTATAATCTGGTTACCCAAGCTTGGGTTAAGCTTAAATACCAAGCTAAATAATAGTAAACTTTGAAGCTTAAAACAAGCTTAGTTTAAGCTTATAAGTTGGTTTACCCAAGCTTGGGTTAAGCTTAAAAACCATGCTTAGAAATAGATTGAAAAAGTGTAAACTTTGAAGCTGAAACAAACCTAGTTTAAGCTTTAAGCTTGTTTACCCAAGCTTGGGTTAAGCTTAAAAACCAAGCTTATAACAATCCTAGTTTAAGCTTATACGCTGGTTAATTAAGCTTGGGTTAAGCTTAAAAACCAAGCTTAAAACAAGCCTAGTCCCAAGCTTGGGTTAAGCTTAAAAACTAAGCTTATAACAAGTTAAAAAAGTGTAAGCTTTGAAGCTTAAAAAAAGCCTAGTAAGAGATTATAAGCTAAGTTTACACAAGCTTGGGTTAAGCTTAAAAACCAAGCTTATAACAAGCTAAAAAAGTAAACCTTTGTAGCTTATAACAAGCCTAGTTTAGGCTTATAAGCTGGTTACCCAAGCTTGGGTTAAGCTTAAAAACCAAGCTTATAACAAGCTAAAAAAGTAAACCTTTGTAGCTTATAACAAGCCTAGTTTAGGCTTTTAAGCTGGTTACCCAAGCTTGGGTTAAGCTTAAAAACCAAGTTTTTAACAAGCGTAATCCCAAGCTTGGGTTAAGCTTAAAAAGCAAGCTAATAACAAGCGTAGTCCCAAGCTTGTAAGCTTATAAGCTTAAACTAGGCTTGTTATAAGCTTTACCCAAACTTGGGTAAATCAGCTTATAAGCTTAAACTAGGTTTGTTTAAAGCTTCAATATTTACACTTTTTCAACTTGTTGTAAGCTTAGTTTTTAAGCTTAACCCAAGCTTGGATAAACCAACTTATAAGCTTAATCTAGGTTTGTTTTAAGCTTTACAGTTTACACTTTTTCAGCTTGGTTTTTAAGCTTAACCTAAGCTTGGGTAACCAACTTATAAGCTTAAACTAAGCTTGTTATAAGCTTGGTTTTTAAGCTTAACCCATTTTGGGACTAGGCTTGTAATGAGCTTATAAAAACAACAAGTTGAAAAAGTGTAAATATTGAAGCTTTAAACAAACCTAGTTTAAGCTTATAAGCTGATTTACCCAAGCTTGGGTAAAGCTTATAACAAGCCTAGTTTAAGCTTATAAGCTGGCTACCCAAGCTTGGGTTAAGCTTAAAAACCAAGCTTATAACAAGCTAAAAAAGTAAACCTTTGTAGCTTATAACAAGCCAAGGTTTAGCTTATAAGCTGGTTACCCAAGCTTGGGTTAAGCTTAAAAACCAAGCTTAAAACAAGCCTAGTCCCAAGCTTGGGTTAAGCTTAAAAACCAAGCTTATAACAAGCCAAGGTTAAGCTTATAAGCTGGTTGCCCAAACTTTGGTTAAGCTGAAAAACCAAGCTTATAACAAGCGTATCCCCAAGCTTGGGTTAAGCTTAAAAAACAAGCTTATAACAAGCCAAGGTTAAGCTTATAAGCTGGTTGCCCAAACTTTGGTTAAGCTTAAAAACCAAGCTTATAACAAGCTGAAAAAGTAAACCTTTGTAGCTTAAAACAAGCCTACTTTAAGCTTATAAGCTGGTTACCCAAGCTTGGGTTAAGCTTCAAAACCAAGCTTATAACAAGCTAAAAAAGTAAACCTTTGTACCTTATAACAAACCTAGTTTAAGCTTATAAGCTGGTTTCCCAAGCTTGGGTTAAGCTTAAAAACCAAGCTTATAACAAGCGTATTCCCAAGCTTGGGTTAAGCTTAAAAACCAAGCTAATAACAAGCGTAGTCCCAAGCTTGGGTTAAGCTTAAAAACCAAGCTTATAACAAGCCAAGGTTTAGCTTATTAGCTGGTTACCCAAACTTGGGTAAAGCTTAAAAACTAAGCTTATAACAAGCTTAAAAGTAAACCTTTGTAGCTTATAACAAGCCTAGTTTAAGCTTATAAGCTGGTTACCCAAGCTTGGTTTAAGCTTAAAAACCAAGCTTATAACAAGCCAAGGTTTAGCTTATAAGCTGGTTACCCAAACTTGGGTTAAGCTTAAAAACCAAGCTTATAAGAAGCTAAAACAGTAAATCTTTGTAGCTTAAAACAAGCCTAGTTTAAGCTTATAAGCTGGTTACTTTTTTAGCTTGTTATAAGCTTGGTTTTTAAGCTTAACCCAAGTTTGGGTAACCAGCTTATGAGCTAAACCTTGGCTTGTTATAAGCTTGGTTTTTTAGTAACCAAGCTTATAAGCTGGTTACCCAAGCTTGGGTTAAGCTTAAATACCAAGCTAAATAATGGTAAACTTTGAAGCTTAAAACAAACTTAGTTTAAGCTTATAAGTTGGTTTACCCAAGCTTGGGTTAAGCTTAAAAACCAAGCTTACAAACAAGTTGAAAAAGTGTAAACTTTGAAGCTGAAACAAACCTAGTTTAAGTTTTAGGCTCGTTTACCCAAGTTCGGGTTAAGCTTAAAAACCAAGCTTATAACAAGCCAAGGTTAAGCTTATAAGCTGGTTGCCCAAACTTGGGTTAAGCTTAAAAACCAAGCTTATAACCAGCCAAGGTTTAGCTTATTAGCTGGTTACTCAAACTTGGGTAAAGCTTAAAAACCAAGCTTATAACAAGCTTAAAAGCTTAAAAGTAAACCTTAGTAGCTTAAAACAAGCCTAGTTTAAGCTTATAAGCTGGTTACCCGAGCTAAGGTTAAGCTTAAAAATCTAGCAGAAAAAGTGTAAACTGTAAAGCTTATAACAAGCCTAGTTTAAGCTTATAAGCTGGTTACCCAAGCTTGGGTTAAGCTTAAATACCAAGCTAAATAATAGTAAACTTTGAAGCTTAAAACAAACTTAGTTTAAGCTTATAAGTTGGTTTACCCAATCTTGGGTTAAGCTTAATAACCAAGCTTAGAAATAGATTGAAAAAGTGTAAACTTTGAAGCTGAAACAAACTTAGTTTAAGCTTTAAGCTCGTTTACCCCAGCTTGGGTTAAGCTTAAAAACCAAGCTTATAACAATCCTAGTTTAAGCTTATACGCTGGTTACCCAAGCTTGGGTTAAGCTTAAAAACCACGCTTAAAACAAGCCTAGTCCCAAGCTTGGGTTAAGCTTAAAAACTAAGCTTATAACAAGTTAAAAAAGTGTAAGCTTTGAAGCTTAAAAAAAGCCTAGTTAGAGATTATAAGCTAAGTTTACACAAGCTTGGGTTAAGCTAAAAAACCAAGCTTATAACAAGCTAAAAAAGTAAACCTTTGTAGCTTATAACAAGCCTAGTTTAGGCTTATAAGCTGGTTACCCAAGCTTGGGTTAAGCTTAAAAACCAAGCTTTTAACAAGCGTAGTCCCAAGCTTGGGTTAAGCTTAAAAAGCAAGCTAATAACAAGCGTAGTCCTAAGCTTGTAAGCTTATAAGCTTAAACTAGGCTTGTTATAAGCTTTACCCAAACTTGGGTAAATCAGCTTATAAGCTTAAGCTAGGTTTGTTTAAAGCTTCAATATTTACACTTTTTCAACTTGTTGTAAGCTTAGTTTTTAAGCTTAACCCAAGCTTGGATAAACCAACTTATAAGCTTAATCTAGGTTTGTTTTAAGCTTTACAGTTTACACTTTTTCAGCTTGGTTTTTAAGCTTAACCTAAGCTTGGGTAACCAACTTTTAAGCTTAATCTAGGTTTGTTTTAAGCTTTACAGTTTACACTTTTTCAGCTTGGGTTTTAAGCTTAACCTAATCTTGGGTAACCAACTTTTAAGCTTAAACTAGGCTTGTTATAAGCTTGGTTTTTAAGCTTAACCCATTTTGGGACTAGGCTTGTAATGAGCTTATAAGAACAACAAGTTGAAAAAGTGTGAATATTGAAGCTTTAAACAAACCTAGTTTAAGCTTACAAGCTGATTTACCCAAGCTTAGGTAAAGCTTATTACAAGCCTAGTTTAAGCTTATAAGCTGGTTATCCAAGCTTGGGTTAAGCTTAAATACCAAGCTAAAAAATAGAAAACTTTGAAGCTTAAAACAAACCTAGTTTAAGCTTATAAGTTGGTTTACCCAAGCTTGGGATAAGCTTAAAAACCAAGCTTACAACAAGTTGAAAAAGTGTAAACTTTGAAGCTGAAACAAACCTAGTTTAAGCTTATAAGCTTGTTTACCCAAGCTTGGGTTAAGCTTAAAAACCAAGCTTTTAACAAGCCTAGTTTAAGCTTATAAGCTGGTTACCCAAGCTTGGGTTAAGCTTAAAAACCAAGCTTATAACAAGCTAAAAAAGTAAACCTTTGTAGCTTAAAACAAGTCTAGTTTAAGCTTATAAGCTGGTTACCCAAGCTTGGGTAAAGCTTAAACACCAAGCTTATAACAAGCTAAGGTTTAGCTTATTAGCTGATTACCCAAACTTGGGTAAAGCTTAAAAACCAAGCTTATAACAAGCTTAAAAGCTTAAAGGTAAACCTTAGTAGCTTATAACAAGCCTAGTTTAAGCTTATTAGCTGGTTACCCAAGCTTGGGTTAAGCTTAAAAACCAAGCTTATAACATGCCAAGGTTTAGCTTATTAGCTGGTTACCCAAACTTGGGTAAAGCTTAAAAACCAAGCTTATAACAAGCTAAAAAAGTAAACCTTTGTAGCTTAAAACAAGCCTAGTTTAAGCTTATAAGCTGGTTACCCAAGCTTAGGTTAAGCTTAAAAACCAAGCTGAAAAAGTGTAAACTGTAAAGCCTAAAACAAGCCTAGATTAAGTTTATAAGTTGGTTTACCCAAGCTTGGGTTAAGCTTAAAAACTAAGCTTACAACAAGTTGAAAAAGTGTAAATATTGAAGCTTTAAACAAACCTAGGTTAAGCTTATAAGCTGATTTACCCGAGCTTGGGTAAAGCTTATAACAAGCCTAGTTTAAGCTTATAATCTGGTTACCCAAGCTTGGGTTAAGCTTAAATACCAAGCTAAATAATAGTAAACTTTGAAGCTTAAAACAAGCTTAGTTTAAGCTTATAAGTTGGTTTACCCAAGCTTGGGTTAAGCTTAAAAACCATGCTTAGAAATAGATTGAAAAAGTGTAAACTTTGAAGCTGAAACAAACCTAGTTTAAGCTTTAAGCTTGTTTACCCAAGCTTGGGTTAAGCTTAAAAACCAAGCTTATAACAATCCTAGTTTAAGCTTATACGCTGGTTAATTAAGCTTGGGTTAAGCTTAAAAACCAAGCTTAAAACAAGCCTAGTCCCAAGCTTGGGTTAAGCTTAAAAACTAAGCTTATAACAAGTTAAAAAAGTGTAAGCTTTGAAGCTTAAAAAAAGCCTAGTTAGAGATTATAAGCTAAGTTTACACAAGCTTGGGTTAAGCTTAAAAACCAAGCTTATAACAAGCTGAAAAAGTAAACCTTTGTAGCTTAAAACAAGCCTACTTTAAGCTTATAAGCTGGTTACCCAAGCTTGGGTTAAGCTTAAAAACCAAGCTTATAACAAGCTAAAAAAGTAAACCTTTGTACCTTATAACAAACCTAGTTTAAGCTTATAAGCTGGTTTCCCAAGCTTGGGTTAAGCTTAAAAACCAAGCTTATAACAAGCGTATTCCCAAGCTTGGGTTAAGCTTAAAAACCAAGCTAATAACAAGCGTAGTCCCAAGCTTGGGTTAAGCTTAAAAACCAAGCTTATAACAAGCCAAGGTTTAGCTTATTAGCTGGTTACCCAAACTTGGGTAAAGCTTAAAAACTAAGCTTATAACAAGCTTAAAAGTAAACCTTTGTAGCATATAACAAGCCTAGTTTAAGCTTATAAGCTGGTTACCCAAGCTTGGTTTAAGCTTAAAAACCAAGCTTATAACAAGCCAAGGTTTAGCTTATAAGCTGGTTACCCAAACTTGGGTTAAGCTTAAAAACCAAGCTTATAAGAAGCTAAAACAGTAAATCTTTGTAGCTTAAAACAAGCCTAGTTTAAGCTTATAAGCTGGTTACTTTTTTAGCTTGTTATAAGCTTGGTTTTTAAGCTTAACCCAAGTTTGGGTAACCAGCTTATGAGCTAAACCTTGGCTTGTTATAAGCTTGGTTTTTTAGTAACCAAGCTTATAAGCTGGTTACCCAAGCTTGGGTTAAGCTTAAATACCAAGCTAAATAATGGTAAACTTTGAAGCTTAAAACAAACTTAGTTTAAGCTTATAAGTTGGTTTACCCAAGCTTGGGTTAAGCTTAAAAACCAAGCTTACAAACAAGTTGAAAAAGTGTAAACTTTGAAGCTGAAACAAACCTAGTTTAAGTTTTAGGCTCGTTTACCCAAGTTCGGGTTAAGCTTAAAAACCAAGCTTATAACAAGCCAAGGTTAAGCTTATAAGCTGGTTGCCCAAACTTGGGTTAAGCTTAAAAACCAAGCTTATAACCAGCCAAGGTTTAGCTTATTAGCTGGTTACTCAAACTTGGGTAAAGCTTAAAAACCAAGCTTATAACAAGCTTAAAAGCTTAAAAGTAAACCTTAGTAGCTTAAAACAAGCCTAGTTTAAGCTTATAAGCTGGTTACCCGAGCTAAGGTTAAGCTTAAAAATCTAGCAGAAAAAGTGTAAACTGTAAAGCTTATAACAAGCCTAGTTTAAGCTTATAAGCTGGTTACCCAAGCTTGGGTTAAGCTTAAATACCAAGCTAAATAATAGTAAACTTTGAAGCTTAAAACAAACTTAGTTTAAGCTTATAAGTTGGTTTACCCAATCTTGGGTTAAGCTTAATATCCAAGCTTAGAAATAGATTGAAAAAGTGTAAACTTTGAAGCTGAAACAAACTTAGTTTAAGCTTTAAGCTCGTTTACCCCAGCTTGGGTTAAGCTTAAAAACCAAGCTTATAACAATCCTAGTTTAAGCTTATACGCTGGTTACCCAAGCTTGGGTTAAGCTTAAAAACCACGCTTAAAACAAGCCTAGTCCCAAGCTTGGGTTAAGCTTAAAAACTAAGCTTATAACAAGTTAAAAAAGTGTAAGCTTTGAAGCTTAAAAAAAGCCTAGTTAGAGATTATAAGCTAAGTTTACACAAGCTTGGGTTAAGCTAAAAAACCAAGCTTATAACAAGCTAAAAAAGTAAACCTTTGTAGCTTATAACAAGCCTAGTTTAGGCTTATAAGCTGGTTACCCAAGCTTGGGTTAAGCTTAAAAACCAAGCTTTTAACAAGCGTAGTCCCAAGCTTGGGTTAAGCTTAAAAAGCAAGCTAATAACAAGCGTAGTCCTAAGCTTGTAAGCTTATAAGCTTAAACTAGGCTTGTTATAAGCTTTACCCAAACTTGGGTAAATCAGCTTATAAGCTTAAGCTAGGTTTGTTTAAAGCTTCAATATTTACACTTTTTCAACTTGTTGTAAGCTTAGTTTTTAAGCTTAACCCAAGCTTGGATAAACCAACTTATAAGCTTAATCTAGGTTTGTTTTAAGCTTTACAGTTTACACTTTTTCAGCTTGGTTTTTAAGCTTAACCTAAGCTTGGGTAACCAACTTTTAAGCTTAATCTAGGTTTGTTTTAAGCTTTACAGTTTACACTTTTTCAGCTTGGGTTTTAAGCTTAACCTAATCTTGGGTAACCAACTTTTAAGCTTAAACTAGGCTTGTTATAAGCTTGGTTTTTAAGCTTAACCCATTTTGGGACTAGGCTTGTAATGAGCTTATAAGAACAACAAGTTGAAAAAGTGTGAATATTGAAGCTTTAAACAAACCTAGTTTAAGCTTACAAGCTGATTTACCCAAGCTTAGGTAAAGCTTATTACAAGCCTAGTTTAAGCTTATAAGTTGGTTATCCAAGCTTGGGTTAAGCTTAAATACCAAGCTAAAAAATAGAAAACTTTGAAGCTTAAAACAAACCTAGTTTAAGCTTATAAGTTGGTTTACCCAAGCTTGGGATAAGCTTAAAAACCAAGCTTACAACAAGTTGAAAAAGTGTAAACTTTGAAGCTGAAACAAACCTAGTTTAAGCTTATAAGCTTGTTTACCCAAGCTTGGGTTAAGCTTAAAAACCAAGCTTTTAACAAGCCTAGTTTAAGCTTATAAGCTGGTTACCCAAGCTTGGGTTAAGCTTAAAAACCAAGCTTATAACAAGCTAAAAAAGTAAACCTTTGTAGCTTAAAACAAGCCTAGTTTAAGCTTATAAGCTGGTTACCCAAGCTTGGGTAAAGCTTAAAAACCAAGCTTATAACAAGCTTAAAAGCTTAAAGGTAAACCTTAGTAGCTTATAACAAGCCTAGTTTAAGCTTATTAGCTGGTTACCCAAGCTTGGGTTAAGCTTAAAAACCAAGCTTATAACAAGCCAGGGTTTAGCTTATTAGCTGGTTACCCAAACTTGGGTATGCTTAAAAACCAAGCTTATAACAAGCTAAAAAAGTAAACCTTTGTAGCTTAAAACAAGCCTAGTTTAAGCTTATAAGCTGGTTACCCAAGCTTAGGTTAAGCTTAAAAACCAAGCTGAAAAAGTGTAAACTGTAAAGCTTAAAACAAGCCTAGATTAAGTTTATAAGTTGGTTTACCCAAGCTTGGGTTAAGCTTAAAAACTAAGCTTACAACAAGTTGAAAAAGTGTAAATATTGAAGCTTTAAACAAACCTAGGTTAAGCTTATAAGCTGATTTACCCAAGCTTGGGTAAAGCTTATAACAAGCCTAGTTTAAGCTTATAATCTGGTTACCCAAGCTTGGGTTAAGCTTAAATACCAAGCTAAATAATAGTAAACTTTGAAGCTTAAAACAAGCTTAGTTTAAGCTTATAAGTTGGTTTACCCAAGCTTGGGTTAAGCTTAAAAACCATGCTTAGAAATAGATTGAAAAAGTGTAAACTTTGAAGCTGAAAAAAACCTAGTTTAAGCTTTAAGCTTGTTTACCCAAGCTTGGGTTAAGCTTAAAAACCAAGCTTATAACAATCCTAGTTTAAGCTTATACGCTGGTTAATTAAGCTTGGGTTAAGCTTAAAAACCAAGCTTAAAACAAGCCTAGTCCCAAGCTTGGGTTAAGCTTAAAAACTAAGCTTATAACAAGTTAAAAAAGTGTAAGCTTTGAAGCTTAAAAAAAGCCTAGTTAGAGATTATAAGCTAAGTTTACACAAGCTTGGGTTAAGCTTAAAAACCAAGCTTATAACAAGCTAAAAAAGTAAACCTTTGTAGCTTATAACAAGCCTAGTTTAGGCTTATAAGCTGGTTACCCAAGCTTGGGTTAAGCTTAAAAACCAAGCTTATAACAAGCTAAAAAAGTAAACCTTTGTAGCTTATAACAAGCCTAGTTTAGGCTTATAAGCTGGTTACCCAAGCTTGGGTTAAGCTTAAAAACCAAGTTTTTAACAAGCGTAGTCCCAAGCTTGGGTTAAGCTTAAAAACCAAGCTAATAACAAGCGTAGTCCCAAGCTTGTAAGCTTATAAGCTTAAACTAGGCTTGTTATAAGCTTTACCCAAACTTGGGTAAATCAGCTTATAAGCTTAAACTAGGTTTGTTTAAAGCTTCAATATTTACACTTTTTCAACTTGTTGTAAGCTTAGTTTTTAAGCTTAACCCAAGCTTGGATAAACCAACTTATAAGCTTAATCTAGGTTTGTTTTAAGCTTTACAGTTTACACTTTTTCAGCTTGGTTTTTAAGCTTAACCTAAGCTTGGGTAACCAACTTATAAGCTTAAACTAAGCTTGTTATAAGCTTGGTTTTTAAGCTTAACCCATTTTGGGACTAGGCTTGTAATGAGCTTATAAAAACAACAAGTTGAAAAAGTGTAAATATTGAAGCTTTAAACAAACCTAGTTTAAGCTTACAAGCTGATTTACCCAAGCTTGAGTAAAGCTTATTACAAGCCTAGTTTAAGCTTATAAGCTGGTTATCCAAGCTTGGGTTAAGCTTAAATACCAAGCTAAAAATAGAAAACTTTGAAGCTTAAAACAAACCTAGTTTAAGCTTATAAGTTGGTTTACCCAAGCTTGGGATAAGCTTAAAAATCAAGCTTACAACAAGTTGAAAAAGTGTAAACTTTGAAGCTGAAACAAACCTAGTTTAAGCTTATAAGCTTGTTTACCCAAGCTTGGGTTTAGCTTAAAAACCAAGCTTTTAACAAGCCTAGTTTAAGCTTATAAGCTGGTTACCCAAGCTTGGGTTAAGCTTAAAAACCAAGCTTATAACAAGCTAAAAAAGTAAACCTTTGTAGCTACAAACAAGCCTAGTTTAAGCTTATAAGCTGGTTACCCAAGCTTGGGTTAAGCTTAAAAACCAAGCTTATAACAAGATAAAAAAGTAAACCTTTGTACCTTATAACAAACGTAGTTTAAGCTTATAAGCTGGTTACCCAAGCTTGGGTTAAGCTTAAAAACCAAGCTTATAACAAGCGTAGTCCCAAGCTTTGGTTAAGCTTAAACACCAAGCTAATAACAAGCGTAGTCCCAAGCTTGGGTTAAGCTTAAAAACCAAGCTTATAACAAGCCAAGGTTTAGCTTATTAGCTGGTTACCCAAACTTGGGTAAAGCTTAAAAACCAAGCTTATAACAAGCTTAAAAGTAAACCTTTGTAGCTTTTAACAAGCCTAGTTTAAGCTTATTAGCTGGTTACCCAAGCTTGGGTTAAGCTTAAAAACCAAGCTTATAACAAGCGTAGTCCCAAGCTTGTGTTAAGCTTAAAAACCAAGCTTATAACAAGCGTAGTCCCAAGCTTGGGTTAAGCTTAAAAACCAAGCTTATAACAAGCCAAGGTTTAGCTTATAAGCTGGTTACTTAAACTTGGGTTAAGCTTAAAAACCAAGCTTATAAGAAGCTAAAAAAGTAAACCTTTGTAGCTTAAAACAAGCCTAGTTTAAGCTTATAAGCTGGTTACCCAAGCTTGGGTTAAGCTTAAAAACCAAGCTCATTACAAGCCTAGTCCCAAAATGGGTTAAGCTTAAAAACCAAGCTTATAACAAGCCAAGTTTAAGCTTATAAGCTGGTAACCCAAGCTTAGGTTAAACTTAAAAACCAAGCTGAAAAAGTGTAAACTGTAAAGTTTAAAACAAACCTAGATTAAGCTTATAAGTTGATTTACCCAAGCTTGGGTTAAGCTTAAAAACTAAGCTTACAACAAGTTGAAAAAGTGTAAATATTGAAGCTTTAAACAAACCTAGTTTAAGCTTATAAGCTGATTTACCCAAGCTTGGGTAAAGCTTATAACAAGCCTAGTTTAAGCTTATAAGCTGGCTACCCAAGCTTGGGTTAAGCTTAAAAACCAAGCTTATAACAAGCTAAAAAAGTAAACCTTTGTAGCTTAAAACAAGCCTAGTTTAAGCTTATATGCTGGTTACCCAAGCTTGGGTTAAGCTTTAAAACCAAAAAGTCATACTATGAATTTTGCCTTGCATTACATTTTGAGCACTTCAAAGCATACGCAGTTGCGTTATTATTTTGTGTTTTTACAAAATATGAATTTTTTTGTTTCGTGCGTTTTCCCCCGTTATGTGTTGTACAGATGTTGGTTTGTATGGTGCCCAACTGTAATCAAAAATGATTTATACATTCCCCATAAGACAAAGTAGTATATTTCGTACCTAGGGCCGAAAATGAGGTTTTGCCGGCTCGAGATCGCGTTTTAACCGACTTAATCTCGACTTCGTCTCGGAACTTGAAACGATTAAGACCTGCAAAACCATTTCGGCTCGTGGTACGAATGCTATTTTTCACCACACTACACCCTATTACCACTATTCACCACAATATTAATTTCAATAGTCAATACAACCACAACTTTAAGGTTAAGTGAAATATTTTGAGGAATCTGCAAAAATAACAATCAATAGTTGCCTAGACAGCGGTGACAACCAAACAAGTCTATTACAACGCATATGAATACTTCACTGCTTGTTTATTTAATATAACACATTAATGTTTAAAAACCTGCTCGGTTTCCAAATGACGATGGCAGTTGGTATGGACAGCAATACGTAGCTTTCGGGGCTAAAACATCGAAGTGTGGTGAAAAATACCTTGTTAACACAGTTTCAGTTACTTCGGAAAGGGTTGGGAGACTAATTTAATTTACGTGAGTGTGAAAGAAATTTGGTGAACATTATTTATTTTTAATTTATTTATCATACATATGAATATATATTTTAACAACAAGATGTATAGACCTACCTTTATGAATGTGAATTTCGTTTCAAACATAGATTCTAGGATTATGCAAGCGATAAATTATTACTATATTTTTATTTTGGTTGAATTGTACAGAATGATCTTGTACGTAGTGTGAAGTAATAAACCCCCAACCTCACCCTGTATGTAGTAAGGGTTTGATCTCCCTTGGGGCATGTAGGGCGCAAGCTTCATATTTGTTACTGTCACACAAAGTATGTGGCTAACATTCCTTTCTCCCTAGGGTATTGCTGGTACACATTGTATTAACATAATTGTCTACGTTACCAAGTACTGATAATACATTATCCATCGACAGCTTCTATGGGATAGCGTTCTTGTTAATTATTTATAATTTTTATTCCAGGGCCTTTACTCAATTTTTCCGAGTGAAAAGTTAAGCTTACAGCTAAAACATAAATGATTACACATTCGTCTGTAACACGACGAATTAATTTGTTAATTTGTTTGACATTTATCGTTAGTAATTTACATGAACGCTTGTCTACAATAGTGAGTATTTAAGTTATATTTGACATAATTTTTGTTGTGCATCCAGACAAAACTTATGGAAGTCAAAGTCATTATAATTATAGGATAAGTTTTAAAAATTATTTTAGTATCACATTAAAAACGTGCGAATGTAATTGGCCGTCGGGGGAGTTGGTTTTCTTTTTCAAAATTAAGTACCTACTCTTGTTGTTTTTAGTTATTTTCCTTATTTGTGGTGTGGCTAAGACAACTATGTTTGTTTTCATGTATTTTGTTTGGTTTAGGGACGTTTAAGGAGATTCCACCTAGAACAACATATTAACCTACTTTCAACTTTCTCTCAACTTACAATTAATTAGTGTCTATTGGCATGTAACGAATATACAATTTGAAATATATCAATGTTTTATTTTTTAAAGATTCAGCTAATCAGTGAGTAGGAATTTACTTTTTGGAGAACATTCATATTACTTGTGCTAGGATACAAAAGAATCTATTAAAACCATTTAACAATTTTACATTTACATATTGACTAACTGTTTTAGACTTAACCCCACATAAATTTGTATTAAAATCACATCATCGCTGAAGAACGCAATATATACTTCCCAAGTCCTCAACCAAGTTCATATATAAAACAAGAACAACTGAAGTGCATGGATCAGGCAAAAGGAACTTTTAAAGTCCAACTGAGAGTATTATAAGTTTCCTCTCGACACACTTCTGCGAAATTTCTCTCTTTCTGGCTAAACTTTCTCAATCAGAATCTCAAGAAGATCCGGTCCACCTCTTCCCCTTCTGTGGGCAAATGTAGAATTGTTGCGATTCTAAGTTGTAGGGAATACAATTTTTGCATAGCTTTGTGATGACATTCAATTGTCAATGTGTTCATAGCATAATGTTTAGCAACCATTACTTCGATGTAAGGGTGACGGGTTCAATTCCTGGCATATCCATATAATATTGGTTGTTTTCGACCACTTTCGGGAAAATCCGTCCTTGATTCCTTCTTCAAAAACGCCATTTGCGTTACTACTAGTAGAGTCGCTTTGTAAATATTAGTACCAATATTTAATTAATTATAAATTATCGTTAAGACGGGATTCCATCTGGGTGCGTATGTTAACTCTCTCAAGTGAGTGAAGGATGTGTGTAAAATAGTTAACTCTCACCTACTACAATGTTTAAACTACCTGCGTATAAAACCAAGTTTTGGTTTGTTCAATTTCTGGTTACGATGAAACACATTATGATTTGTTTAAATGAGTTTCTCTTCCCAGAGTAGATTTTACAGTATACACTTTGCTCTTCGACTATAATACCAATACCAAAGTACGAATGATTTATTGATAGTGTTGTTGTGCTATGGGGCTTTTGGATCCGGTGAAATAACAATTTATCAATATTACACATTAAAACAAACTCTACTCTGTAAACGATCAGCTAATATAACAAATGTATAGGGGAGGAAACTATGTTTAATTCATGGCATCAGTTAAGGATTGTATCATCTTCATCCAACCTGCTAACCTACTTACTGTATATTCTTTTTATCTTAGAGTTAGTGGTAAATGTGGGGAACATGTTTATGGGATTGAAGATATATAATACATTGTTGTAAACAGTGAAATAAATCTTTCAAATTAAAGCTTGGTGTGATTCAGATTATATAGTAGATCTAGATTAATCAGTTATTATTTATACTGTTATTGTTTCAGGAGGGCTGCAGTAATTTATATGAGTTACAGTAGGTAGTTGCTTAATAGGTACCTATTTCAAAAACAAAAAATTCTTTTTAAATGTACACTACTTATAGAAAGAAGGTAAAAAATTTGTAGAAACCGTCGGTTTTTTACTTCCTTATAATGTTATTCGTGTTTTTGTGCAATATTATATTGTAAGTAATTATTAAAAAGTTACTACACAAACATTTTATTTATTGATTAATTCACTGGGAAAAGATAAATTACCTTATTTTGATAACTAAATAACTTGCTGGTCCTATTGACGAAGAACTCAACAGTACAGCTTAATCAACTTACAAGGCAAAAATCAGTTAATGGAAAAGTTCCCTTTTTGTATTTAACTAAAACTCCTTGAGCAATTGTTTGGATAAAACAAAAGGGATGACTATTTACTTTTAAAGAAGTGATTCTTTTTACTTGCTCTGCCAAGTTATTACTTAGCCAGATAAATGATGATGCAAACTGTCAGCAATGCATTTCATTAAATTTAATTCATTTTAAATAAATAATTAAACGTAAAAGAATAACATAAATTTAATGGCAATTTGACATATTTTTGTTACCCAAAAGAAAAACTGTGTAAGATTTTTTTAAAGAGAAATTTGGTAACTTGAAAAGTTTGGAAATTGAATTGTATTTTAACTTAAGCAATGCTCTGCCTGCAAGTAAACATTGATGCAGATATTGACTACTTGTTTAACAAACCTTCCAAACTTTGAATTTGGTTTCATATCAGATATGAGCTCAAAACTTTCCCAATTGGACTTGATTTGGTACCGGTACTGAGTTTAAAATACATATTGTCACTTAATTAAATACAAAATACTATTAAACACAACCGCCGCAGCAAAACTGCAGACTTAGCTGATTTCCATTCGTTCAATTGGATTTTAGTTAAAATATTTTCTTCCAATGTCAGATTTATTTCCAATAAAAATACGTTACAATAGGTTTATTGAGTCTTCGGTTAGCTGCTACAGAGAAGGTAATAAAGTTTTGTGAAATAATAATAGATTAGTATAATATAAAGATAGGTCAAATTTCATCAAAGTTTTCCATGAACAAGCAACCTACAACAGTTTACTTTTCTATAACATGGGATTTTAATTATTTAAAGATTTGTTCGGATCTTCTTTGTTACTATTACTTGTATAACATCTATTCAGTATGAGTATGCTAAATTATTTGTCTTTTAAGTGCAAACAAAAATTGAAAAATTGTTAGATTTTATTTTGACAATCAAAAATATACAGGTACCGTAAATAAGTTTGAAGGATTGTGTTTTTGGCCTCTGAGGACCCAAAAGAACAAAAACTCGGTTTTGGATCTAGAACCCGATCTTACCATGAGACCTACATTAATAGCTTATCCACTGTGTGGGAAGTTCGCTAGTAAAATTGTTCAACAAAATCATTAAAATAACTTAAGCTCAATGAAATTACATGTAATGAAATTTGTAAAAATAGCAAGATTTGCTAAGATATAGTGTCTCAGTCTGAAACTTGGATCCAGCCACTAATGATACTGCTTGCCTCATGTCGGGCTTATCTCTTTACAGTAAATTGACTCTAATTCAACCTCCAAGACTGAGACTGTGCCCTAAGTGTTTTCACGGCCTTGGTTTCAAATGTTCCAAATACTTGCAGCAACCTTGTTTAGCTCAGTATAAAAGTATGTAACATTTACTCTTGGATACAGATACAGATTGAGAACTGTAACAATGGCTAGTCTCACAATAGTATTGAAAATTAATTTGGCAAAAGGATCGTTAAGAAGTGGCAAAAATATTAACTTACGTAAGTCTGGAAGGATGAATGTCTTTTTTATGGCATAGTTTGTTTCGAAGCTATCCCCAGTGTATTGTGTAATGAGTAATATTAAAATAAGTAATTTTAAACGTTACTTTTCCAAGTTAGAAACATTTAAATGCATTATAATCTTTTAAAGATACTCGTTAATACCACTATAATGCCGATCTTTGGTTACGGTAATAAAATAACACCAAAGACATGCAGATATTTCAGATTTCAGGTTTCACCTTTATAAAAAAAAATGTTGTATCAAAAATCATCATAGAGCCGCTCCGACTTAAACTACATGAGCTTGACTAATACAAAAGTTTACTTTATTGAAATTATTTCATTCTTTTTAGAGCATTTGAAGTCGGTTGTATTTTTTTACAAAAATAAATTATTAGATTCAGCGTGCAAAAAATGTTAATGAGTAGACATATACAAACTAAATGTTTTACCGTTGTAAGTACTGAATACTAAACATTAGCCAAAGATGATAATTTTAATCACACTTTTGTGGATAGCTTACTCTTACTTTGGGGAATACTCTACGGTATCGTTTGCACTTGAAATAATACTCACTCTATTATTTTGACATGTTGTTCAACTAGAATCATCAAATAAGCTCTAACTTGATTATCAGCAGTCATTTGTCTTGAATTCATGTCAACATATATGCATAATTAGCGGAAAATGGCCTCGAAGTGTCACATAAAGTATCTTTTAGACGTTTTTCGAAATCTAATTTCTCAATAAAAGTCAAGGAACGCCTTCTAGTGTAGGATTTAAGTACCGTTATATCAAATTTAATTATACATTTCATTATTAATTGCCAATATCTCCAATATAAGTTATATAATTCAAATAATTACGCTAACTTTATATGCTCTTTATGTAATCTAAATGAGAATGAGGACACTTATCATTTTGTTGCTCGTTGTCCAATTTTAACCCAAATTAGAAATAAATAGCTATTGAAACCTGTTTTAACTCGCTCAGAGTTTATAGATTTTCTTAATGGTAAGGATTGGCGTTCGCTGGCAAATTTTCTGAAAGAAGCTTGGAAGTATAGGTGGGATTTGGTTTTAGAATTCAATGTCTAGCAGCAAAACAATATAAATATTATAGCTTATTACAAATATTTCACATTTTTAGTTGTATTAAAAGAAAATGTTGTCAACCCGGCAGACGGTCTTATGGCCATTGCTGTAAAGTGATATTTTAGTTAATTTTGTTCTTGTTATGCAGAAGATTATGTTTAGTTATAAGTTGATATGTATTTATGCACTTTATTTTTGTGTTAATAAAGCACTTTTTCATTCATTCACTCATTCAATACTAATAATTATTTAAATAAATTAATTTAAAAGGTTATTTTGATAATAAATTGTGTTAGGTACTACATTTTGGTTCTTGTTAGGATAATATTGTCTAATAACCAAGCAAAATTTAATACGATTGGTTTATATAATGCTTTGAAAAAAATAAAATAAAAAAATCTCAAGTTATTAATACACAAAACTAACTAAACACTCGAGCAAATTGATTCCTTACAATTGTGTTTTACAATGTTGCAGGGATTAAATGAACGCTAACTTATTTCATACGGTACCTTTGAGCTCGCAAACGTAATCAGGCCTTACACTCTAATCAACAGTTTATATTTGGAACAAACTAACCAAACAGTCGGAAGGAAACAATTTAACATGCGAAGTTAACAGCGTAACGGTTACCGGTAATGTTAAGATAAGCCGAAGGTGGAAAGCAAAGTCGGTGTCAGTGTAAGTGTTATCTGTTTACACTCAGTGAGCACAATACCACCCCCAGCTGTAACGACTAGTCCAACACACCTCAGGTAAACAGAACAGTTACTGCATCATCACAGGTAGAAGAAACTGTCTGTGATAGTGTCATCTGTTTACACTCAGTAAACACAATACCAACTCCAGCTGTAAACGACTAGTCCAACACCTCAGGTAAACAGTTACTGCAATATCACCGGTAGAAGTAACTTTCTGTGATAGTGTGTTATCTGTTTACACTCAGTGAGCACAATACCACCTCTAGCTGTAACAGCTAGTCTAACACCTCAGGTAAACAGTCACTACAACATCACAGGTTGAAGTAACAGTCAGTGTCAGTGTTGTCTGTTTACACTCAGTGAGCAAAATACCAACTCCAGCTGTAACGACCAGTCCAACACCTCAGGTAAACAGTAACTGAAATATCACAGGTAGAAGTAACTGTCAGTGTCAGTGTTATCTGTTTACACTCAGTGAGCACAATACCACCCTGCTGTAACAGCTAGTCCAACACCTCAGGTAAACAGTTACTGCAATATCACAGGTATAAAGTCAGTGTCAGTGTTTTCTGTTTACTCTCAGTGAGCACAATACCAACTACAGCTGTAACTACTAGTCCAACACCTCAGGTAAACAGTTACTGAAATATCACAGATAGAAGTAACTGTCAGTGTCAGGGTTATCTGTTTACACGGTTTACTCTCAGTGAGCACAATACCACTCCCAGCTGTAACAGCTATTCCAACACCTCAGGTAAACAGTTAATGCAACATAACAGGTAGAAGTAACTGCCTGTGATAGGATCATCTGTTTACAGTTAGTGATCACAATACCACATCCAGCTGTAACAGCTAGCCCAACACCTCATTTATACACTTACCACTAACTGCAATTTCCAAGTCAGAAGTCACAGTTTCTGTTTTCTCTTGTGAGAATAGCGTTATTGTTAGTCATATTGATTTCGGATACCCAAAGATAACCTTTATCATTCGTTTCAGTAACCTACAGATGTCTTGACAGACGAGTAAGTTCCAACCGCGTGAGAAAACAAGTATTAATAAAATACGTCACAAACGTTTTTGTCTAACCTGCGCAGTCATTGAGGTCAGCGGGAAGATTTTCACTCAGTGAGAACTTTACCTAGCATTGGCAATCACCTGGTTCAGTCTGTGGCTTCTCCTCTGTGTTCTAACCCGAACCCTGACATGAGTTTGCAAAATTAAGTTTTCAATAGTCCTAGCCTAGACGTAATTACTTGAGTTTTACAGTCCTGAACAACTCCAGACAGAAACATATGCAGGATGACCGGTTGTAGATTTACCCCATACATCTTGAGATGACAATGGTTTTTCAGGTGGTTGTATCACAGTCTGTACAACTGTTGTATGCAGTGAAACTTCATGGGAATTCCTGTCTGTGATTCACAGACAGGAATTCCCATGAAGTTTCACTGCAACACCTCAGCCATACCCTCACACAGACAATTCTCACTAGTCAATAGGATTTGCTATGTATATTGATTCATATTTCCATGGATACAGTTAAAATTTGGAAAATGTCAGGGAAAAGTGTTGGGGAGGTTAAGCCTCAGAGGCGGGGTAGAACTACCACTTTGCTGCTACTGGGGTATAGTGAGAGCCAATGGGCGTTGCTGCTGGACAAACAAGTAAGAAGGAAGAGAAACTCCATGGAAAACCATCTGCAAAAAAATGTAACTCACTATTCCTCCTGTGCTCATACACAGAGAATCTCCTCCTCATCAAAGATTCCACTACTCAGATCCTCCAAAACCAAAAATACAAAAATGTAATCAACCAAAATTGTTTAAGAGAAATTATTTGTTGGGAATAAATAACCCACTTAATACATGTTACTTGATGAAAACATTTATTTTTACTTTAAATTAAACATTATCGAGAAGCATAACTAATGTGTTTTATTCAAGTTGAATTTAAATTTGCTAAAGGCACATTGTATTACTACAAGGTTGGTTAATATGCTGTGTCTAACAGTGTATGCATTTATTCTTGGTAGTCAGTATGTCTAACTTAATTATCGTGCCATCGCCTGCCTTGTAGTACAATCAGTCTGTAATGTTTGCTGACTTTCAAATAGTTTGTTTTTTTTTTCTTTTTACTTCTCAATACTGTAGTGATAAACTCTGTGTAATATTAGTTTTAAACTCATTTATTAACTAAAAATATATTTTCTTTTCTTCGTAGACTTCAAAGTACACTCTGTAACACTTCTCAATTTGACAACTGCTCTGCATGAAAAATGTTTGACTCTTCCAATAAATTGTAATATGTCTACTGGAAATAAACATGTCTTATGTCTACTGTCTTATGGCTGTGAGAAGTTGCTATAAAATGCGTTATTGACAACAAACTGTCATGAGTATTGAGAGATCCTTTGGCTATCTAGGGTAAATATCCTCTTAAATCTTGGTATCTCTATTTTTTTACACCCTCTATATGCAAATCTAGTTTAAAATCTAAAGGATTTTTTTGTAACCTATTGTCTATCATTATTTTTTTTTCTAAAAATCTTTTCTGAGGTGGCTGTGCAATTTATCTAAGGAGATGACATAGTCTAGATGGCAATCCAGTTAGGTTTTCCGCGTTTTATCATGTGTCATATTAAGTACCGGTGACTAGTTGACACTTTAATTTTTGCTTTTTATTAATAAACAGTAGTTTATGTTATCTTCATTACAAAGTATATGACCAACCTTTTGTTAATATAACCAATATGTTGACGACTTTTCACAGCTTGCTTTCTACATCAATTTGCTTACAGAGAACCGCACGGAACAAGACAGTTGAAGTTTTGTTTTTACAAAAATGAATTGTAGTTAAAAGATAATTTGTTTAATGAAGAACAAAATAAACTTCTAATCTATCAGCGAGTTGCGCAACAACAACCGTGTACATCAGAATCACTGAGAAAACCTGCAATAACACCAAATCATCAATAAGAAACAGAAAACAATAACTTATCAGTCAACAAATGTTTAACTTAGAACATTTTATATCAGTACTTACATTTGGAATTGTTGTCATATCAACATCGAAAAGTCCAAAAGCAGACACTTTAAGAGGTCTTGCTATTATTAGGTCTATGAACACTTCTATCTGAAACAAATTGCATAGAGTGATCATTCTGTATAGTTGTTACCTCTAAAAACAACATAGATTTTTTGTTAAGCTGATCTAAAGATTTTACCTGGTCCTTGCAGTTGTAAGGAGACTTTCCAAGCGGGATCAGTAGAAGTCCACATAGAATCTCTTGACTCTGTTTAAACCATAAAATATATCAGATGTGATAGAGCAATTTTATTATAAGTCCCTTTCAGTTAAAAAAAGTTAATGTATGGATATAACTTTGAGGTATTTAACTAATTGAAACTAGTGTACACGTTGCTCGAATTCGAGCAATTGCAAAGTATTACAGGAGTTATTTCAAAACGAATAACAGTCATATTTACAATGAGTTCAAAAGAGTCAACTCAAACATTACCAGTCGGTGTGTAACACAGACCATGTTTATCAAGCATTCAGGCCTGTTTTCTCCTTCTCAAAATGCCTCGCTGTACAGACAACACAGGTCATTGATAGAGGGCCAATTGAGAACGAAAAGTCGTTTTGGGGTAGTGTTAGGGCGCATTTCTAACCTAATAGTTGAGATTGTCCAGGGTCAGGTGCTGACTTGATGAGTTATGCCTATTACGCGCCACTGTTCTGTAGCTACGGTCGTTATCACGATTACGCCTCCTGTCTATATGTTTCGTTGTCGTCACGTCGTAGGCATTTAAAAGAAAAAAACAACAACACATTATAGCTACACAAAACAACGATAAATGCACAAATTTGAGATACAACCATACTAACACGATCCGTCTTGGGGGTTATGTTTACACAAACTCAAATACTGTAGTAAATAAATGTACTCAATGCGTTTCATTGAATTGAAAAATAAATAACAGTAATTAAATTAGACAGCTGATCAAAATGTAAACAATTGTGTTCTCCATAAGGATAACATGGGAACTTTCAAAGCCAATGGGGCAGAGGCCAAGGGACTTTTTAAAAAATGTAAGGCCAGTTTGCAAATCTACGCGACACGCTCTTTCCAATGAGACGTCAATGGATAAAATCGGTTAAGAAATGGCGGAGGAGTTCAACCGACAAAGTTTCATGTAGCGTATTAATTATATAGATTCGTAGGTTCTTCAGTCATTGATTACATTTTACCTATTTTAATACGTTTTCCTCATCTAACAAACAAATCCAAAATTTTTGAAACTAAAAGTTTCCAGTGTTTATCTCCTAACTAGACCAAACAAAGTTGCTAAGTCAGAAATTGTCTTCAAAACATTTCCCTATATATCTTTTTTAAGCATTTGTTGCTAGGACTACTTACCTTTTCATTCAGTTTTGAAGCACTGTAGCACATAAGGCATACCATTATCATCTGTTGTGAAATTCTTAGGATTACAACTGTTAGTATACATCCGTTACCGTAAAAGCAAGGAAAACTAATTTGACAAATAGAATAGAGTGTAATTAAAATAAAATGATTGGTGATTCGTAGCGAGATCCATTCCAGAAATATTTCTGTAGACTCCACAACCAAACTGTACAAACTACGGCATTCCTCAAGGTAAAAAGGCTCTTCTAACTTATCTTGGTTCTCAATCATCATTGTTTTTACCAACTGAAATCTTTTTACGAGTTGATCACACATGGTGCAAAATAGAGAGATGACAGAAAGATACGGAAGATGATGAAAAATAACCGAATGTAAACTATCTGTCTTGAAACATTTTGATACATCCCAGTGGCAATCTCTATCAAAAAATACCACAACATCAAACATGAATATTCCAGCTGCCCATTTGTACACGTCAAGATTAATCAAAGTGTTGTATTTCTGCGGCAAAATCTTCTTCACCAACACATCTATCTCTTCTACACTTTTCAAAAACTTCAGCAGCTTCTTGTCAGACGAAATACATTCTAAAAACATCACTAGGGTAAAAAATGACAACAAAGTGACAAAATGGGCTTTTCTACGATAGTATAAAAGTGACCAGATGCTTCCAGTGAAATATATCTGATAGTAAAGTACAAAGACCAACTGATAGAGGATCCCTACAGAGAGTAAGTTATACTTTAGCACCCTTGTGTGGGAATTGCCAAAGAGATTTGATAAACAACACACTCCGACACATTTACACAGAATAAGAATTGGTTTTGTTGACACTAACACTGGCGAAATATTATCTGTAACTGAAGACATTTTAAGAAATCACTTTTTCTCTAAAACTTTTAACTGTAAGGTATTGAGGTGCTAATTTTCTTGGTAAAGATCACCATAAAAACGTAAAGGTTGGCCGGTTGGATTTTCTTGCTAATGATTTAATTGTAACGATCTAAGTAAAAGTTGAGGATTCTACTTAGATTGATTGGCTGAGATAAGTGTTGCCTAATGGAATCAAAAACACACAACTTGACGTTCCTCATCACATAGATTATCCATCAATTGAATAATAAGTGTTATCATGTCTAAATATTGAATTATCAGAGTTACAATAATTATAATTATTCCCACAATATTACCTTGAACCAAAGTTTTATTAAATGTTATTTTCAGTATAGAAAGGTCAATGGCCAAAGGTATTTCATTATGAATTCAATGAGCACCAAAACAGTGCAAAAATACCGGTCAATAACAGCAATAACGGTCAAGATCCGTTAGGTGCCCACAACTCTATTTTTCTATAACTATTTGAAACCTTTTTAGGTAATAAAAAATGAAAAATACAATATTTAGAAAAGTGTTTTGATTTGTTTTGGAGAAAACACACTAAATAGTAGAATAACTACTGCAAATATGTTAAGCTGTTTGAGAAGTTTGGTTGGCTAGGTTAGGTTAGATGACACTGTTCTAACCTAACCTAGCCCAACCAAACTTCTTGAACAGCTTAAAAATCGTTTATTGAGTAACTGAACTAAAATTAATCGCAATCTCATTGAATTGTTATCTATCCCAGATAGATAAGATTAGACTGACAACCATGCCATTGTAAATACCTGGAAATGATTCCGTTCTACTAAACAAAGTACTCTGTCATTGAAAAACTACGTTTTGTACATTTTAATGTTCATATTAACAAGTTTTGGAGTTGTGGGTTTTGTAGCGGATTTCAACCCCCAAACTTTCCTCATTTATTAATCCAGTTGAGATATAATTCAATAGGTTAAAACTTAAAATGAATGGTAGTTCTGTACGGTAACTGTACGGTACTTAGTTTGAGGGACTAACCATATAACAAAATTAACTATGAGTAACCATGAAGACTCAGATATGGATTTGTATAGGATTAAAATAGTTTAGGCTCACATTTAATTAACACAGGTAAACTTCAAAAACTTTATTTTCATATTAAAACACTTACCATTAGATAACAGTATGACTAGCTACAGAAACACCAACAATTAGCTACAGACAAATATATAGTACATATAAAAATATATCTTTAGAAACCTCAATATACAAATACAACAAGAAATAAGTTTGGTAAAAATTTATTTTTCTATCTAAGTATATAAATTTTTACAAAAGCTTAAACAAAAATTAGTCAAAAGTATTTGAAAAATTAAATGAGGGCATTGATAAGATAATTTAGCCAAAACTAACTCAGAGTTAAATTTATTATTTGCACATAAGCCTGCTTTACTTGTATTAACTGTTATACTTTTTTTTAAATATTATTAATTATTAAGAAGTCAAATATTTAATTTGAATATTATTATAACATAAAAAAAATACTAATTAATAATATCACGGTAGCATTGAAATTGTCTGATCTAAATTGGTCATATCAAGGTTAGAAAAACTTAAAACAAAAATAATTACAAAATTGTAAAAATGTCAACAAATTACATAATTAATTGGTACAGTGTTGATTAAGTTTGTCTTTCATTATAAGTCCTAACTTGTTTTTATTCCAACCCCATCATCACAAATATAACATAAAAATAAACGATAAAATAATATCCCACAACTGTAAAATCTTTGATAAAGCAATGCTCGTCCACTCAACAACAAGTCTCAGTTTGCACTAAAACGTGAAGGTTATCAGAGAGGTATGTGGAAATGAGCATAATTGGCAAAATATGTGGTATGCATACAATCAAGGGAAAATCCCTAAAACCCTGACGTGTATTTTCTGAGTACAGTCAGGAATGTCTCGCTTCTACAGCTTTGGTATACATACAAAACGAAAATAGGGTGAATATCAACTGGGAGGGTCCGATATTGAAACTTTACTGTACACGGTAAAATTTTAACAAAGTAAAAATGAGACATTATACTTACAGGACTAAGTTCATTTAGCCAACATTACCTCTTCATAGATTTTACATAATTTTGTTATTTGATTGCATAGCAAACAATCAAAACTTTTCACCACTCATTTTGTTAACAGTCATTAATTTACTTACATGTGCTAAATTATAGGGCAAAAGTGAAAAGAGGAACACTACAAACAATATACATTATTACAAGTAAGTTGAACGTTGAACACACCTTGATTGTATACTATACTCCTCTATAGTTGATGACCCTGTTTCTAATTTTGAGCAAAAATATACTGACAAAATGTTTTAGGTTTTTAACTTAGTTACATAAAAGACTAACAAGTTTCCTACCAGTTGCCACACTCCTCTGTATGAGGCGTTTTGTGAGACCTGGTAGTGAATGTGTTAAAGATACTCCCTTTGTGGATTTGTAATCCTTATGAATAATGTGAGGACAGTTTTAGTTATATCAATCAATAGTCAAAGGTTTTGTAAAGTTATTGTCAGTTACTATTTGTAAAATAGGGTTCAATAAAAAAAAAACAGAGACCTAAGCAATATCAGCTAAATTGGTATTAAAAATGGTGTAAAATTTAATTGTATGAAATTCTAAAAATTTTTTCAACTAATAAAGCATGTTGTTAAAGTCCAAAACATTTACCAATTCCTTTCACACACATGTCAAATGATAAATGCATTTTGGACGGACACACATTAAATAATATAACATCAAAATTATTCATAGTCAAATAATTTTCAAGTCCCAGAGTGGCCTTTTATAGGATGAAAAAATTGACTCGTCACAACCAAATCTGTATTAAATTGAAGGAAAAGAATTTTAGAGGGTAATGCAACAATCTAATTAGTTGTAAAGGCATATTTTTGGCAGGCGTTAAATAGTACTCGTACGCCTATATTGATTTAGAATTGTGTCCATGTTTTTTTTTATAATGATTAATGCAATGTATCCACTATTTCAATATTTAAAAGGGTAGGCCTACAGGTTGATTAAAAAAAGAAGGATTTTAAGAAAAGATTTACTGATCTTCGTGTGGGATTTTTTATATAGGTTTTTTGGGAAGTATGCCAATTGCTCCTGGCATATGCCGATTAAGTCTGAATCCGCAGCAAAACAATAAACAAACATTGTTTGGGCCTTTGGCCAAAGCCAGGTTTATGGTGTGCCAGACCATTGTATGCTGATTTAGCAGCCTTTACAATTCTTTTTTCCTAGGACGCTATGCACAAGCCTGGGATTGTTTTTCACATTACTTCAGGCTAGACCTAGTGGTTGCGGCATTATCACTTTAGATGAAATCCATTGGTGATTTGGTGGGATTTGAACCCGGGACCTAAGGCTTGAAGTCTCGCGCTCTAACCACTAAACCAGCTTGCTTCCCAGCAGCCTTTACAATAGCAAATATTGAATATTGATTGAACTTGAACTTATCTTTGTTTTTGAATACGTTAAACTAAATACTTGAGTTATATTGGATTTCTAAATTCTTTTACACAGGTTTCGGTTGCCTGTCAAATATAAGGTAATATTTTAAAGGAAATCTATTTAACTAGGAATTTGTTTACTAGGAATAGAGTTTGAATGGCTTAACTCTATTCTTTTTCAAAAATTCCAGTTAAAAAAATAATTTGACCATGTTGTTTTACAGTTTTACTACCCAATTCTATCTTAAAATAAAACACTATTTAAAAAAAATTTGGCTGTATATCCCAACAATTGACAGGAAAAGGATAACATCATGAACTGAGATTTTAGTCCAGAGCATCCCTGTAAAAAGTATTTTTAATCTTGGGAGATTGATGGTGGTGAGGTCGATAAGTTTGACGCTTGCAGGAAGAGTAGTTATGTTGCAGTTATATCTTGTTTTTCAAAATAATATAATTTTTATAGCTGCCATTTAAGCCACTAAACGAATGGTGCATTCAAACCACCAACTGTGCAAAAAGTTGCTTCAAATTTCTAAGTGAAAATTTGACTATACAAAAAACTCAAAGGTTACTTAAGACCTGTTTCACCCTCAACAGGCCACAGTCAACAATAGTAATTCATATAAGCTTAAATATCAAATAATACCCCTTTTTTACATATTCTACTGAGCTTTCTTTGCCTTGGCAGGCGCTGATGAAGACTGTAGTATCTTCTGAGGAACTTCTGTGAAGATGAGTGTCCCTACAAAGACCATCGTGGTGCCGACCCAATGGTAGATGGTGAATGGGTTTTTGAAGTACAAGATGCTGAAGAGTAGGCTGACAAACTTGCGTAGAGTGATGACGAGCGTCACGGTCAGCGACGAGCACTCAGATGTGAGGTAATAGACTGAGCTGATACAGAGGTATCTAAATTTCAGTTAGGGAGAAATACTTTTAAACATGTTGGCTTGAGCTAAAAATAAAATATCAACTAGTTATAGGTTGTAAAAGGAATGGATACACAACTAACTCACAATGTAACAAAAGAGTTCAACAATTTTAAATTTTTGAACGAGTGTGCTATCAAACTACTAAACTCTTTGCTTGGAGGAAATAAGTAAAGAATTTAGGTTATGAAGTGGTAGGCAAAACTTTGTTAGGAATTATTTTGCAACAGGATAGAATTCAGCTTGTCATAGAAAATGGGAATCCAGAAGCTACTAGATACAAATATTATTGTCTTCAAACTTCTCTCTGAAAAAGTTCTACTTAGGGTGAAATTTAATTGGTAAGTTTTGTGATCTTATATTTGTTTATTTATAAGCCCTTGACTAAAATTATTTCAGGTATGCTAGTTGAACTCTATTCCTTTTTTTAAATTCCTAAACCAATTCTTAGTAATTTTTATTAAAATAGTAGTCTTACCTGAATGAGAAAGAGTCCCAAAAGGAGCATCGAATGTAACATTTTACTCGAAAATTAATAGACCACTCAATCTTTCATTGTTTGAAAATGCCTTCAGCAACAGTTACATCATACAGTTACATCATCAGTTACAGTCATGTATAGTGTAAGTTTTATGTTTCTTGGGCCAGGGTGAGCTCTTTCCCATTCATTCAGTTAAGCATGTTGTCCTAGACAAAAATCATGAAAAGCTTGACACTTGCGCTCTATGTTACATTACACTCTAAATTACCGTACTTACTTAGTGAGATATTGCTGTATGCATTCCTTATTATTTGATGTATACATAAATAATGATTTTTCCTCCAAAAAATGTAGCAGGAGGGTTGAAACACTAACTAACAAGTTTAATCCTGAGAAAATTTACCACATTTGTTAACTTTCACGGTTTCAAAAATTTATCCAACAATGGGCAAAAATAATTCTTACTCCCTAATCAGCTGATTTTTACCTATTGTTACTGACAAAAATCAGCTGACTCTTGCCAGTGTTGTTTATTTGTAGCACAGAGATGAAGAACAGCTCGGTGTAATTTTAACTCAGTGTCTGCACAAAAGTAGACTCTGAAAAGGATACTGAGTGACGACATTGCCCAACAAGTAGACCAGCAGTATTGGTACAGCCACTGGTAATACGGGGATCTGCATAGGTGTACTGTTGACTGTGATCATCAGATGTTCGTAGATGTTGTTGTAGAGTAGAGCAAACGCTGGAAGAGGCAACAAGTGCTGTAACAACACACATGTCACATATTGCATTTATTTCCAAGTTGAGCTAAAGTTCTATGTATTATATAAAAAAAACAGCTTAAGAGACCAAAAATCTATTTTAAGATGGTTTGAATATGTGAGATGATCGTCAAAGAGAATTACTAGAGAATGAAGTTGTTGGTGACAGAGCAAAGGACACTGACAAAAAAAAATAATATTGATGCTCAGTACTAGTCTTTTGGGAGATATTTGAGCAATTAACATTACCGTATTAGACTTTTGGGAGGTAGCTGTGCAATTAACAATACTGGAAACCACAACTATATTTGCAACCCTCAACCCTCTTAAATACGATCAAGTACAAGTTCTATTATTTAACACATTATTAGGAACGTTTGTTATGACTACAACTGAAATCCCAAGTAAGTATTTACAACGATGTTTCAGGATCTGGAATCTGATCTTATCTTTAAGTGAAAAGTACCTAGTACTGTCAGATTAGGGATCCTCAAAATGGTGTGAATACTTTTTTTTTTTTACAAAACAAGGTGGAAAATGTTCTCATGGGCCTAATCTGCTAGATAAGCCTTATGTTAACTCACCATCACCAAAAAACCTCAAGCAAAGCAGTAGGCTATATTCTGAGTATTTCAACTTTGAGCTTTTTATGGTACTTTGACTTAACAATTGTGATTTTGGGATTAGTAAACTCATAGTTAGTGTTTTGGTAGGAGAATAAAAAAAGTAAATGCTTAGGGAGGGTTTTGCGAGTCTTGATGCTTTTAGGATGGCTAGTGCCGCTGAGACTGCCATTAGAAATAATGGCTTGAGGGAACAAGTGTACAACAATCTGCAGAATGGAGAATGAAAAAAGGTAATGGATGAGGTGAAAGGGTTGTGGAGAAAATATAAGTAATATGGCAGATAGTGGAGGAAGAGGAACCTATGGAAAATAGAAGATGGAGGAGAGGTCTAGTTAACGTACACACCTGGGAAGAACTACATCAGGAAAGGATACTTGTATGTATTATCTTAGTAAATCTGTGTATTGTCAGTTCTAAAAAAACATTTCTTAGGACTTTACTTTTCCTACACATGTATATCTTGAGGATTAGCAGTTTTACATTCAGTATATATTCAGTATAACGGTATGATAAGATAGTTCTAGGCTCTAGCTGAAGGCATAAGGAGCCCTAAAAGTTATGAAACCACATACGGCTGTCTGGCATACCAAAGTAGTATTTAACATTATTAATACTAAATACAGTACTAAAACTTACTGTAAAATATAGAGCCTCTTTTGGATTCTTGCCATATTTTTTGTTAAGCTCTTCTTGATATATACCCATCCGGGCAGACATAAACAGTGCAGTTGTCAACAGGAGGATTCCTAGAATAGTTTTACAAATGTTATTAGAATGATATTTATTTACAAATATACAAGTTCAACCAGATAAGATCTAGATAAATAAAAAAGGGGGGAAACTATCATCTAGGGATTTCTACTATAAACTAAAATCTTCCACCAACCACACTAAATACAGTAATTAGAACCATCCATGCCACATTCAAATACTAAAAAATTTGGTTAGTTGTTGTTATACCGAAATTCTGAGTATTTTAAATATAAAATGGGCCAGGTCAACCCAAGCTTTTGCTACCACAATCACATAATACTATCACGGTCCTGCAAAGATTTTGCAATCTTTGAAAATTCTGAGGTGATGATTTTCCGTCATTGCGTGAGAGGAAGATGATGTCTGAAAGACAACCAAAGATAAAGATGTTCACGGGAGACGTAATTTTAAATTTTTTATACTGTAATTTTCGATTTTTAAAATTTGTTTGCATCATCGGCAATTTAAATAGTTGGAGTTCTACTGTAATGTGGAACTAGCCTTGTGCCAATAAAAAAACTAATAGAAAAGATATAAAAAGTTCCTTAATATTGAGCTTGGAAATAAGTATGATTTTCTTGTTAACATGTCTGTCTGTTGTCTTTAATTGTTACACTTTAAAGTCTTGCTTAAGCAAAATTATATATTAAATAACAGTCTAACAAAAAAGAGTAGTTAAAAGAGAAATGCATTAATAATTGCACAGTGCTGCGTCCAAAAGTAGAATAAACTCTATCCATTTATACTTATCAAACCCTTGCCTGTCTAAATTTACCTAGTAAAACCTTAACTTGTTATACTAGGTTATCGTACTTAGTTTAAGCTTATGAAAACAAAAAAAAAGCCCCCCCCCATAACTCCCCACCACTATACTTTGTAGGGAATCTAGCAAAACGCTAGCCCAGGGTCTCCAATGTTGTGAACGTGTCTGTGAACACCACCGAGTATCTAGTTACTATCTGATTTTATAGCCACAAATCAAAGCTTAGAAATTGTCAGCACTTGCGTGAGTAGCATACTTACCAATACTCCACCAAAAGAAATCTTCTACTTCTGTTGTAGGCTTAGCGTCTTCTCGGACTGGACCAGTTTTTTTCTATATTAAAAGTAATACTTGATTAGGTTTTAACTAGGAAGTTCATACAATTACAAAGGAGTCAAATTAAACCCTGTTAAATATGAACTAAAGTGTCACACTGTGGGATTAGCGTTCGTATAACAGGATCTTAATGAGTGTAAAGTCATTGAATCATTTACCATGGCATTGTCTATTCTTTTAGCTTAGCAATCCATCATTAGGGAAAGCTACAATTCAAGCTGTTTCAGTTATATATTTTACTGCAACATAGATATTAGCAACACATCTGAAATGTTGGAAGTTATTTTTTATTCTTCGACGGGATAATCTTCTCCCTCGGAGCAAGTTTCTACAGTACAGTAGACTCCCTCTTATCCGGACTCCTCGGGACCGAGGCCAGTCCGGATAACGGTTTTTTCGGTTAAGCCGACGACCCCAAAAAATCGTTAAAATGGACCGTTTACGGTGATATTCAACTTAAATTTAGGAGAGCATTGTATTCAGACATGTAATCACTGGTCTCAAATCTTTCCCACGAGAACAGTCGTTACAGTACCACCCACTTCCTGCTGGCTGATCTAGTCCGGTTAAACCAATGTGCTGATTAAAATTGTCCGTTTAAAGAGATGTCATTTCCGTCTAGTGTAGTCCGGTTAAACCAATGTCCGGTTAAGAGGTGCCTGGATAAGAGGGAGTCTACTGTATGCATGTCTATAGAAGCTTACTACCTCAGGTTTCCACTTAGGCTTACAGCAACACGTAATTCATTTTGGGGCCACAACTAAATACTTTTGTGCCAGCGAGCACATAATAATAATAATAATAGAGAGGACACGGCGTTTAACCAAATGCACTGAAAGTGTGGCCAAATCCACCATCTTGGTCCGTCATACAGCCTGAATCCAAGACCCGCGAGCACAGTTCGCATTAAAAACCCCGCGACAAATACACGATCATAAACAACATTAATAGTTGACAAAAAATTCTGAAATTTTGCACACTTGTAGATATGATACTGAGGAAAACGATGGTGTTAATATAAAACTATTAGTTACGATAGTAATTGAGTTATAAATATGTTTAATACTTATGTAGTTTAATTTTTCAATTTCAGACATAAAAAAGTTGTATTGCGAGGAAATTTTTTATTTTTTGGTCAGAGAAATTTCGTCAGCGGGAAAGTTGTGTACCAATAACCAAATTTAACTATACGATTCACCAAAAATGTTTATCATGTTCGGTTTTCTAAAAAATCAGGTACAAAAGGGATCCATTGCCGCTGCTCCGCGCCACGCCCGCTGTAAGTTAAATTAAACTTCCTAAATATATTTGTAAAATTGCACTCAATTTATTGTCCCAGAAAAATTACAGTTTTATTGAGATTTTGCCTGATTTTATTTTTGTGAAGACTTTCGTTACTTATTTTACAGTAGTAGCGAACTCTAACATTGGAATATTTTTTGCAATAATTTTAATTAGGTACTAAACAAAAATGATTTTTGTCCATATTGTTTCATATCCTGAGAAATGTGTACTATTTATTTGGAAACAAATTTACACCTACACATTGTCCAAGTACTTTGTTCGTCAAGTCCTCAATTACATTGTTTTCCTTTTACACTAAAATCATTTAACTTTATATCTTCACTATTCGCAACAAGCATAGCAGACGACTAGCGCGCTGCACACGCCGGGACTACTGTCGGGGAATTAAATATGTGCACTCGAGTTTGAGCCTAAATATCTCTTGAGATGAATTATCAGATTTTGTTGAGACAAAAATTAAATATAATCTGGGTTAAATACATTTTACGTGGTAACAATTAAAAAATTCCGTTTACCAGAAAAATTTATATAGTTGAAAGATCCTAAAAAGTACCGATTTTTAAGAAACTCTGCACTAACACTGAAGTTTAAAATTTAATTGTAAACAAACTACTCAGCCAATCTTTCTGAAATTGTTATGGCTTATTGGTAGGTTTATTGTTAACAGTTCCATGCATTTTAAAATGTTTACTCACAATAGTCTTTATGGTGATGTTTTTATTATTTTTATTAACATCGTTAATAAGACGCTAAAAATGTCGTTCAAAATGCCATCGTGTTTGTCGTGACACAAGAAATAAAATAACACTAATATGACAGATGTATAATGTGAACAAAGATGTTTTTTAAACAGATATATATTTGTAAACAAAAATTTCTCCCGTGATAAAAAAATCGATTTACTACGGTAAAAACAATCGATTTACTTTAAGACATTTCCAACAATATACTAATACGACAATGTACTTCCAGAAAAACCTAAGTAATTTTTATACAAAAGTATTTTTACATTTCAACAAAGCCTATGTAAACAGCACTGACTCGAAGCATACCAGACGACCAGCGCGTTGCAGACGCCGGGACTAGGCTAGCGCCGCCATCTTTGTCCGTTTCGTCGGCTAGTCAGACTGCCACGCTCCTGCGCTCTGAGTAGCGCTTCTATTAGCGAATTTCCCTATAGGGAAGTAGCTATTACCGTAGGTCTCATGGTAAGACTTATTAGCGAATTTCCCTATAGGGAAGTAGCTATTACCGTAGGTCTCATGGTAAGACTTAGGCCCGGGACCGATTTACTTTTTCATTTTGATGTCCACAGAGGCCAAAAACACCACTCGTTCAAATTTTTATATATGTATATATATATATGTGTCCGTGAACACGATAACTTGAGTAATTTTTATCCGATTTTGATGAAATTTGGTTTGAAGGTGTAAGGCGGGATAAACTTGAATGAGTTCGCGATCCAGCATGATCGGACCATGGGAACAGGGTTTTATGGGGGGTTTTATGGGGTAAAAATTGGTTTTTCTCACTTTTGACCCTCAAAACACAAAATTTCCCAATTTTTCTCTAAACCTTCTTAAAGAGCTTAAAAAAACAAACAATTCAGTATATCAAAGTGTTTTTGTACGGTTATTGGTTACGGAGAAAACTAAAAAAATGGTAAATTAAAAATTCCCATGTTATTTTTATGGAGAATATTGTAAAATGTTGTAGTTTGCTTGTTTATGGATATATTTTCATCAAACTTGGCAAATATATTCATTTTATACTAAGCAATAATTATTTTACTTAAAACACACACTTTATTAGTTTCCTTGTAGCAGCAAACCTAGGTACTCGTTAAACCTAATGTTATTTAAATAGATCAATTGAAAATCAATTCAGCTAAATAGAAATTCGCTTAGGCGTCAGGTTTGCTGCGGCGGGGGTATTTTGTTATGTGTTCGCTGTTTTGTGCACATCATAGTAAGTATTTGGAAGCCGATACATGGTTTGAAAAACTATTGCCAGTGTCAATCCTTAAGAAGGCAAACAATAAGAATGATTATTTATCATCTAGAATGACATATGTAAATTTAAAAGCTATGCAGCTTTTACTGTTCTCAGTTTGTTGCATACTTACTACATCTTGACCAGATATTACTGTACAAATTGCAATACCCAAGGTGATCAGTCCAACAGATACATATTTGGAGAGTGAGTATGTTTTCTTCAAAATTATGATTCCCATAATCATATTGGCAATCAAGGAACCCTGTAAAATTAACTAGTATTAGAAACAAAATGTATGGTTTCAGATAAGTTGAACAAATAATTAGAGAAGCATCTAAAGTAACTTAGTGTTAACAGGGTGTCGACTATATCTAGCCAAAGAATTCAAGGAGTTTCCAGGAGATTTCAAGACTAATTCTAAGTACTACTGTCTCTAGTTGGTGACCATCTCAACAGATTGCAGCCACTCTTTTTTGGCTTCAAATTTTTACATTACTTGGGAAGTCTATTTTCTGTTATAGTCAATGGTACTACTATCAGAACTTGTCTTCAAGGCTTATCACACCACTTTAATATTCAAAGAAATGTTAAAGGATTTTTTATAAGCAATTATAATTGTCATCGCATTGAACTGTTGTTTGAAAAAATCATGTGTACTTTAGAAATTGTAAGTTTGAAAAAGTATTATTTCATTTTATTTGTTAATTTAGCTTATATGCACCTTTAATTTGAAAATAATCTTAAGAATGATATATTACCATAGACAAAAGAATTAAATATAGACTGTCAGCCGTACTGCGGTTACCATAGGTTATGGCGCACACCGCTGGGAGCACCATGTAGTTACGGCGTACACGCTGCGTAACTACACGGCGCCAGAACCTATGGTAACCGCAGCACAGCTGACAGTCTATATTTAACTCTTTTTGTCTGTGATATCACAGTGGTATCTTGATGACAAGACTATCATGCGAATTATTAAATAAGACTTAAATCTGGTTATCGTTTCCCACGACCGACCGCCTCAGCAAAACCTTTTAGCATATCTTGCGGCCTCGGCAATACCGGTAATTGTCTGCCGCTGCCACAAAAGTACTTGTGAGCATATTTTTCAATAACGGTGATCCTTTCACGCCATCAAGCAAAAACCACGAGCAGAACAAGCGGTTTCGGCGTCACCAGTGATTGTCACTTGATCATATAGTGGGCCTAAATAGTATATTGTCAAATAGACTACAATGATTCCTACTAATACATAATTAGGATTATTTTTGAACTCTGAAACATTAAAATTTGAAATATCAAAACTGTATGATAAATTCATACTTACTGCTCTGAAGATCATGTGCAAAGGCATCGCTACGTTAAAATCAAAAGCATAGTTGTTGAAAACATTGACGACAAAAAACATCACTACGAGAACTGTGTAGTTCCTGAAAAAGCAACACAGTTTGAACAAAATTAAAATGTATTTAACTCTAAACCTAATACTACAGCCTAGGGCTTGGTAATTAAAACCAAGCCATTTAATTGCGCGGAAATGCAAGATCTCTCTCTCTCTCTCTCTCAGATTTAAGTTTTTTTTTTTTTTAAAGTGTTTGCTAGTAAATTCTGGTGCTTATATTTTTTTGCTACTATTCTTATTGGGCTTGACATAATTTTTTTACAAAGAGAAATTATATAAGGGTTGATAAAGGATGATAAACAATAGATTGGGGGAGGATAGATCGAAGGTTAAAGTTAAATATAACGACAATATCAGAAATAAAAATATTATTAAATTAAACCAGTAGGCCTACCTAAAGATTTCCAAAGATTTTATTGTTTTGATGTATAAACTGATGTACCTATTAGTTTTAAGTCTTCAATTCAACCATTGACAATAAGTTGTGATTTATATGATCAACAGCTCGTGACACGCGGCTGGCACTTGGGCCAAGGGCGGGCAGTATAGGCGGGGAGAAAGTGGAGACGGTAAAGAAAAACCGTACTGCAAACATTTCTGCTGACTCATGGGGTGTACACCCTGTGTTTCGTGTACTTGAGCGCCTTCACATGGGTGGCGAGGACAGCTGACGCAACCTGCATTTCCCTTCATTAATTTGCATGTAAGAAGTTCACATGGACTTACCATATGCTAATATTTGGTTTCTTCGTACCCCACTTCATCGTAAATATAAATCCGTGCACAACCACAAAAAGAAACTGTGCAAACGTTATTAGGTTTCCACTCCCGGGGTCTTCCCTGGAAACAAATTGTTATTAGATCAATATTGCTCGAATCTACAAACTGGATTCATTTACCGGTACCATTAATCAATAAGTTTAAAATTGTAGCTAACTGAACATATTGAAATGATTCATTTTAATACATTAAGGACTAACAAAATTTGTATAAAAAAATCATCAGCTTTAATTGTGTTTTTAAAATCTTATCCTAAGAAAAACATAAGGATCACTTTTATTAGTAGGCTATAGTGACAAATGTGTACACCTAAGTTAGGCCTACCAAGGCTATATTTTAACGAGTTTGCGAAATAGCATGATCAGACTATGGGATGGGAAGGGGAGTTTTTATAGGGTTTAACATTGGTTTTCCCATTATTGACCCTCAAACATGAATTCTAATTTGTTCCCAAATCATGTTGTTGAGCTAAAAAAGCAAATAATTTAGTTTAAACTTTGAAGCGTTGTTTTAAACGTTCCATGGTTATGGGAAATTTCAAACAACTGTAAACTGAAAATTCCCATTTTATTTTAATGGGGATTAACTAAACTGTTGTAGAGTTTTTTTTTGTTTATGGGTATATTTTGATCAAATTTGACAAGTTTATTTATGTTAGGCCTATACTAAACTTTTAATAACTTATTTTGCTAAAAAACCAACTTTAGTACCTTCCCTGTAACAGCAAATCTAAAACACATTCAACCTGTTTTTTGTTATCTATATAATTAATATGCCGACACGAAATTTGTCCTTTGAACTCCTCCGCCATTTCTTAACTGATTTTGACCATTAACGTCTCATTGGAAAGAGCGTGTCGCGTAGATTTGCAAACTGAACTTAATTTTTTTAAAGTCCCTCAGGCCCATTGGCTCTTAAAGTTCCCTTGTTATTCTTATGTAGAACTTATTTGTTTTCATTATGTCAGCTGGATAGTTTAATTGCTGTTAACATTTATTTTGCAAGGAAATGCATGTATAAACATTTACTGATTTGGTTGAAATTAAATATTTACTATTTGAATTTGGGTTTGCGTACATATCACAATGTAAAAAATCAAGAAAGCCTGGACAATTTGATGTATTTTACCAAACAAGAAAAATGAATTGACATAGTGCTGCATTTCTTGAGCAATCATTGAAAGAACCGATTTGTTAACTATGGAAACATAGGAAAGTCATAGTACGCCTACACGAGTCGTTATTAGCCTATATAATGAAGAACACCGACAATATAAAGATTCCTGCAAATAAAACTGGTAAAAGTCAAGTGATTTTAGAAGAATATGACTACATACAAGAGACCTTTACTAAAACTTTCATTGAAGGATTAAACTATTATTCACATTTAAGGGAAACAAAAAAAAACACCTTGGAACAACCTCAGGCCTTACAACTCTGCATTTTTTCAGGTAAATAGAATTTACATTATAACAGTAACTAACCATAGTAATGCCAATTGAAGCAAATAAAATTGTGAGAGAGAGATTATGCAGGAAATTAGGTAGTTAGTTCTTAAGTAATGTAAAAAAAAATGTATCATTAGAAAAATTACTGAAATTTGCAAACGTTGGCGGCGATGGGTGGTAGGGTACCATGCAGACTGCATTAAATATCATTGACAAAGATTGTTATGGACAACCCAATGCTGCTATAAGTGGGAAACATTTAGTTGAAAACACAAAAACGCCAGATCAGCTTTTTAAAAATGATTAAGTAAATATTTAAAAGAAATTGTGATTGAACTGTTATGTACATTGTGAGTATTTCCATTAGCCTAGTTAGGCCTACATCATCTTTGAGATGGCTCTTTTAAGCTCATCGTAAATTATGACTGTTATTTGTTTTTAAATATGCTATTTGTTTTTAAATAACTCCTGTACTTCTTTTCAATTGCTCTATTTCCAGCAACATTTACACTAGTAGGGAATAAATCTGACAAGAAAATATCTAAATCAAAAGTGAAGTCTGCAGGTTTAATACAGCGGGGGTATAATTTTTCTACCTTTTTAATGAATAATTAGTGTTAAAATACAATTTTGACAGAGATATTTATTATAGTTTCCAGACTGCTTTTTAACAAACGATGTACTTCAAAGTTTGAATGAAAACACACTTCAGGGATAAGATAAGACAAATTACGTTACCTATCTTAGATATTCTGTGAAATAATACAGTACTAGATCATAAAGCTTATACACAATTTTTTTATTTCTTTTTCTTCAATTTTAAAACTAATAGATTTTATAAAAGGCCTACCGGTAATGAAAATAGGCCTATTATCTTCCAAAAAAATATAGGATATACTAGCTGTGAGCCCGTTCTACGCACGGGGATCTTATCATAGTCAGTTAAAACCTTCTTATATAAAGCACAGCAGTTGGTTTGCATACTTTCAGATATGCTGACAAAACTATCCCTTCGCAAATACAGTATCTGACAGTTTCAAGCCAAAACTAATGCTTCGCAATTAAATGTCACCCGGATCTTGTTGGTCCATATGTTATATCCAATGATTAAACTAAATAAACGGTATCAGCATTCTGACACATACTTTCTCCCATAAGTTTGTCAACAACCTTTATCATGTGTAAGCGGTGAGAGTAAATATACGGAAATGGATTTGTACAATTTTGTTCAGAATTTAAAGGACTGGTTAAAAGTATTTAAGGTACTACCTCAACCTCTTAATTTAACACTTTATTCGGGTTGACATTTTCATTATCAAGGCGCTCTTGTCCTTTCCGTGAAACATTGAGAAACAAGGACATTAATGCGTTACCATCATACATACACACAAAAATACCGAACTTAATTAGGGAATCTGCTACGCTTTAAGCATAAAAAGGTACATATAAAATTAGTACTTGAAATCTTTGTTAATGCCATAAAATTTGATCATAACAATTTATATTTGCTTGGACCGGAGATGACTCGAAATTCTGTCGAAATGCTATCTGAATCGGTTTGCTATATGAAATGAAGTACAGTAGGCCTACTATAGACGATTTAGATTGGTAATTTGTAATAAAAATTACCAAAATAGGCCACGAACTATTGATACATAAACAACGTTCAAAGTGTTTGAACAATTCATGATGGTTTGCTGAATAAATGTAGATTGGTAATTTGTAATAAAAATTACCAAAATAGGCCACGAACTATTGATACATAAACAACGTTCAAAGTGTTTGAACAATTCATGATGGTTTGCTGAATAAATGTTTTACTAAAATGCGTTATAGTTTTCTTAGCATAACATTTTGGAATCCAGACAGAAAAAGCAAAAATTATACAGTTAAGACATCAATTAAATTGAATAGGCCTACGCCTGTAATAAATAAGGTGCAACACCAACGATAACTAATTTGTAAATTACTGTGATGTGTTGGTACGTAAAAATGATTCTTGCTGCTACTAAAGGTTAAAAGGAAAATAACCAGTACCGTACCAAAAACCAACGTTTATGGTTAAGAACTGTAGTACAGCCAACCAATTATATGCGTTAATCAAGGTTAATGATCTCTTGGTTTTGGATTTTCTCGTAAAAAGTTATCGGCAATCAAAGTTATTTCCCATTAATTGCTTTATTTGTACACAACTCTTAATGTAAACTTATCGGTGTCAGTTTGAAAAAAAAAACCTTATACAACATAACTTTCTGTTATTTAATAGATTACGTATTCTCTAAACAATTGTTGCTGGTATATATATTAACATTATAAGGAAATGTGACAAAAATCACACAACGTTGGGTTTTTGGACGTTTATAATTTTATTTCTTAAGTACCTAGGTAGGCCGTGTATTCCATGGAAAAGTACCGGTATCAAGGATCGTTGTCGAAAGGGTTGTTATAAATAATTGGGTAAGCATACGTACCACACGTACCCAAGAGAAGGGCTATGGGCCTATTGGCTGTATGGTCCAGCGATTGCATCACACGGTGAGTAGGAACTATTGACTTTATATAGCCAATGGTAGGAACAGAAAGTGACACATTGGAAAATCGAGTTCAGCATCATCCGTAAACCTCTGTTACAATCACCCACTGCAGTTGTAATTTTTTGCTTTACACTTTACACAACCGCCATTGAAGAGCCGTCAATGAGTGGAACATTGTTTCTAAGCTATTGGCGACGGTCATTAGTAAATTTAAGTTTCCCAGCCGTATATACAACACTGATTCAATCTTGATTCAATGTCTTCTTTCTGGTTATCAAAACTCCAAAACAATTTTATACACATATTTCTGGTTCCTGACCTGGATGATGCCTAGTTATTTAATTTACGGTTACACTATATTATTCCACTTGCGATTAATTAAATCCTTTATGTAATAAAAACGTTTTTAATCTCACTTTGATGGGATTTGCCTTCAAAACGTGATCGGAAATGGTTGTGGTGTTTGTAAACAACATTTGTAAACATTTCAGTGACAGCTAGAAAAAATAATCTTGATCCGAACAGCTGTTCGTTGTTTCATAGATGATTATGTGATACAAATTGGAAGAAAACTTGACAAAAATCGCACAAAACTGCATTTTTGAACGGCCGTAATTTTAATTACAAAGTAGTGAGACCATATTTTAATGGCTAAAGACACTCTCGCCAATCCAGTGAATACATTAAAATGACTTGGGTCTTGATAGGTACTCTCGTTTTCCTGGAGAAGATTGCGTAAAATGCCATCTTGAGTGTGTCAGACAGACAGACAGACAGACAGACAGACAGACAGACAGACAGAAATTTAGATGAGACTTGTTTCGGCTTCTTTAATGTATAAAACGTAAAAATAACCTAAAAATGTATGATTCTGAGCAATGTACAGACAAAACTCTAATTTTATTTATATAGAAGATAGCCTAGGTGTTAGCTCTTGATTTTTTGAATAGGCCTATTGAATAGGAACAAATTGTTTATAATAAGGGTATTATTGTTTTCTTGATAAAAGCTGTTGCCTATTTAAAAAATACAAAACTGCAAAATCCTCTCTCCTTTATTTATTTTAATTCCTAAAAACTTAAGTGGTAGGCATATGAGTTAGAGATGAATGTCAATATTTTTTCAAGGCAGACAAACAGGTCCAAAGAACGCTTAGAAAGTCTAATTTATAATGGCTCTTTAAGCCTAAGTTACCAGAGAAGCTCTAGGAGAACACGTGTTATTTGTACTTTCACTTTCAAAGATAGCTTCTGGGAGAAAAAGCTGGTTTTGTAAAAATATATAGGTACATCAAAAAACTAAGTTATGCCTATGCCTTTGGCCCACAACAATGATATTATTAAGTTCAATTAAGTTTAAGGTAGCTGAAAAATAATCAGGTTATGCTAATAGCTTTGATTAGGTTAGAATCTTTGCAAAATGTCAATTGTTTAAGCTCAGTAAGAAATAAATACATTTTCCAAATTTGATCAACATATAAACAAGCAAACTACAACAGTTTACTTATTCTCCATAAGAATAACAGGGGAATTTAAATTTTTTTCTATGTTTTAACCATTAGGTGCATAACAACACTTAATACTAAAATATTTCTTTGAATAAGCTCTTCAGAATGGATTGGAAAGAAATTGCTCAATTTTATGTTTTTTGAGTCAAAAATTGGAACAACCAATTTTTACCCGATAAAACTCCACATAAAGTAGGGAAGGGGGGCTTCCCATAGTCCGACCATGCTGGTTTGCGAACTCGTTTGAATTAATGTAGATTTAGGCCTACATGTTTATAGGCTACCTACCTATATAGGCCTAGGCCTAAATAAATAAATGTAGGTTTACGTGTTTATACCAAATTTCATCAAAATCGGATCATTTTTAATCGAATTATTCTGCTAACGGACACATAACTTATATTTAAGTTATGTGTCCGTTAGGTAGATAACTCGAGCAAAAATTATCCGATATTGATGAAATTTGGTATAAACATGTAAACCTACATTTATCTATTTATAACTTATAGGCCTAGGTACCGTAGCCTATATAAGTTACCTACCTAGCCTATATAAGAATTTGAACGGATGGTGCTTTTGGTTTCTACTAGGGACCTCAAAACAAAAAAGTAAATCGGTCCTGGGTCCAGGTCTTATTATGAGCAAGTTTACTACGGTAATAGCTTAAATTCCACTATAAGTTATAGGAAATTCGCTAAAATCAAATGAAGGTTTACTAAGTAAATCAAATTGGTAGTTTCAATCGTTGGACTATGAATTAATTGACTTATGCTATTATAAAAAAGGTCGATGTTAGATAGTAGGCTAAACAAGACCAGGGTTTGGACTCCATTTCAAAACTCAAAAAGGGTAAGTTACAGTTTCTTAACTGGGCTACACTAAGATCGATTGAACTATCCATTCGATTAGTAAAACCTTTATGCGATTTTTTTGCCATCAGCTAGTTTGGTTGGTTAGGTTAGGTTATGATACTTAGTTTAATTTTATTAGGCCTAGATAACTTATATTTTAAAATATAGTTTATTAGCTTAATCAATATTTTCAATTCGATAGTTTCAATCAATATTAGCGTAGCTCAGTTAAGAAACTGTACCCCTCAAAAATGCCACAGATGTAAAAACACACAAAATTATAAAATAAATAAAATCGATATTGCATAGGCTACGGTAGCCCAGTTCAAGAAACTGATTTGGTAATTGATTTTATTTCAGGCCTACAATTGATTGTCACTTTTAAAGAACTAGGCTTTTTAAGTAGGCCTACCCAACTTACAGCTCTAAGCCTAGTAGCCTATGTATTAAGAAAATTAGGCCTATAGGTATCTAGGCTACTCACTTGACCAGTAATTCCAAAAACACCACGTTGCTGCAACATCCTAGGAACACAGAGGCTATCCCCATAAACACACCCATCTTAAGACGTAGCTTAATTAATTTTTATCAACGTTTATAGATGATTTAACCTCTAAAATGAGCACTGCTAGGGCTCGGCTCAGCCTAACCCAGATTTGTTATCGTTTAACCTAAAAAAACGTTTCGTGATTGACGTTACCTACAAATAGTTTTATAATAAAGCAAGATTAAAATAATAAAACCCCTTTCTAACCAATTAAATACTGTTTAATTATAAACTTTGACTTCAGCTAAATAGTAAACAAACACCAAATCAAATCATTTATTTATTATCAACATCAACTTTGAGTTTGTTTCAGGTTAAGGTTTGAGTTTTCCTTCCTTATCCAATCCGACCGAATCCACCAATCAAATCAAAACAACCAATCCAAAGATTTTCAACATGTGTATGCGGGCAGTTTCGTTTAACCAACTAGCTGACCTTTTTAACGTTGATTATGGAGCACTGAGTAGCCTAGTCATAGCATATATTAACTTTATGGCTAGTTTTTATGCTGGAATTAGGTCATGTCAATCAGATATTTGATTTTATATGTTTGTTTCTTATTTTAATGTGATAGAACGAACGAAGAGTAATATTTCAATAGTGTATTGTTATAAAAATTTGTGAAAATATAGCATTGTGTACTGTATAGTCTACACCTTTTCCACATTTATTGGAGAAGATTTTAATTGTATTTGAGAATCATTACTTGTATTTGAGAAAGCATAAAATGTAAATGAGATTAGTCAGTTGAATTTGATAAAACGACAAATGTATTTGAGAATAGTCAATTGTATTTGAGAAAGTATTACATGGAATTGAGAAGTCATTAATTGTATTTCAGAATTAGGGTTTTTAAATGAGAAGTTGGTTATTAATCAGCTGAATGTTGAGTTTCTCATTATCAAATCACAAGTTCTCAAATACATTTAACCATTTCTTAAATATAACTGACTGTTCTCAACTTCATTTGATGTTTTCTAAAATATATTTCACTAATCTCAAATACAATTGATATGTTCTCAAATAAACATAACTGTTTCTCAAATAAAGTTGGAAAAGGTGAAGTGAAAGCGCGGTAGCCTAGTACCACGGTCCCCTTTAACTCCAGGCCACGGCCTGGTAGAATCGGCAACGTTGCAAGAAGTGTTGTCTATGTCTAGCACCACTAGCACCAGACAACCCATAAGATGACATGGCAGACAGGTGACACAGCTCATTAATTTGCGTATTATTTATTTAAATTTATGAACATAAATTTATAAAAAGATTAAAAATTAAACATTAAGAGATGAAAACATAACAGGGTTATCTATTTTTGTACATTTAAAGTAGAGTAAATATTTTCATAACCCAGTAACCTTTTTTCGTATTCTTAAAAAATACACAAAAATACCATTAGCTGCCCTTAAACAAATCATCTGTTTACAACACTACTTACGATGTTGCCACTTCGAAGGCCGCGGCCTGAAGTTAAAGGTGGCCGTGCTAGTGGGCCAACTGTATTTTTGTTGTTGCTGCTGTCTAAGAATTGTACAATTTACATAACGTGAACGAATAAGAACTTAACATTGATTATTCTGAATTGTTATTAAATTTATATTTACTGTTTCCAATAAGGTTACATATTTATAGTCAGTATCCAAGTTAAATCCCCCCTTCAATTTCACTTTTTTTATTGGTTCTTGGTTATCGGCATACAGTGGTTAAAACTGTACATATGTTTTGTTAGACATTTGTTCGTGTAAATCTTATGTATCGTGTCTTACTTACAAAAAATACACTTTAGGTGTACATCCATTGATAAAACATACATCTCTGTTTGGTGGCGCACCTCGTGGAAAATACTGTAACCATCGGTAAACTGGCGCTTTAGTAGGACATTACCTTTGGTGTGGTTATGCCGATTTGATCGACTAAAACATTGCTTGTTGCACTGCAGACTTATGCCTACATTAATTACCGGTATAGACAATGGTTCATTTGGTTCGTGGTACCTAATAGCTCGATTTCGAACAAAGCTCTTCTGTAAATAATGTAATTAGCAGGAAAACAGCTACAATAAAAACAGCACGAGCAGCTGGTAAAACCAACAGAATGTGAAAAATGTCCTCAATCAGCAAACATTTGTTTAAATCATATTACCTAGTTGCTTTGACTCGATTTGTTCAAGCAGGTCCAATAAAAAAAGGGCATGAATTTCCCTAGCACTTCAAACAATACTACTGTAACTGTTGGTCAAAATCGAATGTGACCAAATCCCAGTGAATTTTAATATAAACCAAATGTATCATCAGGATGCTGGCGCATACTTTCTACCATAAGCTAGTCAAAACCCCTTATAATGGGCAAGCGATGGAATTAACTATGATATTTTTTTATAAAATCGTAAAGATTACAATATTTTTTTTTTTACAGGATATTGTACTATTTGTTGTGCTATTGATTGTACAATTTTTAGATTAAAAAGGACGATAGCCACCTGAATTTTAATTAAAAACCGTTCGAGCCGTTTTGGGGGGAATCCTGTAAAATCACCATTAAAAATACAAGTTTAAACAAACTGAAAACTAGAGGTATGAAGTATTTACTATGGATGTGTGAACGTATTTGGCATACTTTGATTAATTCAATCGGGTGATTTACAACGGATTTCAAACAAAACCTCCACTGCAGCAAACCTACAGACTACTTTTTCAGCTGCGTTAGGGAATTTTCATTTGTCCAACCAAATTTATAGTAAAATATTTCCTTAACATGTTAGATTTATTCTCTATAAATAACACTTAGATTGAACGTTTGCTGCTTCAAAAGAGAAAATGTGGGTTTCTTATAAAATGTCAATAGTATAGTATAAAATAAAAATAAATTTACCAAATTTGATCCCAATAATATATTCATAAACAAGCTAACTACAGCACAACAGTTTTACTTTTCTCGAAAAGAATAACTCTAGAATTTAAGATATCCAGTCTTTTTCTCTCTCCGAAACCTCCAATTGTGCATCTACCGGTACACTTTATACATAATAATTATTAATTTATTTAGCTCTTCACGATTGTTGTAGTAAATACTACAAATTTTCATATACAAATTAAAGATTTTTAACTGAGCACCTTTAAAAAACTATCGTCATTAAAACAAAGATGTAACTAACCTGCATTTAATTAAAAGTAGCTTAGGTGACTAACTTTATCTAAGTTACGTCATTACTTATTACATAAAAAGATAATTTCAGGAAAATTTTAAAGTTTGTAGCTGTGTACAATATAATGTTTGCGATATTTTTAATAAACTTGTATCTTTTTCTTCTTAATCTACTCACATTTTTATTTTACTCAAGACGACATTGTGGTTAAACAATTAACTTGTCAATAAACTGAACACTGCGAGGTGTTTTAATCTTGCAATTTTACATAAACGGGCAAACTAACGATACAAACCAGTCTGTGAACCGCTCTCTAATTTATAATCCCTGACATTTCTTTGGTTTTGAAATTAACCTACATTATAATACGACTGTGGAACTTAATTTATTTGCCTGACAGGCAACTTCTACATTTGCGCATCTCATTAAAGTGGTTTATTGACCAGTCTGAGCAAGTTACATGTCCACTGACGACGACGCGACGCCAAAGAAGCGTCTGGATATGTACTCCATCTGGTATCGCTCGGCAATTAACTTACTCGATGAGTAAACAAAAGGTCTGGTTGATGATTTAACTGTGATTGTTAGGCTGAAGTATAATCTATGTCGAAAAGTTACCAAGCAACAGAAACCACCCTAAATTTAAAGGAAAGGTTAGCAAAATTGTCGTCCCTTCGAAAAACACAACCGTAATGATGAGTGATGAATTTGTGAGGAACAAAATTTCGGCCAGAAAACCACAAGCTCCATCCAGAAGTAAAGAGGAGAACAAGAACAAGTATTACAATATGGACAACCCACGTCGCGGAGTAGCCGCCATTTTCAACCACGCTTCCTTTGACAACAGCTTAATCAACCATCGATTAGGCAGTGATAAAGACATAGAAAGTCTGCGTCGGACATTTGGAAATTTGGGGTTCAATCTTCAGTTCTTCATTGACTTGACGTTCTCTGAAATAACTTTAGCTCTGTCCAGCATCAGCCAAATGGATCATTCGAAATGTGACTGTTTCTTGTTAGTCTTCATGAGTCACGGTTTAGAAGGCAAGGTGCGAGCCAAAGACGTGGTGTTCGATGTGAACCACCTCTGGTCATATTTCACCCCCGAGAGAGCACCGAGTTTAGCCAACAAGCCGAAGATATTCGTCATACAAGCTTGTCAAGGTCATGGAAGAATGAGTGGAGTTAAAGTCGCCGACGAGGGATCGGAGCAGACAACTCTAATTCCAAGTTATGTTTTACCCTCTTCTCCAGACTTCCTTCTTGCTCTCTCCACCATCCCTGGATACGTATCCTGGCGTAGCCCCACGGCAGGTTCATGGTACATTCAAACCCTCTGCGCCTATTTGGATCGCAAGGGAACCGAACAAGATTTGCTTACACTGTTGACCCATGTAGGGAGAAGGGTTGCTATTGATTATTCCGCAATTGATATCAGAGACAATGGCGTCGGCGGCGTCGTCAAAAAACAAATTCCATCCATAATTTCGTTTCTGGTCAAGAAGGTGCAGTTCACAAGAAAAGGACCAAAAAACATATGTGGCAATAAAAGAAGAATAGATCACGAAGATAGAAGCGATGATTCAGAGACAGCATTTGAGGGCAAGAAGATAAAACTTGATAACGATGGTGAGAAAAACGCCGACACTTTAAATAAAAACTAATTTATCCTGTATATTATAAATAAAGGTAAGTTACATTTAATAACACAGTGGCTTGTATATTTATGTGGATACCATTGATTCACTTTAACTGAAATGTGAAAGTGATTCCGAGGTAATTTAATGTGACAAGATTTGCAGAAATGTTGTCAGCTCTCGTGTTTTTTCCAAGTCTCATCTTCACATCCTTGCTGACGCTAGGTTATAGCCGGAACCTTTTAACGGATTAATTATCAGGCCAGACCTAGAGGGTCGTGTCATTATTACTTAGATGATAATTTCCACTGGTGATTGGTAGGATTTGGACTAGGTACATCAAGGACCGAATTCCCACGTTTTACCACTAGACCACGTTTTCATGTACGATTTTAACAATTCAAATTGCGAACACACGTTCAGTCAAATTCGAAGCTTCCCCAAAACACACCATGGTCGGTTTGTCTGACAGCAAATAGAAAAATATCACTCTGCCTTGTAAAATGTAGTTTACTTCAGTCATAAACATGTGAGTTCTAAAAAAACAACGATCTCTGTGAGTACAGTCATTAAAAGTGGGGTAAGCAATCGTTCTCTGTGGTAACAGTTGTTACAAACATCAAACATGAGTGGCTAAGGTAGTATAAAATATCCTACCCTATATATTATAGGCACTCAAGTACTGTCAACGATTGCAGTACTGTAGAGGGACCAAGTCAGTGTCTGAATCTACCGTCTATACCCTACGTTATGTTCTGGACTGTACTGTAGGAATGCGGTCCATCTAGTCCGCATCTACCTCCCCACTCTTTCTACCCTTTATTAATTGATTATTGCTGAGATGGTTCTAAAAATAATATACAGGCTATACATACGGTCCAAAACCTTGGTAAATGTGCTGATACCTAATAATTTTGTCAGTGTTATGCATTTATCCTCGTCGGTCTGATTCCATTTGATATATTTTCTTATAGTAAAATGGTAACTAAGAAATAATCCCTTGTCTGGTTTTAGTAAATGCAGTAAACATTTTACTGTATACTGTATTCCTATTTGTTGTAACCCCAGAGTGTGCTTCCATTTATTAACAGTCTACGGTTAAAGCGGAGTCAGTTTTCAAAATTTTAGATATAGATTATTTCTCTTGGTTGTGATTCCAGAATCAAACCGTTACCAATTAAGCTGTGACAAAATAAAACAGCGTGTTATTTGATCACTATAGTTGCTTGGCCATAGTAGATACATGTACAGTATTTGTAATTCGAATATAAGAATTTCTGCTCATCCCCTTACTTACCTACCTTCCTGAATTACCTCTAACCTCTATGTACTAAAAGACGACCACGGCTGTATACTTAAATTATTAACGTATTTAGAGTTTTTTTTTCGTTTCACGCTGTGCTAAAACTCACACGAACGTAGGTTTGCTGCGTCATGGGAAGTGGGCGGTTCCGAAGTTCCAGACGATTTCGGCTCAACATAAAACTAATTCTGCAGGTGTTCCGTCCCACTGGGTTGTTAGACGAACATAAACCACCCAAAATGTGCTGTGTGGTTGCCAGGGCGGCTATGGTTTTGTGGTTACGTTTTATGGTGGAGTGAGATGAGTGGTTAATGTAGATTTAGTTGCGATTCAAAAAGGTGTTTTCGGTATGTTGGTTTACGGTTGTATATTGGTTAAAATGCGTATATGGTATAAGTGGTATGTAATGTAGTGAATGTGTTTATGATTTAAGCTTCTCAGTCAAATCTAGTTTTCTGTGTAGCAATAGCAATCAATCTCTGGTTATTCCGCCAATTAATTAAAGGGATCAACTGTAAGACTTTCAAGATTTATCACATAACGTTTTGTTTGATACGGTATACGTTTAAATCTATGATCCCGACAAACTCGTGGTTTAGAACATTACAATTAGCTTGGTAAATTTACGTGTTTGATCAATTCCCTAAGACATTTGTTCCTCGATTAAGTTTGTAACGTAAACTACTGTAAAATCAAACCTCTGTGTTTAGAAACTTTTAGTTGGTTGCATATAATAGACAGTCATCAGAACACAGCACGTTATATGAAAAGTAAAACATAGACTATACCAGTAGTGCTCCGGTATGAAGAAATATCAGAAAATCTCACATTGCCACCAGTGATCTACTTTTATCACTACGATTAGAGATTATGCATCGACAATCTGTAGTTAGAATGGCCTAGTGTCATATCCCAAAGTTACTTGTTAAAGGTGCTATAATAAATTCCGTAATGCCAATCAGTATTCAAGTGCACTTTATAAGTCCGCAATCAATTCCCCAGCAATTGGGTTTGTTGGCATACTGCGTTCTGCGTTGCTACCCGGGTTTCTCTTCTCTCTCCGACTGTGATCGGTCGTGTCAGAAACGCTGCGATAGACGACGTCTGTAGTCTGTACCCCCTGGGGTTCTGCTGGCGCTCGATCAAGTCTACAATTATCCATTGGTACAGTCACAGCCTCCGTGTTAATGGGACTGGTCTTAGGAGGAAAAGTGCATTTGCCTGTCACAGAAACGCAATTCTGACGACTCGGATTTCCATGATGGTGGTCCCCTTGTAAATTATGGAGCAATGTGAGTAGCATTACTGTAAAAGACCCAAGTTTCGAGTTTCCCTCTGTCAGTCCGTTTTTAGATTTGTATTGTACTAAGTGGAAAAATGAGATATTTTTATTGAGAAGGTGGTCACAAATTGAATAGTTTCCTGTTTTCACTGAAGGGTCAGTAATCGATCTATTAATGCTAGTACTTACTGAAGAACTTTTTAGGTAGAAAGAGAGAAGAGATTGTGGCATGCAGAAACGATTATAATACACAATAATGCAACCTGATGGTAAACAAACAAGGCACTGAAGTTTAGAGAAGAATCAAAAAGTCCAGTACGCCTATGTAGACCCACTAAGGGGGAAGGGGCCTTATCTAACCGGCTAAAACTTTATAGTGCAGCAAGTTTTATACATTACAGGCGAGCACTATGTCCATCTAAAAGCTATAAGCGCGCTATATCCACCCAGCGATATAGTTCTTTGAAAAACCTGCAAAAATACAGGTCTCCGCTTACTAAAATCTTGTCCTTCATCTGTTTTTACTTTGAAAAACTACCGATAAAATTTAACCTGAACTATTTTGTAACCGATTTGTTTACACACCAAACTATTTATAAAAGCATGTTACAATCCAAATTTAAAAAATTATGATATTTAGTTTTTAATAAAATTTTTGCAATGACATCGACTGCCAGATGGCGTCTACAAACAACTCAGATCAACCCGCGACTCCTAATCTTCAACTGCGAGAAATTAAACAAGTCCAAGCGTACAATTTGCCTATCTAAACGCAGGCTCGCAGGAGGAAAGTACCTTACAACCAGGAGAAATGCCACTCTAGATGCAATAAGATAAACACAATCCTGAGCCGTGTTGGAGTTATTATTATGTAAAGTGGAGCTTGCGAATGGCGGGATGGCGGGAATCGAGCAGGGCCGCCAACTGTTGGAATTAACATTCCCGCTGCTTGATATAAACTTCATACTATATGGAAAGTCTGCCTCTTCACTCTGCCTGTTCGAACGTGTTTGGCCATTACATGAGTAACAGGCAAACCGGTCAGGACTGCTAGAACGTTCTGTACTTCTGATTCTCCGATTGCTGTCTTTTAATTTTAATGGTGTCTGAATTTTTTTCTAAAACTGTGTGTGCAATCATATTAGTGTTGAAATATGCGGGCTTATTCCTATTGCCTATTTTGTGTAGTGAAGATTTTTAAACCTATTATCAAAATAGTTGAGTGTATCCATTCAAGATCCATTGCTTGGATTTACAACCAATGAACAACAGAATCAAAGCTTCAACAATTACTTCTTCCTAACTATAAGCAGAATCAAATGTGCAAAATAAGAATGGAATAAACAGAATAAATATGCAAACTCTTTTCTTCGACTGAAAAAAAAATAATACTCATTCTTGAGTTTTTGAAGAATATAGCTGTGTGCTACTGTGGCTAGGCTACGTTAGTTTAATTTAGTTGTTAGTAAATACAAACAGGGTAACATCATTGACTATTAATACAATCAATCAGTAACCAATAGTCAATGGTAATATTTACAAAAATTAAGTTGTGCACTTTTGTAGATTGTTAAAGAGACAAATTTACAAAGATAGCAATTATACTAGTGCCCTCTATTTCCAGAAACACCCTTGCGATTCAAAAAAGGTAAATTTGTTAATGCCTCCTTGCTTGTCATAGCCTAAACTTACCCAACCTAACCACCGCAGTGTACTATAAAAGAATATGGCCCTCTTTTCGAAAACCCCTCATTAAAAACTGAATTTAGAATTTTAAAAATTGACGATTCATATTATTTAATTCAAATCTCTCAAATCCGTATGAAATCCAAGTGATCCGACAAAAATAGCCTCAGCTCCAATCCAGTGTTTCAAAAATGATATGCCGACCCAGCAAAAACCATATAAAGAAACGCTTTGTCCCCGTGTGGCCATAACGAGTGGACACTGGCACTGGTCAGAATACCTTACCAATAATGTATTATAAGTGGTGAATTAGAAAGCGGGCTTTTCGGCGGTACCGGTTCCACTGGTGTTACGCAAGACCTGGCCACGGCTACCTGTGCTCTGCAGCTTGGATACGCTCTGATGGTCGTCTATGAGGTTGCAGGACATGTGTCGCCAATGGCGTAGAACATGGTGAATGAGTGGGGTCAAATGTGCTACAAGTAGGGGTATGAAAATTTACAAAAGAGCATTCTCCAAAATTTGAGTACAAAATTTAAGGCTCTTAGAACATGTGTCACCAATGATGTCAAACATAGATACTTGAGTGATGCGGTTTAATGTACAGGATAGGGGTTGGGTAAGGGGTTGAATATGAAAAACATGCAAAGTAAGCTTGGAAACTCATTCTCAGAAATTAGATTTAACGCTCGAGAAATATTAAGAATTGTGTTTTATGGCTTTAGTCCGATCTGTTTTACACAATAACGGGTACACAACGAAATAGGAGAAGATTAATATTCATCATACCAAAGTAGACGTTTTCTGGCAACTACTTTTGGAGCAAATGGACTAAAAATGTCCATCGACCCTTTCCTTGGTTCTTTAATCATAAGTAATTCCTTGAAAAGTAATAAACACCTTGGTTCCGTCTCCATCTCAAATAATAACACGTGCCACATCTCTTACAGTACTTACTTGTTTAACTTGCAAGGTAATAAGAGTTTGTATTTAAAAACAATTTTTTTACAGGAATATGATAAGATACGTATTTTACACCATAACCCCACTAACATTTTAAATTATTGTGATAACTAAGAGGTTATCCTTTGTTTACCCTGTATTGATAATCAGCAAAAAATACGCACAAATAGCAACAATTCCTGATGAAGTGATTATGAATGAGTACAAACAGACTGAATGTTTAACAACAAGAGCCCAAAAACATAAATTAATTGTTTTTCTCAGTCATGAACCAGTAATGAGTTCCGATCAAAAGACCTCGCAGTTTAATTCGGGCCAAGAGTATCACACTCAATGTAAGTGGGGGAAGGTCCAGGGAGCAGCTTCGCAAGGCTATAAATTATGTTTTAACTTTCCCAATTTCGTTTCGCCATGGTTCGTGATTGCGAACCGGTCCATAAAGTGTCCAGCCATTGTTTTGCGGACAGAACTGCAAACCTCGCTCTGGCCACTTTCGGAGACCCAAAAGACACTGTTCCGAAAAATATTTTCGGGACATTTTGTTCAGACACTTATTCTCAAACGGAAGCACCGGATAGGTACTGTACCGAAAAAGAACCATTTCGGGACTATTTGTTTGGGAATAATACCTGAACGGTGCTCCTTTTTCGGTACAGTACCTATCCGGTGCTTCCGTTTGAGAATAAGTGTCTGACCGGTACTTCCGTTTGGGAATAATACCTGAGCGGTGCTTCTTTTTCGCAACAGTACCTATCCGGTGCTTCTGTTTGGGAATAATGCCTGAACGGTGCTTCTTTTTAGGAACAGTACCTGACCTGTGCTTGCATTTCGGAATAAGTGTATGACTGGTACATCCGTTTGGGAATAATACCTTAACGGTGCTTTCGGAACAGTACCTGGCTGGTCATTTCGGAATAAGTGTCTGACCGGTACTGTTTCGGAATAAGTGTCTGACCGGTACTTCCGTTTAGAAATAAGTGTCTGACCGGTACTTCCGTTTAGAAATAAGTGTCTGACCGGTACTTCCGTTTAGAAATAAGTGTCTGACCGGTACTTTCGTTTTGTAATAGTACCTGACCGGTGCTTCTGTATGGGAGATGTGCCTTAGAGCACAGAGAGTAGTATGTTTTCTGTGCTTCAGGCGCATTCTTTTTAGAGCTGGGCTTGTAGGAGCAATGCCACGCACAGGCCAATGTCCACCATTACTTGTCCGCTTTAGCACGCACATCCTCATGCGGGTAGTTAATTTTTAATGCCATAGTACTCTGCTTGATGACTTGCCTTATCTGGCAAAACTGCAATCAAGCTTGGCGGCTCTGTTGGTCAGTTAATTTGCGGAGTGATTAAAATCCGTAACTATAAAAAATGATTAATTTAGTAATAGGTTGTAAATAACTGTAATGAGATGTGTTAATGGTTCAGTGCGTTGTATGTTGTTTTCGTCAAATATATTTTAGTACTCTAAAATCATCGCAGCTGTATAAGCTAATATTTTGATCAATTTGATTATCCTCTATCCTATGAGCAGCGTTTGCTTGTATGTATGCTTGCACAAAGATCTCGTAATCGGGTTCGATGATTTCCTTCAAATTTTGTAAATAATGTATTTCTGGCCTAAGCACTTTTACTGCAGTTAAAACTGGCAACAAAAATCTAATTACGTAAAGAAAATAAATTGAAATTTAAAGATGTTTAACATTGGTCTTATGGGTTGCCAAGTAACCATGTTGGTTGAACCAAATAACAAGGAAAAAGTAAACAAAAGACTTGTAACATGTATTTATAACAAGCCATCCAACAGTCTACTAGCAAATTACAAAACACAGTACAAAGAGAAAAACGTCAGTTGTTACTTATTGAGTAAAGATTACACTGAAGATTACAGACTAGGTGAAAATAGTTCAGATCAAATACTGATTACTGTATTTTACTTAGCTCTCTTCTAACAAAACATAATCCACGAAGTAATGAGGATTATTTTATTTTATATTATTTTATTTCATTTATTTTATATTATTTATTTTTATTTTATTTTTGTATTATTTATTACTTTCTCCCCCTATACCATAGTATATGGAGAAAGTATTGTTTTCGTCAAAATTTTCGAGTTTGAGTTTTGAGTGGATATATTCGTTTTGGGTCCCCCTGGACCCAAAAAAGTGGTTTTCGAAGTGATGTCTGTGTGTGTGTGTGTGTGTGTGTGTGTGTGTCTGTGTGTGTCTGTGTGTCTGGATGTGTACAGAGCTAGGGACTACACCTGTGGTCCGATTTCGATGAAATTTGGTATGTAGGTTCTAATCCATGGTATCTCCAGGCGTTTTTTTCATTTTTTTTAAATTTTGATTTTTAATGGGGATTTTCCCATAAAAACCCATAAAAAACCTGAAAAATCGGATTTTCTCGAAAATGGCCCGAACGATTTTGATAAAAATTTAGTATGTTGTAGCCCTTTAAATTCTGAACAAAATGGTACAAATCCCATTTCTGTAAAAATTACGGTTCAAAAGTTATGGTAAATTATGTTATTTTCCCATAAAACCCAATAAAATAACGAAAAATAGGATTTTAGAAAAAAATCCGGTTTTATTTTAACATAGTATGTTATGGTCCTTAAAGTTTTGATAGTTTTTTCATTTTTAAAAAATTTTTATTTTTAATGGGAATTTTCCCATAAAACCCCATAAAATAACAGAAAAATAGGATTTTCCCAAAAACGGCCCGAACGATTTTGATAAAAAATTTGTATGTTATAGTCCTTAATATTCTGAACAAAATGGTACAAATCCCATTTCTGTAAAAATTATGGTTCACAATTATGTTATTTCCCCATAAAAACCCCATAAAATAACGGAAAAATCAGATTTTCACAAAAATGGCCCGAACGATTTTGAAAAAAATTTTTATGTAGTCCTTTGAATTCTGAACAAAATCGTACGAATTACATTTCCGTATATTTACTTTCACCGCTTACACATGATAAAGGTTGTTGACAAACTTATGGGAGAAAGTATGTGTCAGAATGCTGATACCGTTTATTTTTATTAGAATTTAAACAAAAATGTCATTATTTCTAAATAGTTTTGAAAACAATGATGGTGTGACGCAATAATAGGATCATTCGACAATACAACCAGAAGTTGACCATATTACTTAGAATGTTCACGTGTTATAGATCTGCATTCCAAAGACTTTGCAGTTCACGCATTTTGTAAAGCTCAAGACATGAACTATCTAAACAGAAAATAAAACGAACATTTGGCTACAAATAATGTATTGCCGGTGTTGCCGGAAGACGATAAATAGTGAATATTTTGCATTGACATAAATAATTTTTAAGATTCATAAAATAACCAAAAAGGGTATAAATTAGATAAAGACGTGTATATGAAGAACTAAAAATATGCATGAGCATGAACATGAGTTTTCAAAATATCCTGATTAATGTATCAAAAATCGCCAGGTACAAATTTTAACGATCATGCTGCAAGCTCTATTGACCTTTTTAAGGTGTTCATTATGAGTCTTTTTATGGCATTATGTGTGATTTTATAAGGGAACAGTCCACCACTTGGTTTTGTCACTATCAAACGTCAACCTTTTGTTAGATAGCATCATTAAGTGATAACCAATTAACAAACATTTGGTCCCAAAATCGACCCCGCTTTGAATCAAGCCAGCTATCAGATTTGAGACCGAGCAACTAACGAATCGGTTGCCCATACAAGCTACACTGAAGATAATCCGTGCAGCATACTCTGCAAAGCATGATCAAGCTGCAGGTCGTCGCACTAGCAAGGCCAGGATCGGTGGATATCCCCAGGATATGCAGTGTATAGATACATGCAGCATACATTGAGCATGATCATGAACACTCTGCAAAGCATGATCAAGCTGCAGGTCGTCGCACTAGCAAGGCCAGGATCGGTGGATATCCCCAGGATATGCAGTGTATAGATACATGCAGCATACATTGAGCATGATCATGAACACTCTGCATGATCAAGCTGCAGGTCGTCGCACTAGCAAGGCCAGGATCGGTGGATATCCCCAGGATATGCAGTGTATAGATACATGCAGCATACATTGAGCATGATCATGAACACTCTGCATGATCAAGCTGCAGGTCGTCGCACTAGCAAGGCCAGGATCGGTGGATATCCCCAGGATATGCAGTGTATAGATACATGCAGCATACATTGAACATGTTCATGAACACTCTGCTAAGCATGATCAAGCTGCAGGTCGCCGCACTAGCAAGGCCAGGATCGGTGGATATCCCCAGGATATGCAGTGTATAGATACATGCAGCATACATTGAGCATGATCATGAACACTCTGCATGATCAAGCTGCCAGGTCGTCGCACTAGCAAGGCCAGGATCGGTGGATATCCCCAGGATATGCAGTGTATAGATACATGCAGCATACATTGAACATGTTCATGAACACTCTGCAAAGCATGATCAAGCTGCAGGTCGTCGCACTAGCAAGGCCAGGATCGGTGGATATCCCCAGGATATGCAGTGTATGTACTGCACTCTCCCACAAATTATGTAGACTCTGTCAGCCTCTGGTACAGGCGACTGGCGCACCCAACTCCAGTACAGGCTACTCCACAACTCTTCTGCGTCGTGGAGTATACTGCTGAGACTATTGAGACCAAATGGTATTCTGTGTTCATATACCTATACTTTTTACAACGAGGGGAGGGTTCGTGTAGTCTCTTTGTGAAGAACCCAGTAACACGTTTTATACTTAATACTGCAGCCACTATGAAGCGAAGCTTAGATTGGAATGGGTCCTACAATTTGTGAAGTCCACAGTCAGAATGCATGGTTTCATCCTTTCACACCACACTGCTGGATTCCAAAGTTATTTATTGCCTTTAATATGGAAAGATGTAATTTTTTTATGTCTTTTCTTGAAAAAAAAATCAATGAACTGTACATTGTACATTGCCAACCTTCTATAATTATTAGTTTGATTACAGTCACAGTCAAATCTCGTATATGGAATGAAGACTTCTTAGCTAGGTTTTTTGTAAAGAGTTTGTGGAATCGTGGGTGCTTAGAAAATAATGTTATGTATTGGTTGTAGAAATGGGATTGTCTTATGTGTTTAATATATATACATCTTAATGTGTTAAGACTAAATGTCATAAGTGTATTTTGTGCTTACTAGTTATTATTTAAAGACTGAGATGAAAGGCAATAAAAAAATAGAATGCACAAAGCCAATAAAGATCTTAAAGCTATTGCTTACGTTTCACTAAGACGCTTTGTTAATAGACCAATAAATCAAATTATTTGTTTCGCTCTAGGACGACATGTCGCCATCGATCTCTATTATTACAACAATAGAGATCGATGCATGTCGCTTACACGTTGTGATACCTTGGGACCAAAACCACTTTGAATAATTCAAATATACCGTGTTATTCATTGTAAAATCTGAAGACTTTTGACGCATGTTATATTTTAATTACGTTTGAGAGCGCTGATGCTGGAAGGCGCAAATGATTAAGGACGGTTGGGTCCAGTTTGGAATCGTCAAAAGTTCAAAAGGATCGAACTGGTGACCATCTGATTACAAGGAAAACTATAACCAATCGGCTACTCAGCTTTAGGAGATAATTACAACTACTACAAGTTTCTTTCAGTACACCCTCCAGAGTGTCCTCACCATTCTTTTCAACCATTTCAAATTGTTACTTGTGACCCTAGCCCTGCTTGTGACCCCCCACATCTCCAGATTCTTGTCATCGCCGCTGGACCGGATGTGCCAAGGTTCGCAGAACTGTGCGTGCGCGTGCGTGAGTTGCCCAGCAGCTTTGTCTGAGCTGTTTTCGATGACCCTCTGGGAGTTCAAGGCCACCCGGTACATTCCAGCCGTGTGGGCGAGAGGCAAGCTCATACGTTTCGAAAGCCGCCGTTGCCGCTTCGTCTCCACCTCCTGCTCTTTTTTTCGGACGCCAACGCTTCGTTTTGGGCCGTTTCTTCGGACGGATTCATCCAGTTGATCTGGACGTGTGAAAATTTACTTGTGTGTGAAAATTTGTTTAATAGTACATATCTGGGGTTGAAAAATGCTGATTCAGAGGCATTTGCTATGGGTAAAATGTGAAAATTCACTTCATGTGCATAAACTTTCCAAATGTTTATATCAATCTATCTTTCGTTGAATTCTAAAACTTCTAAATTAATCCCGACGATTCGGAAAAATATAGCTTATAGCTATGGAATTATATCCTTTCCACTCTATATATTTATTCTTAATTACATACAAATTAATAGGTTTACTCAAAGCAAAACAAGTTTTTAAACACATTTTGATTCATATATCAGGAATAATAAAACGAATATCTAATCATTATGTGGTTATTATTTTAGACTTCAATGATTTACTTGATAAATCAATTGTTGAATAGATTAGGTAGCGTTTTGAAATTAACATTTTCAATTTTTTTTACTTATTTAAAGGCAAAGTCCTACCAATAAAGGATGTACATTGATTTCTGAAAGGTGAGTGAATGAAGGACAATAACTAACTAGAAGATCCTTAGTCTGACATCCTTACCATATGCATGATTGATCGCATGTCATCACTCATTTCAACCACCAATAGTTAGGCTCGTTTCGTCACATCTACCCACATAAGTTTCCTGAGACTGCTTTTGTAGAGTGCATCCAAAACCAATCCCCCAGTATTCATTTTCGTGTCTAATATTGTAATATCATGTATTTTACCTGGTGTTCAGTGGCGCTCCCATCATGCTAAGGTTACGTGGCTCACCTAACAACCAGAAGATGAATGATGAGATCTTCAGAAAAATTAGCTTTTGATCGTTTGAAACAGCACCCAGCTGTTCTTGATCAACTAAACAAATCACTAGGATTTTGAAAAGAACTAGGATCTAGGAACTAGGAACTAGAATGCTGTAAAGAACAGACCACAGAAACAGCCGGTCTTAGTCAGTAACACTACAAAATAATCTTATTTACCTCCATCAATATTTTATGTCAAAATATACGTTCATGGATTAAAAATTATCTAATTTAAATATCCTGGATCTTTCAATCAAGTTGAAACTTATTGAAAAGTTGTGTCGGCAGACGCCTAAAGTAATTCTAACGTATTACGAGAGTCGCATTTCTAAAGCCCTGATGACTTTCACTCAGTTCACTCCAGACTCTAGGAGGGGCGAGTACCTTGGATTGGTCAGCAACCTCAGTTGCAGATCTCATGGGCGGCAACAGTAACGGAGAGTGACGCCACGGGAATACCTATGACTCTGACCGGCCTCAAACAGACGTTGCGTCATTGATAATTACAGCTACAGTGCGAGACAGCTTCTGCGAAATCGCTCCTAAACTAGTGATTAACTTGGTGAATCTACCTAGTCTTGGAAAGGGTTCAGTGAATCAATTCTCCTGCCTGATTCATTGTATCATTGGGATGCAACCCGAAATCGATTTTGAACTAATGATTAACTTGGTGAATCTACCTAGTCTTGGAAAGGGTTCAGTGAATCGATTCTCCTGTCTGATTCATTGAATCATTGGGATGCAACCCGAAATCGATTTTGAACTAATTATTAACTTGGTGGATCTTCCTAGTCTTGGAAAGGGTTCAGTGAATCAGTTCCAGGGCCTGATTACCTATTAGGCTAGTTAGGCTGGAGCCTAGGGCGCCAATCAGCCAAGTGTTTTAGGGGGGCGCCAGTCAGCTAAGACTTAAAAATGGGACCTGGGGCGTAAAAAGTGTTTTATTCCAAAAAGGATTCACGCATATAGGGAATGAGGCGGGGAAGGGTGCGTTCGGCCATCTGGCGCCTTTAAATAAATTTGCCTAGCTCGCTTAAGTATTGAATCACATGGTGATGAACATTCGTGAATAGTGACAGATTTTCATAATCATTATAATCATTATTTATAGTAATAATTGACTTGTAAAAAAATTTAACAATACTTTTTCTTGTAGATAAATGCTGTAAACTAAGTAATTCCATCTAAAGGCCCTAATAAAATTGTTTTAGGCCTAGGTGATTAACAGAGTTAATTTTATAAAGTAGGTTATGAATATAATTGTTTGTTTTTTTATATTTTAGGTTAGGTCTACTTTTGATTTAATACAATCATATGTTTTGTTTAGTAAAATGTAAAATAAATACATTATTTTAAATCAAAAAGTTTTACCATAGATTAAACATACCGTACTCCTTTTACATTCCTTGAACAACCGATTTGTTACTATTTTAAAAGTTCCTAATCAAACTATGCATTAATTTATGATCAGTTTTCTTTTGTTTTTAAATCAAATTAATAGTAATAGTAGTATAATTACTTTGGCCATTTTTAATTTTGTAATTCAGAGGAGACAGTGGTAGTGAGGAGGGGGGGGGGGGCGCGAAAAACCGCCAGCCTACTGGCGACTACACCCTTAATCAGGCCCTGATCAGTTCTCCTGCCTGATTCATTGTATCATTGGGATGCAACCCGAAATCGATTTTGAACTATAGTTCGGCCGCTTAGAAAGCGACCTCCTCCAGCATTGGTTTAGCATTAGCGCGTAGGTCGTTTTCTAAGCGGCCGAACTATAGTGATTAACTTGGTGGCTCTACATAGTCTTGGAATAGATCCAGTTAATCAGTTCTCCTGATTCATTATATCACTAAGGATTGGGACGCAACCACTTATGAATAGCCCAAATATCAATAGAAGATGATTCTGCATTCAAAGAGTTTATATCTCAGATGTGTGTGAATTTGGTTTATTAGTCCGTAGTTTTAAAATTGGCACATCTAAGGATAACTTTTAATGAGAACAGATGTCTGAAAACTGGATTATTTTGGCGAATCTTCAGGTCATCTGATGAAATTGGTTTAGTGGTTCAGTCATCAGTGCAATTTATTCAATTTCTGAAGAGTTTTGCATAGTAATCAGTTTTTCTGTTGTTTACTAATTAATAATTCAAGTATTTTGAGATGTGTAATCTAATCTTTATGAAATTGACTTATTCATTGACCAATTTTACACTAACCGAATTTGATTCAGTTGTTGGCAGTTTAAAAATCAGCAATGGTTTAGGATAATGTAATAGCCCTTTATTCAGTTGCTCGTACTTATTGAAATCAAAAACGTTTTAAGATCATGATTAACAAGAAAGATATCCGTACAAATTAAATTTATTTGTGAGTGTACAGATCTAGGAACGAAAAAGGTTTGGTGACTTTGTTTGCATTTTATTTTATTTGATATACGGAACGTTTGACTTATTTCATGGAGAAGCTGACATAACTCTTTGTTTTAAAAAACAGACTCATTTTTAGAAGTTTTTAAAATCTTACTTTTAAAACGTATACGATCCCAAATCAATTATTATAGCTTGCTTATACTTTTTATCTAAAACTATCTCCACCAGTTAAAGAAGAGACAAGAAAATGCGATAAGGACAGTATTAAAAACAAGGTTGAAATTAAAATTAACACGATATTAGAACAAAATTTCAGAATAATAACGATAAAGTTTCCCTATTCTTTCAATAACAGTCCTTAAATCTCTCCTATTAGTCCCTAAAAGACAAAGTAACACTAAGACGGAAGACGGTAAAGAGTGCGGAACCTCTAACACTATCATCTATCTAAGAGCGATATTGGAACAAAATTGTAGAACATGATAGCATTCCCCCAATCATAACGTCCTAAAATCTTTCCCACAGTTTTAAAAAAGGAGACAAGGAACTGTGCGGACGGAGCAGACGCGGTCGAGCGTTCTCGAAGCATCTCCCGCGGTCGGTTGGCGGACATCGATAAAATCGGGCTTCAGGAAAAAGGAGGATTCAAGATATATAGAGCCCGGCCGCGCTTAGCATAACCGGTCCATCCCAGTGGCGAGCCGATCCGCGCTCAGCTACTCTTAATTAGGTCTATTTCACGACTCGATTTTATTGAAACTCTCTACCGTTCATTAAATAATGGTGTTAGCAAATCATAGGCCTGCAGATGAAAGTCTGTTTAGGATCGTTTGGCAATTTATCAAGATAATCTCGGGAAAATATAGTTTTATGGAAAGATCTGAGATGATCCATTTTATTTAAAGCCCTCTATCGTATAGTTAATCCACAACATATGGAACGGAGGATATGGTTTGTTCACTGCTGAGACTGACAGATACTATTACAGGTTACTGGCTAGTTATGACAAATAACTTATTATCAAATACATTAAATTAAAGCAGATACGTTTATTCTAACTGTTAAACTGGGATATCACCCAACTATTAATCATTATGTAGGACATATTCAGCATGTTTAATGATTTTGACTCCAAATGGAATTAAAAAGGAGAATGACTATGCGCTGCGACTGAATAGATTCTTTACTCTAGCGTTCGAACCACTGTAAGTTTAAAACTCTATTGTTTGATTAAAACGAGTAATATGATAATATATTAATACAATAAGTAAAATTCACAAGTAATGTACAAGTAATTGGTTACGAATTGTTGCCTGAAACAGGAAAATATATTCAATCATAACATATTAAGAATGTTATCACCGACTCACAAAACCCTACTAATGTTAATGTTAACATTAGATTCAAATGTTTGGTTAAACGTATCCTGTGAAAAGGATTTTGGGATTCTCTGTCACAATGAGTGCTCTCCTAAGATGTTTCTTGATTTATGTAAAATGCTAATGGACGTCCTTCAAAAGTAACCATCATGAAAAAAATCCCCCGTCACTGTTCAAAACTGCTCCATACAGAGGTTTTCACGCATAGGCAGAGCTACGCTATGATCGCTTTTCTGCACCATCGACGAGAGTCTCGTTTTATACCGAGGAGTGGGGAAAGTTGTCTGTCCGGTTGTAAGACACCCTTGGAGTCGAGAAAAAGTCTTCGGTCTGATCACGAGAGTAACATGGCTGGTTTGTGAGGGCTCCTTGCCGAGGTTGTAGTGTTTTAGGAAAGTGTTCATGCAAAGATTGGCGGAACTTCAAGTTTTGAATGGAAATAATTCGATTTCTTCATAATTGTATTAATTTGTTTGTGATATCCTCATTGAACATTTTACGCGTAACGGAGCACGCATTAAACATTTTCAATTTTGCCATTTTTGTAAAAATGCATGTCACAATAAATTGTATATGGTTGAAAAAGTATGATTAAAATTGAGGGACTTTCTGTTCATGAAATTCTTCTCCCTTTTTAACCTTTGTGACTCATTTGACGTCCAAAGAAACATTCAATGCCTTGAATGTATGTATTAAAAAAAATTCTTTCAGAGCTACAAACATTAACTCACCAGGGATGTATCGGTTCCTATTCCTTAGTCTTTGATTACTGGGTAAGAAGGATGGAGGACTCAAAGACCAAACTCTACCTCTTAAGTGAATCAATTTAACATCACATCACTCTAAAAATATTAATTATTGATAAAATGCAAAACCTGATAGTTTCTTTAGTATTAAAACTGGAAATGCAAAACTTAGTGTTCTGGATCCCACCTGATATTTTTAATTATCTCATTTATTTCAGGGGCGTGTCAGACGATTGTGGCATGTTTCCGGTCCATGAATGGGGCTCATGCACAATACACAGCTTGTCCTCCCACGGGATCACTGCTATTCCCACAGGACTCTGGAGTACAAGTCATTCAGGATCAGTGCTGGTAATGCTCCGAGTTCAACATGTGATTCAGGAGAGTATTCCTCATTAGGACTCGAAGTGGAGTTAATCTGGGATCGATCAATGATAAATCCCTTGAGAATGGCTAATTCATCTTGAAAGCCACCTCGTACTCTGTAATGTGTTGTTGGCCGCCGTGGCTTTAGATTGGAGAGAAGCCAGATTAGTAAAGTTAATACTGGTTGAGGATTTTTATAATAATTATTAGGTGGTACTTTTGACCATGTTTGCAGTGTTAAAAGCTATTTTGGCAACTCACTGTTGAACTATAGAGAATTCCAATTCCCTAAAACGAAGCAAACGAAGTCCTAACGTAGGAAAGTTTCATTCCCGCTTTAACCAATTCGATTGTGTTAGCTAAAATCAATCGAATCCAATGAACTCATTCTACTCAAGATTATCATGAAAAGGACCACACCTCGTACTCTTTACTAAAAGTCTAACACGGTTCCGTTTCCATATATCTGAATAGATGAATTTCGGGTCGACGTACCTTAGCCAGGTAACCGTTTCATCTGTGAATTCAAAAACAGCTCAATCTGAAAACCTAAATATAGCCCAACTCACATGAATACATCCACATGAACACCAGGCAAACATCGGAGCAATGCCCGACCTCCTCTACTGACTTGGATTGCGATTCTTGACAAGTGAAAAGTCAAAGCATACAAATACAGTAATAGGTATTCTAAAGTTAGATGTTAAATAAATTAGACTCTATATGTCGCATCGCTGGATAACTGAGTGGTAATAGAACTTGCCTAGTGATCAGAGGGTCATATCTAAGAAAAGTCAGTAGTTCTCCGATAGTTTGAAATTGCGGCTGAATCCAAGCTTAGCTGTCCTTGGCCACTTGACTTTTGATATGTAGTTTTAGTCATATGCCATCAGATCTTATTCACCATCAAAGATGTAGTTTCATTAATTTAATACTCATCATTTACCACCTTTGCCTTGATATGCTTCCCCTGGTGTAATGGCTTCGCATAAATAAAGTTAAATCAAATCCAATGTCTGTGTAATATTAGATGCATTTGATAGCGTCCAGCTATTCAGACTCCTTTTAAAATATAACATTTTCTCTAGAATAGTGTTTAGAATTGTTAACACGCTTATTGAATATCCTCAGTATTGGGGAACACCTCCTTTCAGAACAAATTACTTCTTTTGATAACTAGTATGAGCATGCTCTCACTATCCAGTAAACCTGCATCATCCAAGTACTCACAATAAATTAAATTTGTGCTATGCTATGCACATTGTTATGCTTCAGTATAACATTGTTTCTAACTCTTCACATACTGATTCCTGAGTTAACTGTTTGCGTTCACCTAACTTGACCAACTTAAATCATAATAGCAAATCTAAATTAAGAATACTTCTGAAAACATCATCAAAATAATTGTTTCTGAATATGTCTAAAGCTAGTAGAATGTCCATCATGCTTATGCTTATCATTTTCTAACACATGCTAACTGAATCAGTACACATGTTCATGGCTCAAACCTGATGTAAGTCATCAAGACAGTAAAACCATAAGGTTATTAATCATAAAGAGAACAGAAAGTATTTGTTCTCATGGGTTAAGAATCTCTCCGTAGAAAGGTCACATTGTTCTGTAGGAGCGGCTATCGTGAAGTTGGATCTGATCTTGAAGGAATGATCATAATGAGCCCTTGCATGATCACGATCATTACATTACTTTGATCAGGTTGACGTACTTTGATATCACTGCATAGCATGTAAAATGTACATGCATTTCTTCGATGTTAAATCCTATTACAAGTGGATAATCGTATTGTCTTCTACAGTCTTCTTGTAGTGTGTATGATCATTTAACACTATCATTGAAATGTTAAACGTGCCTTAAATTTTCTTCACAGCCTGTACAGTCAAAGTGAGGTTGGGTCTTATACTGTGTGAATGATACTGTGCTCTAGTAAGATCATGATCATTAATTAGTTTTGATCAGGTTGAAGTGCCCATTTCTGCACATCATGTACATTTACTCAACATGAAGTTGGGCCTTCACCTTGTGCGGATACTTTCATTGTTTACACCTTTTGTGTAGCCTTACACTTTCTCTTGGACATAAACACTAAAATAACTTGTGCTATGTTCCTTTTTGTAACCGTCAACATATGTTATGAATGTTATCCGCGTTTTCCTGAATCAATGCCCTTTACACTTGTTTGCCTCTTATAATTGCATTTTCGTGTAACACTCTCAATCATTCTCCACGACCCACCTTGAAAAATCGCGCAACAAACTCGCAAAATTGCAGCTTTACTACGAGTGCAGTAAAATTAGTGCCTGCCGTTAAATGCCATCAGATACGAGAGATGTTGCGACATCGGCGTTATGTCGCTTATGGTAATGCCCCAAACTGGTAAATAATTACGATGTTGTAACGCCACAGATCCCCAGACCAGTTGTGGTCCTCTTTGTGAACGTTTTTGGGGAAATTTTGTAAATTTGTCTTTCTATTTTAAAACCGGTTTTACTAAAACGTTGAAGAGTGAACGTATGTGATGAGCTGTCACTTGGTTATATGAGACAAAAAAATTAAAATATTAATTACAAATATTTTTTTCTATATTTGTGGACATTTTTATTTATTTGTATTTGTACAAGTTTGAAAATGTTTGAGAACCTATATTAATGAAACCCCTTACCGCATTAAGATATTGAAGAAGATCATTCTGTGTTGTAAAGTGGGCACACATGTGCATTAGTAAATGTGTCCTACTTTTATCGTTTAAAAAAGCTAGTAAAATTGTACGCTTTCGAAAGGTCATAAGACCAATCAAACCTTTAATTTTACAGTATTTTATGATATTTTTTTACAATTTCAAACAAAACTCTTACTTATAAACATGATTCATAAAGGAAAATGTTGTTTCACTTTGTATAAGTTTAAAAACTTGAGTGTAAGAAACAATGAAACGAAATGGCAGGTAATTCTTTTTTATATTGTCGGCAACTCTATGAACCCTTATGTTTATCGATAAAGGAAAAAAAGAAATCTTTTGAAGGACGTTTCTTCATTGACATGTAATTTTAAGGTTGGTTAGATTTTTAACAACTACTACTGACTTCATTTATTTGGATTTTAAATACACAAATTTAGCCTGTTTGAAAAGCGTTCAAATTAATTTTTTGTAATTTTAATACTTTGTCTAGCAATTATTATAGCGGCCACTTGAAATATATTGGTATTTTATGTATCTTATATTTGATATGATTACACAAGTATTTAAATAATCTTAATCAAATAGTGTATTTACTTATCGAAAACCACCGACAATATTAAAACCTATACTAACAATTAATTTATTTATATACAATTAATTGATAATTACCTACTAAAATGTTATAAACATTGTTATAGGTAGAAGATAATAATTATTGGAACAATAGCCCAACAATCTTGATTCAAAATCACTTATCAGATAATTCATTAAAACCCGTCGTTGAAGTCTCTAACTATATAATCAGCAATAAAGCCTAATAAAAGGGTAAGTAATAAATTCAATATCTTCTTCCGTTGAAAAATAAATGTGGAATAACGAAGCCTGATGTTTTGTACAAACAATCTGCAGTTTATAAATTTCACTACCAATCTACATGTAATACAAACAGATAAAAAATAATTACATGACCTGAAACTATTTTCAGTGAGACAATTTGAGTCAGTAGAGATATTGTCACGAGTTGCATTTTTCTTTTAAACCGTATGGACAAGTTTTTTTTTTTTTTTTTTTTTTTTTGATAGAGTAAGTGAACTTGTGAATTATTGAATCACCACTTGTTTGCTGGAGTGCAGAAACAACGAACTATTTGAAAGTACAGTACAGGTCTTGCAAAAAGTTGTATGAAAGTTCCATTGCACAAACATTCTCAATGAATTATTGATAAAAGCCTATGAACCTTCATACTAAACGAAAAACGAGAAAACATTAGGCAATGTGTTGGTTGCCACTGGTTGTGGTAACAAAGTATGTTTGTACGGATTGGTCATAGAATTGTATTTGATCAACTATAATTATCACTTTTACTGGAAATTTGTGAGCCACAACCAGTTTATCTTAATCGAGGTTAGAAAAAAACATTTGAACAATCATTAAAAAAAGTTTCTTTGGAATTTAGATCCATTATAAACTAATTGTATAGAAAGTTTCCACACAAAAAAATGGGAGCATGTTTTTGTGGTATTTACAATACATTTTTAACATCCATCTAAGGGACATTGTAATCACTCCTAATGATCAGACTGTTTTTAATTTTTACACCTTCGTAAAGGAAGCAACATTTTACCGTCGAATCTTTGGTTAAAATTGTTTGCGGCCTTTACAAAGTATGTTCTCTATCAATAAGAGTGTAGGTACTCTAAATTTTGAATGGATCAATTTGAATCAATTATTTCCTGACGCTTAGTAAATTAAGCAACAATCTCTTGTCGCATGTCGCCGCATTTTCATGAGACATGCCGCCCCGTCAGCGCAGATCGCGGACCAATCAACCGCAATATAAATTGTGCGGACGGTTGACAGTTGCCGAATTCGGCCGCTAAACCTTCCAACACACACAAGCGCAGAACACACACATTGTGAAGTGAAACCTCACACACACATGCGCACAGTCGCGCCAGTCTTTCAAGGAGAACCACAATACAGCGAACCGCGCTCGAAATCGTGATCACCTAGTCAAAAATAACTACAGTCACTACACCGTGTTCTGAATCGGATGAACTGGTTGCACTGTGCTGGACCGGTTGTGATGAGGACCATCTTGCGGAGGACATATCGTTATGGTTGTGGTAATGGGTGTTTGGTTTGCTTGCTTTGTTAAATGTCGGTATGAGTTGAATTCTAACATTATGGTCCACGTAAATTACCAATATGGGGTACAACAACAGTGCAAACCAATAGTCAGATGCGATTCCGGTCTATGTACGTTTACGGATTGCATATCAGAATGGTAGCGAATGGATGGAAGATGGGTAGATAGCACAGGATTTGGAACTAATAATCATAATTTGTTTAAGACCAATAAATCTTATTTAGAAGACCACCTTAAGCTGACTATCGTATTATGCAAGGACCAATCAGAACTGTCTCTGTGTTATAGATATCACTCAACGAATAAACAGAACATGATTTAATTATTTTAATCCATATTGGGGAACTCCTGAAGGAGCACAATCGTCACTGAAAATTTTTTGAAGAAAGTCCCTATGGTTTTTAGACCACTTTATGCAATGTATGAATATGAAGTAAAGAAAAGAGTGTCTTAAGGGAGAGGGAACTGACCTTGCATTGAGGATTACCCCGTAAAATATTGCATGCGATGATTAAATAATGTTCATCCACTTATTATACATTACAGGAATGTGAGTTAAATATCGTATTGTACAGTTGGTATGACAGTCATCAATGAGGAAGGCATTCATAACGTGTATGTGACGTTAACATAACACACTAAGTCACGTGTTACTCCTGTTACGCTCTCTGAGAGAGAAGGCATGAAGCTGAAGAGGAGAAGGGACTGAAGAAAGGAACGTTCGTGATTGTCGTTCCCTCAATGACTTTCTGTCAGGCTCGCAGCGCTGTATACGGTTTGAATGGTTGTTTTATTTCAGTAGTTGTTGTACTGCTGTGAGATGTGACTAGTTAAATAATAAATCTCGTCATATTTCTACACACAAAATGTTATATGTAACCATAACCTAAAATCCAATAATTCTACAATAGGGTTCCACATGTAATATACATCAACCGAAGCCTCACAAACCGGCCACAGGTAGCACTTGCACACGTATAACTTACTATCCAAAACTTAAAACTTCTAAAACACATATGTTTCACTTATAAATTTATTTCTCAACCCCCACAACTCCACAATATGTAGACCACACGTAACACACCCTGTAGAACCGCAAGAAGTCAAAGGTGGTTTGACGTAATTATTCCTTACGTGACTTTGGTCCCACAGCTTCAGGATAAACTCGATACATCGTAGATGACTTGAAGACCACCACATGAAAACTTCATCCCCAATACCCCATAATCCCACGGAGTACATTTCCACACGTAATAAAACCCCAATAAGTCTATGGCGGTTTTATGGGGTTCCAGATGCGAGTTGTAGCTTCCCACATTTACACTGCTGTAGGAGGATCTATCCGATACATCGAAGACAACTGTTACAGACGTGTCGTGAAGATCTGGAGGAGTTAACTGCGTCCTCAGTCGTCGTATCGTGTTCTGACGGTTATATACTTCGATGGTTCTGACGTTCTGCCTCGTCAGTCGATCTCCGTAGAACATGGTGAAACTCCCGTGCGTGGGGTTGAGCTAGTTTTTATTTGACGTCACAAATGTGTCTTATATCGACAAAAGAATAACATCGACGAAAGAAGTGAAACACTTTAAATTTGATTTGACTCCTTATCCCATTGGACAGTTGTCGATGACTAGTGCGTTTATTGTGGTATATCCAATGAGGTATTAGTTGTTGCTTTCTGCAAAAAGTTTAAAGTAGGATATTTAAGAAATTATATGATACCCAAATTAATTAGTTTATTTTTTCTTATATTCTGCGTACGGTTTGTAAATCAGATTAACTTTAATCACCTTTTGTATTGTACAACAATGAATTCCTACATCCCCAATGAGAAACTTGTGTATTTTAGGGTCCACATCTGGGAATTCTTGGCGAAAACAAGTTTGTGTTGAACCCTAGTGTAAACTATTTAAGTTAGGAGACAATGAAAGAGTTTCCAACACAAACCGTCTAACATATTGCCAAAGTTCACTCTCTATGTTAAATGTATGTCGCGTGGATACAAAAGAAAAACAGGATTCTTGGTTTTATAACCTCTAACCTGTACGAAAAGCACACTACCATTGCAAGCCAAGCTCCTGCTGTTATTACTGATTATTGTGTTTTTTTATGTATGCCTCAAAAGCTTTATAAGCTGTGGGGAAGATTGTAGTAATACCTTTCTAGCCAATGACGAGAAGACTCAGAGCTGAAATATTGTGGAAACTCACTCGAAAGCCACCTTCTGTGCGATACTCATCACTGGGTTTGCCGAAAATTCCTGCACTTCATTTTACAAAAGACAAATGAGTACTCTATTGTTTGTTCTTTTGCTGACGTTACACATTTTTTTCAGAATTCAGTGGTTTGCTGTTCCTTCAAATCGCGAAAATCGTGATTAGATGGAGAAAGTTGGTAGCCAAATAACCCATACCTGCTGAAATTCTTGACACCCGTTCCAAGGTGCTGATAGAACTGATGATAGAAGAAATATATTAACACCAAGAACGGTTGGTGGTATTTGTAAGTAAGGAAATGTAGAAAAACGTGAACTCTAGCCATATACTTTCGCAGTCAGAGCATTTTGAAGTTTTGTGAAGTATAGCTGAAAAAAGAAGGGTGCCAGCAATCATCAAAGTCAAAATGGTAAATAAATGGTATTGATTTTTTTTTGGGGGGGGGGAATGTTACACTTTTACCAATTTCATCAAAACTTTTAATTGACAAATTTCTATAAAATAGATCAAGTTCTAAATAACAAAGGAAGACTTAATTTTAATGTCATCCAAATCCAACCCCGATCATCTTTTTTTAGCTCCTTTCGTCCTTTCATTTGAAAAAAGGTTTTAGCTAAAAAAAAAATTTTCACCATAATCTTAACCATAGAAACCTTATCGTATAGATCTAGTAGACCAGGCTGTCCACATTAACACCGAGATAAGTGCAAAACCTCGCAGACAGATTAACAACCTGTAATAACACGCCGAGGAAAATCAAGACTAGTTTCGCTCCAAGCATTAATTGGATGATGGGTGTCACCTAAGTAGGGAAAGTGTAAATTTTAATCGTATTTAAATCACGCCCCCAGGCCCAGTAATTGGTACGGGTAGTGAGCACCGAGCAACTTGTGTCATAAATCCAACAGCTGGTGTCCGGTTGATTAGGTTGGTTTCTAATCCACTTGTAACACATGCAGTTGCAGATTCTTTGACTTTTAAGAAATATTTGCTCCCGTTGAAGCTTCAGTTGTTGATGAGCCAATGGGGTTGTTCTAAAACTTTGGTCCTCTTAAGCTTTCCTTACTCACAGGTTACTTCATTTAACCACGAATTGCTATTGCATTTGATCAATTGAGGTTTCTAATCCGTTTGTGGAAAACTCTTTCAATATTTTGCCTCGAAGGAATATTTACTTACTTATTCGTGAAGTTTCCAGTTGGTGATGAGCCAACAGCCTATCACAAAGCAAGTTGTCAGCGGAATTTGAACTAAGGGCCTCAAAGTTATGAACTGCACCTTAGCTACTAGATCAGCAAATGACTTAGGTGTCTCTTTTCCTGACAATAAAATAATCCAATACTCTATACGTAAGTCCCTTAAAAAATTAAGATTTGCTCATAATACAAACCTTCAACCATGGAAAAGTAGTGGTTTTCACAACACTTTGTTGTTAATAACAGTTAGTTCTTTTATCGACCTTGGAAACTACTTTTGAACACTTGTTTTCCATAAACGTCTAAGCAATAAGGATCAAGTTTGATAGTGAGAGGGAGTGAATGAGGAGTACGATATATGCGGAAAATTGTAGCCAAAATGTGTTTTCTTCCGTCTTTGGTCATTGTTTTACACGTTCCATTGTATACACCAGTTTCGGTGTTTATTATGTTATTTCTTTCCATGTAGATGAGGACCTCCATCCTAAGTTGGGTGTCAAACAATTCAATCAGTGCGTTATGACACAGGGGAAAGCTATAGCGTTGACGCATGTCTATGTTTCTCTTCCTAGCACTTCATGTAGGTAGATACAATTGTTGACTGTTGAACAGGGAAAACATAATTTATCATGTGGAAGTGTGGAGTTTCTGAGAGTGAATTATATAGTCAATGATTACTCTTTGGTGGCTATTCCTGGTGAATTATCCAGTCTTCAAAATACAAGCAAAACAGTATTTATATTTCAATGGCTTAGAGCCTTGTATTTAGCTTTCTAGAGCAATAGTGGTGTGATTTTGATTATATTTAACATTAAATTAAAATAACTAGATGGTATAACGTTTTTCATAACTTGAATTATCTCAGAGGACTGACTAAAGAAGCCATATAGCCTGTCTATCACAGGATTGAAAACTTCTTATATCATTTAAAAGTCTATAGCTTGATTAATGGATTGTATCAACCATGGATAAGGGTAGTGTAAAATAGAAAAGTAATTTTATGTTTGAATGCTATATTTGCCAAACGTAGGTTAATACCTTTATTTTGGTCGAGATATGTTTTCGCACAGTTACCATCATGATTGGTAATACACGTTTTTACGGTCTTTTGCTAACGTACCATTGTATGTATCCACCCTCTAACTATACTGTTTTATTTTCAGGATTGTTAATTTCTAATTTTAAATAATATACTCTGTGTGGTCTTCTTTTGTGTTTTTTCCCACTTTGGCTGGGTTTGTGCATCTTGTAATTTTAGTTAATTTCTCACCTAACGAGATCATATTATAGATCTCAAAACGTAGGTAAAACTTATTACTTTCTCCCCCTATACCATAGTATATGGAGAAAGTATTGTTTTCGTCAAAATTTTCAAGTTTGAGTTTTGAGTGGATATATTCGTTTTGGGTCCCCCTGGACCCAAAAAAGTGGTTTTCGAAGTGATGTCTGTGTGTGTGTGTGTGTGTGTGTGTGTGTGTGTGTGTGTGTGTGTGTGTGTGTCTGGATGTGTACAGAGCTAGAGACCACACCTGTGGTCCGATTTCGATGAAATTTGGTATGTAAGTTCTAATCCATGGTATCTCCAGGCTTTTTTTTAATTTTTTTGAAATTTTGATTTTTAATGGGGATTTTCCCATAAAAACCCATAAAAACCGGAAAAATCGGATTTTCTCAAAAATGGCCCGAACGATTTTGATAAAAATTTAGTATGTTGTAGCCCTTTAAATTCTGAATAAAATGGTACAAATCCCATATCTGTAAAAATTATGGTTCAAAAGTTATGGTCAAATATGTTATTTTCCCATAAAAATCCCATAAAATAACGAAAATAGGATTTTAGAAAAAACCCGGTCTTGATTTAACATAATATGTTATAGTCCTTACAGTTTTGATAGTTTTTTTTTAATTTTTTAGAAATTTTTAATTTTTATAGGGATGTTCCCATAAAACCCCATAAAATAACGGAAAATATAATTTTCCAAAAAATGGCCTGAACGATTTTGATCACAATTTATTATGTTATAGTCCTTTATATCCTGAACAAAATGGTACAAATCCCATTTCTGTAAAAATTACGGTTCGAAAGTTATTGTAAATTATGTCATTTTCCCTTAAAACCCCCATAAAATAACAGAATACCCCCGTCGCAGCAAACCTGCCGACTAAGCGAATTTCCATTTGTCTGAATTGATTTTCAGTTAAATATATTTAAAAAAACATTAGGTTTAACGAGTACCTAGGTTTGCTGCTACAAGGAAACTAATAAAGTGTGTTTTTGAGTAAAATATTGATAGCTTAGTACAAAATAAATAAATTTGCCAAGTTTGATCAAAATATATCCATAAACAAGCAAACTACAACATTTGACAATATTCTCCATAAGAATAACATGGGAATTTTAAATTTACAATTTTTTTAATTTTCTCCGTTACTAATAATCGAACAAAAATACTTTTATATACTAAATTATTTGCTTTTTTAAGCTCTTTAAAAAGGTTTAAAGAGAAATCGGGAAAATTTGTGTTTTGAGGGTCAAAAGTGAGAAAAACCAATTTTTACCCCATAAAACCCCCCGTAAAGCCCCGTTCTCATGGTCCGATCATGCTGGTTCGCGAACTTATTCAAGTTTATCCCGCTTTACACCTTTAAACCAAATTTCATCAAAATCGGACAAAAATTACTCAAGTTATCGCGTTCACGGACGTATATATATATAAGTCTATATATATATATATATATATATATATATACATATATAAAAATTTGAACGAATGGTGTTTTTGGCCTCTGGGGACATCAAAATGAAAAAGTAAATCGGTCCCGGGTCTAGGTCTTACCGTGCCACCTACGGTAATAGCTACTTCCCTATAAGGGAAATTCGCTAAAAATCGGATTTTTCCAAAAATGGCTCGAATGATTCGTTGATTTTGATAAAAATGTTTCATGTTATAGTCCTTTAAATTCTGAACTAAATTGTACAAATCTCATTTGCGTATATTTACTCTCACCACTTACACATGATAAAGGTTGTTGACAAACTTATGGGAGAAAGTATGTGTCAGAATGCTGATACCGTTTATTTTTCTTTCTTATGGTGAAAGAAAATCCCCGAAATAATCCATCGAAAGTGTGTTGTATAGTTTTAGGATGCGGCTTTTAGGTTATTTTAGTAGTTTTAACAACCACTATTTCATCTTAACAAATCTATATTCCAATCACAATAGAACATAGTTGCAATGAATACTGCACAATGGCAGCTGATTCGATTGACCACCAGTTTCACCTCTGACCTTTGGTCAAAAGTAGCCAGTAGAGTCGGCCACTCCCATCGTTATGTTAGGTGTATTTATGTGTCTGGCTGCGGAATGTATGCTGACAATAGGTTGGGCTGTGTCTAGACAACGTGGAATTAATTTCTAAGGTTTACTATGGGTAAAAGTTTACTTTTTTAACAGACTAAGTTATCTATAAGACAAAATTGTATATGATTATAAGTGTTTTGGGTAATATGCTTGGATTGTTGTACAAATCAATCATAATTTTTAACTTAAATTGTATCTTTGTATGTTGTGAATTAATTTAAAGTACCTTCGCCTTCAGTGAGCAAAATAAGCCTTAAAGTGATGCAGACAAACATTTTTGCCGTAGTTACAGGACAGTAGATTGCAGGGACTAAGCAACCAAGTAAAATACAGTAGATTGCAGGGACTAAGCAACCAAGTAAAATTATAATCTTCTTAAGGAAACTTGAAGAAAATCATAGTATAAAATTAAACGTTTAATTCACGGTTTTATGTCCTTTGGAAAGGGTAGCATTTTATTATATTGTTTTGCACTATTACACATAGAAGTAAAATATATTACTCAACACGGAGTAACTGTCAAAGTATCGCACAATTTTAAATTGTAAAACCCCAAATTAACGTGGTTTCAAATCCAAGCTATTCGTTTTGGATACACAAGAAGAGGTTATACAAATCCTTGTATTAATTGTAGAAGTGTTTAGTCAAATAGTTTCCTGTAAATAATAAGCATCCGTTAAATAACGACATGCATCCTTCCAACTACTCTGTATGTGTGAAGAAATGCTGGGTAACTAAAACAAGGCAGATTGTGTAGGGAAATCGCACTAGCGGTGCGAGTTGTTTGTTAGAACTAGATGATTTTTTGAGTACGGAATTGAATAATTGATTTCGGATAATGCAAGTAGACTTCTCATACTACTGTGGACTTTTAACTTTTAAGTCTGTTTAATATCAGCTGGATTATTGTGTCAGGTCACGCTCGAGAGCATAACATAATCTTTCCCTTCAATTTGAGGGCAAATTTTATGTCTGCTTTACTCATTCGTCATAGTACTAAAAGACATAAGCAACAATCTACAACCGATTTATTTTATGGGGTCATACAGTTTTAGAGCTGATAAAATAACAAGCAATACTAGGGATCATGAAAATATACTTTACCAATAGCGGGCCTAAATATACCTTAAATTAATCATCTTCTGCTGATGTATATGTGTAGTTAAGCTGTAAAGAAAGTGTTTGATGTAGTATGATTGTAAGTAATCTTTGCCAAGTGTAAACAATATAGCAGAGTTGAATAGAACACATTCATATCATTGTTGAAGACTTAACTACGTTCAATTGTCTATACGTATGATCTTATTTCCTAAACAACAACATAAGCTGTTAGTTTGTTGATTTGTTAATATACGAACTGTATAAAATTTCTTAAGACCAGTTAGAAAATATTTTATTTTAATCGTCATAATATTTTGGTTGCAATTTTAAAGCTTCGTCAAGAGTAATGTTTAAGAAAACAATGAAGGTTAATACAAACATTTCAAATTTACCCTTACATAACATTAGAATGGATAAGAATATCAAGACAAACGTACTTATAAATAATTATAATAGGCTTCTAATAAAGTTTTAATTTAATTAAATATCTAAAAAGGATTAAAATATGGCTTTATTTCCTAAATGCAATTAGCATTAGTTTTACCTATCACCATATGGGTAACAATATCGTACATGCTTGTAAATGGTAGATGTCTCATTAGAATACTATACATGTGATACATATCTGAAAGTGCCACCAGGCTAAACATAGCCTATACGTTTAAGATGTATACTCCAATGTAATTGTCAAATAACACTTTTTTTAATATGATTAAGTATCTTTAACACGTTGTTTGTATATTACGAATCTACTTTTCTGCGTTGTGGGCTGAAAATTATTTAAAATAAAATAAATATTTGCCGTATAGCTTAATACATATTTAATAAAAAACTGTAAAACAAATTATCATATTTTCTTTGAGAGAGTGTTTTTTTTTCCATTTGAATCTCTATAGCATAGCTGCACGCTCTTCATCCGTACTCTTTTGGAGACTTTAACAAGTGGTATGACTGAAGTCTCCCATTATAAAATGATTATTACGTAGGTGCATACTCAATGTTACTCACTAATTTTGTATATAATTTCAACAGCTTGCACTTTGCGAAATACATTTGGAAATATGAAATACAATTCTAAAAAAGTGTAAGTATAAAATGTAAAAGAATTGAAATCTTAAAGAATTATGCAGAATTTGACACCAACTGTAACGATTGTCCGCGCGGACGCCTCATTTGTGTGCAGCGCCGCCAAAATCGTTGCAAAAAGCGCCAAAGCTGTGTGGGGGCCGAACCCCCCCCCCCTAGACTACACAGGCAGCGCCTCTCGCAGTCGTGCTTAGGCCGTCGTCAGACACCCATCCCACCTCCATGGCAGGTAGGCGACTAAACATTTCTACAGTAATACTAAGCTATTTCAGTGGTTAATTTATATACACTTAATTTATTGTAATTACTGTAGTTGTTAGAGTATATATAAGGTAGTGGTCGTATTCTTCAAACAGTTATGCATAATTGTATGTAGAATTAAAATTTTTATTGTGTTCGGATTTGTTAGGAATTATTGTGAAACATATAGTTTTATAATATTTGAGACAATTTTTAATTGTCTACTCCATATTTTAGTTGAGGCTGTAATTTCATTTTGCAATATATTGAAAGTATATGCAATTGATGAATTATCTAATAAATGCTATGATTTATGATTTAATTATATTTTTAATTTATTTGGAAAGCTGGTGAATTTGTGAGTTTCTGAATTTTACTATCATCAAGTTATATCTTATTTTATTTATATTTTTTTTACCAAAACAAAATCTATAACGTATAAATTCTTTGTGAAAATCAACTATGCAGGCGATGTTTAAAAAACACAATCTTGGTTATGAGGTCGATTATATAGATTTTATTTCCTGAATTGGTTTGAAATAGGCCTATTATATTGATACTAATTATGCTAAAAAAATAAATATCAGTCATTAAACTTCAATCGTCAGTTGTTTTAAATAAATGCTGTAGATTACGGTAGGATATAGATAATAAACATTTCGTATTACTGTAATATTAATTTTAAAGTAGTAGTAACAAGCATTAGAAATTATATAATTTATTATGTTATTGTTTATCCACCCGCTTTAAATTCCAAATAATCAATGATTACTCAATAAATGTGGTTTTTTTTCTGTCTTATATTTGGAAAATGCTTTTAACAACAACAAAATTTGTAAATATCATGACGTATTAGTTATTTGAAAGTAAATTTTACCCATTCACACATTTGTATGGCACAATGAACATCTCAAGAGCTAATCACAATGATATTGAAAACGTTTATTGAAAATCTATAAAAATATTCATAAAAATATATTTTCCCCTGTAAGGCCTTGTTGCACAGTACCAGTGTAGGGCCGTGTATTCCCGCCTTTCCGTACAGAGGAGACGTGTGTTCCCGCCACGTGGCACGCTTGTGACGTCACACGGAACAGGAAATCACTTTACGTAACTTTTCTCACTTCAGCCCGAGTATTATAAATAGCATATGACGTGTTCAGTAAAAAATATTGGAGTTTAGTGAATTAAGTCTTTGATTTTCAAGTTATAGGTATTTAGAATTGAATATATTTTAATCTTGATTAAATAAAATTGTATTTTTTTATTTAAAATACGAAGAACTTTATATAGCTTTAAATTGCATGTAAGATTGTTAGATTAAAACTTGTAAAAAATCTGTAAAATTATCTAAGTGGAAAACATAAAGTAATTGTTTTTCCTGTAACGTTTGTGTGACTTATAAAGTGGATTTTACTTTAAAAAAAATTTGTTTAGGACCAATGGCCGTGTATAAATGGAAGTGTTTATTTGCATTATCTCAGTTCAGTCCTATTTTAGTAGATTATTTGATAAACTATAAACAAATTTGTGTAATTCCTATATGATTCATTCAAACATGAACACAAAATTTGATTTATAATTTTATTTTTCTCATATGTTAGTAGAGAATTGCTCATTGATCCAGTGTTGTTAAAACGTTTTTATTAGGTCGCTTTCTTGTCCGCTACAAATTTTGCAACCGATTTTATACTAACTTCCCGATGAGCTAGGGACTTGAAACTTGAAACATATCTCACAAATGGAAGACAATGCAATATTATACAATTTAATTTTCATATTTCCCTTGGGCTACGCCCCATGGGCTTCATTTTATTAAATCGATTTCATGCAAATTTTGATACTTCCCGATGAGCTAGAGACTTGAAATTTGAAACATAGCTCACAAATGGATGAAATTGCAATATTATATCATTTAATTTCCATATTTCCTTTCGGGCTACGCCCAATGGGCTTGTTTTTATTAGCTCGCTTTCCTACAAATTTTGATATCAATTTTAAACGATGTTCCCGATGAGCTAGAGACTTGAAATTTGAAACATAGCTCACAAATGCATGACAATGCAATATTATATCATTTAATTTTCATATTTCCCTTGGGCTACGCCCCATGGGCTTCCAAATTTTTCATGTTTACATTTTGAAAGGATGTAAATATATATCAACTAATTTAAGTCAGCTGTAAATACTTAAATTTGACAGTTCGAAGAGCAGTGGTTAAGAGGTACAGGTTATGCTCCCAAGAGATTCTTTATACAAACAAACATTTCAAAATAAAGATAAACAATCTGACTGCTGGAGCCCATTTCATAATAAACTACAAACTAATATTATTAGTAAATCAGCTGATCGCCCAATGAAAATCTAATGGAAATTACAAGTTACAAGTTGTAACTTGTAACTTGTAGTTTATTATGAAATGGGCCCCAGGTATCAAGGTTTTTGTAAATAATGTCAATTTTTGTTTATTTAGTATTCTATAAAGTAAACAATAAATATTTCGAGTGAATGCATTGCAGAGAAATTCCATAACAAACTATAGTTAAATTATTACCTATATATTGTGAGTTTTCGGATTAACGAACTGTAAACATGTAATAATATCAATTATTTGTGAATATTATACAATATTTTATGATCCAGTTTCCGGCACTTCGTAACTATGGAATAATTGAGCGAACACAGATCCCAATAATACTATGCTGGGCCTGCACAGTCCATAAAATGCAAGGCTGTACTGTGGATCAGGCAGATGTATACCTCGGGTCTGCACTATTTGCCAAAGGACAGGCATATGTCGCACTAAGTCTTGTCAGATCATTAGATGGCATAAGAAAAGAGGAACTTGACTGCTCAAAACTCACTGGAAAGACACCATGCAATGAAGATGCAATTAAGGAGATGGAGAGAATGCGAAAACTAGATCATCCAGCATCATAACTGAGCATATTTAAAACTAATAACTAATAAGTATAATATAGCTTAAATTACAAGTAACAATTTTATCAAATATATTTATGAATAACATTTCTTTGTACTATATTTCAGAAACATTGCGATTAAATAGATTGATATATTTATAGTTAGTAGGCCATACATGCAATCTAATACATAATTATATGCAAAGAAACTCAAATAAACCTTAGATTTCCCACATGCCTCTGTCTTAATCTGATATAGATGCTTGAAATAGATTTAACATGCACACACATTAAAACTAAAAAGTATAAAATAATTTATAAATAAAAAACTTTTTAAACAAAACGTTTTTAAACGCCCTAAAAAGTAGAAAATAATTTACAAATAATTTATAAATATGTTGAGAGAGTATAAATACTTGTACGATTTAAAACGAAAAACGTTGGGTGCATGCAATTAATTGATAATAATACATTAGTTCAGTAGGTGAAGGTAATTGTAAACCATCTATTGCATGCACCCCACGTTTTTCATTTTTAAATCGTACAAGTATTTATACTCTCTCAACATATTTATAAATTATTTGTAAATTATTTTCTACTTTTTAGGGCGTTTAAAAACGTTTTGTTTAAAAAGTTTTTTATTTATAAATTATTTTATTTTTATTTTATATTTTCAGTGGGTATAATCTTTGTTTTTTTAATGTTCAATTACCTTATTAACATTTTTGTTAACTTTTAAGTTCTTTAAAACAAAATTATTTTACACCAGTATTACAATGTTTATTTAAAACAATAAGTAACATATATTTTTTTATTAAAGGTTTATTGTTTTATAGATTGGAAAATACAATTCATTTGCATGCAATAATACGCTAATAAGCCAATTATGAAACTTCAAAATATTGTGAACTTCTGGCATAACAATTTTGCTACAAAAACAGGAATAACGTAATTTTAGTGGATATCCCAAATAGGTAATAAGCCTTAGGTTTATAATATTACCTTAGGTTTCATGGTAAGAATTCGAGTTGTACGATGTACCCAGAGGCCAAAATCACCATCCGTTCAAATGCATTTGTTTCCATTAGCCCGATAATTTGAACCAAAATCATTTGGTTTTGATATATTACAAAGTGTAAACTTACGTTTATCTGTGTTCATATATCTGAGATCGTGCAAACCGCAATGATCTGAGTACGGAGTTGGGGGTGAAAATGTCTTTTTCCATTTGTTATGCTAAAAACATAAAATTATGCAATTTGGTCCCAAATTATGTCGTAGACCTAAAAAAAAAGATAATTTAGTATAGTGAAGTGTTGTTGTGTGCTCGCTACGTAGAAAATTAAAAAAAAACTTAATTTAAAGTTCTCATGTGATTCTTATGGAGAATAAGTAAACTGTCGTAGTTTCCTTGTTTATGGATATACTTTGTTAAAATGTGGCTAGTTTATTTCATTCTACGATTCTAATGCTTCTCTTAAAACACACTTTCATATCTTCCCTGAATCAGCAAAGCTGAACACTGCCCTCGTTAAACCTAATTGTTATATAATAGGATATGAATCTGAAAATGTTTAATGAAGACTGTTATATTATTCATTACCACATTGTAAATAACATTGTAATATTGGCATTGCAGTTGATAAATAAATAAATAAATAAATGATAATGGATTGGTTTTATATCAGTAAAAAACCAATCAGGTAGGCCTAAATTAAAATTCTTTCATACTCTGATTATGTTATTTAATAAATAATTATCCATGTGAAAATTATAAAAATTTCATACTTCGTTTATTTTTTGTAAAGTAATTTATTTAACTATTTAAGTTTGAATTTCCTTATTTGTTTTGAAGCCTAATAATACATTAGTGGATATTAGAAAACGTATTTTTAAAATTTATATCACGTTAACACACAATTATGGCGTATCATTAGATCTATAACCTATTGCATATAATATTAAGAGAGAGAATTAAATGTTCATCTTTTAATAAAAAGGTGTATGACAGAACACTATTTTAAGAACAACTTTTAATAATACAGTACGAGTAAAAATATTAACATTTTAATACGTATATTGGATGGAAACAAAAATAACCCATTTTACAAAATTTGCTAAATTATTTTCTCTGTATATATAACAAACCTGGAGTACCAAGAATTGTTAATAACTGTAGCATAGAAACTTGAAGTTCCTTCTCTAAAAGTTTCAAAAGCATAGCTTCCTTTTCAACTTTCCTTTTGTCAAAAGCTGGTGAAGTGGACGAAGATTTCTCACAAAGAGAAACCTACTTTCGCCAAAGAATAGTGTCCAAGGGTAGTTTCAGGGAAGCCGAGAAACTCACCCCGCAAAAACTAACTAAGGGCGCAGCCCCTTTCCAAAAGGAATGGTTTCTAAGGATTCGTCTAATTGTAAAATGTACACATTTCCTCATACTGTAGTTTATTGTTCAATCTTATACGTTTTAAACCAAATTTTATGGGTCTCGTGAGTTCGTAAAACGGATTTTCTTACACTTCAAATTTAACAGTATATTTGCTGGTTAAATTAATTTTAATTGCACTTGTATTTTGAAACAAATTTACGCAATTAAGCTTTCTTTAATTGTTTTAAAGTATATTCAGAAATAGATGTAGAATGGTCTCATTCTTGTGACTTTTCAGGACCGTGATGAAACTAAATTAAACCAAAAATAAAAATGATAAGCTAAATAAAAATAAATAAAATGTTATTGATGAAACAAGATAGTGTTTAAGATTATTATGATAATTAGGGGTAGAAAAAGAATCATTTAAGTGTATATTGTTGGTCTAAATTGTTAATGTCTTGGCCTCTATAGTACACTGAACTATTAATAAATCACTTTTTTTAATCTATCAGCCTCCATACAACCAAAAATTATGCCATAATTCTATAAATGCAGTGCGTGTATGGATGATTAATTTTCAGTGTTATATATTGATATTTAATTGATTACTTTACCACAAACCTTAAGTAAATATTATTGATTCTGATATATTCAAATAAATTCATGGTTAATAACATTAAATGACACTAAATTAAATAGGTAAGTAAAATCGATTATACATTAAAATAAAACACTGGTATCGGATCGACCACATACCTTATCAAGCAATGATTACAAAAGACAAATAGCAGCTTAAATTTAATTTTATTACAGAAATAATACTACCATTTATAGAAGATCTTACACCAACATGTTTGACATCGGACTGCAGTAAACTAATCATAATATTCCATACTTTTGACGTGCTAATATTTCGTTCTACGCAATTGTGTATTTTACTATGTAAACTAAACATGTACTTAATTTCTTACATAATTTCCCAGAGTTTCCCGAGAATCCTCCTTACAGCGTGTTAACCACACTCATCACCAGCTCATATTACAGCTCTTTAAGACATGTAGCAAATCTCCACATGGAATTCATAATAACAAGGCAAAGGAGAATGTTAGACGCGGCGGTCCAGTTTATGGTTCGGCAACAAGCAATTATGACGAGGGCCATAAAACAAATAACACGCACAGACACACGTGGTGCTGGTGTTATGGCTGGCCGGGGAATGTGCAAATTGCCTTCACCCTTTGAGGGACCGCGGTTTGGCCTCCGGGCCTACATCTTTTGTTCGGGTTAAAAATGCCCGCGAAAAATTGCAACTTGGCGGGAGCAGACTCAAGGTTGTAGGTTGCAGAATGATTTGCAGTGCAATTTTTGAGCTGAATCACAAATATGAAATAGGTAGTCTGAGTTTGTATACGTTTTCGTTTCGCTTATTTATATTTTTTCGGCTTAAAAAATGGCCAAAGAAAATTCGAGATTAGCGGAACTGATAACTACCCGAAAATCGTAAGACTTGTTCGAGTCAAGTTTGTGGGATTTGTGTTGACACAAAAACAGGATGACATGTTTTATACTGCAAGCGTCATGCACTCTATGTAAACATCTTGGTGCGAGGTTTATTTCGTAGCTTACACATAATACTTCGTATAGCGAGAATTATTTTTGGAAAGTTTCAGCATTTGCGTTAGGGAAGGAAAATTTTCACTTCATAATAATAACGTCCTGACTTGACGTTGTAGCAATTAGATACAAAATTAAAATAAAATCTATAGCTATAATTTCAATTTTCTGCAAGGTTCTTTGAGGATCCATGCTTTGAAACCCAATCAGTGGCTTTTGGCGATCTGTGTCACAATCATTCGTTTTAGAAGAAAAAATAAAATGAAATGAAAATTGATGAAAGTTATGATAATTTGATAAATAATTTGTCAACTAACTATATGTTAATGGCTAAATTTAAGACGATATAATTGCAGTTAATCCGTAAGTAAATGCTTTCCACAATCATATTCTATTTACTCACATTATATTATGTACAAAAAATATTACCTAACCTCGATAATTCATGGTGCAAATTTTAATTGCACATTTTCATTTGTAAACCATGAAATCAGTTCCAACCTCACTCTTATTATCCAGGAGAAACATTAACATAACCTCACATCTGCCACAACAGCTATGCATGAGAATCTGCATCAGTTATGCATAAGCGGCGAGCGTCCTGCCGTTCACCCCGGTGTGTTATAGAATGCATCTGCATAACGCTTGTAAATCATGCTCGCCGCTTAAGCGGATCGTGGGTTGTAAAGTTGAGCGTACATTCACAATGGCCGACATTTAATACCAAATTATTGAGCGGAGGCTAATTGAGCGTTGATGTCATATTGCCAAGGTCGAGTTGAACGAACCGTCTGACCTTCGATAACCGGATGCTTTTGAGTTGGATGCTGGAACTGGAGGACTTTATGCTTCAGATCTGGAGGACAATAGTGGAATCTGAATCGACTGCAAATCAACATGTGTCTGAGCTGGATGCTGGAACTAGAGGACTATATGCTTCAGATCTGGGGGACAATAGTCGAATCTGAATCGACTGCAAATCATTATGAGTCTGAGCTGGATGCTGGAACTGGAGGACTATATGCTTCAGATCTGGAGGATAATAGTCGAATCTGAATCGACTGCAAATCAACATGTGTCTGAGCTAGATACTAGATGCTGGAACGGGAGGAATATATGCTTCGGATCTGGAGGACAATAGTCAAATCTGAATCGACTGCAAATCAACATGTGTCTGAGCTGGATGCTAAAACGGGAGGACTATATGCTACAGATATGGAAGACAACAGTCAACTACAGAAACTGTCTTTGGATACTGGAACTTGATAGAAACTTTTATTCCATATTGATCACTGAGAACAGTATTAATGTCTCTATAGTTTATTTTATTCAATGTTTGTAACTAATTATCATGTTTCCTTTGGTGAGGTCTACTGGTCTACATGTTGGCGTCTGTGTCTGAAATATCGTCTTAAGCTTTAGATGAAGATGGGGAGTTTCATTTGTAAAAGTGTTAAGTAATCTATTCAACTAACACTCCAGATTATTCCAAATTTCTTCGCTATTTATCATTGTGTTTGCTTGTCTGATCGGATTTGAACAGAACAGTTGGTTCTAATCAGCTCTCTTTAGTTTAAGTCTAGATCTAGATCTTGGAGACTGTGTTTGGTAAGCTGGAATTTACTACAGGTGATCCCTGGATTTGCTTCACATCGTAGTATAGGTTGTATGATTTGCTCAAACTGGCTTATTGGCTGTTTCCTGGTCCTGGTAAATTATTCTTTGGCGAGCTCTTGAATTATTGAACCCTTTTTCTGGCATCTGGTCATTTACCGTTAATAAGAATAGGAATTTTCATTCGTAGGGTCTTGATGAATCTATTTCACAGTATACATCGGATTAAACTTGTGTTAGCGTTGTGTGGTACTTATTCCAACAGAAATCTTCTATTTATTTCGGATTTATTATTTTTATGTTTTTGGGTTGTTGAAAAATCTCTCGCTTTACTTAGGTTTGATCTTAAATTATAATACGATATTATATATAATGTAATAACTTTAACTTCGAATATTTTATGCACATGGTGTATTGTTTTATTGGTGTTACGTTTATGTATTATGTCAAATCTTTACTGAATCCATCAATTCTTAGTGGCGATACACCACTACATCGATACATAAAACGCCATGATATACAACCGAGCTGGTACGAGGTATAATAGGCGGGCGCCATCTTGGTTTGCACCACCATATAAACTGTTTCGCCGATTTACTACTCAGCTATAACTATAAATTAATACTCACTCACGCGCACGCACGCCCACGGGCGACTTTTCATTAGTTCGAGTTTATTACCGAGGGAAATCGAATTTTGGCAGTGATTACCTCATTAGATGCCGAAGGAACTGTGTCTGGTGTTAATAACGTTTCAGACATGACTCTCATAAACAATTACTGGTGCAATTTATTAGGTTTTACCACTTTACCTTTTGAGAAATTAACTTATACATTTAACATTTGCGAGTGTACTTCAGCTATGATTGTTTGTAAAGTATACACAATTGTGGATGTTGATTGTAATTTTGGTTTTTATTAGTGTACCTACGATTTTAAATTTTTACTTTTGGATTTTTCTAGTTATTTAGACTTTAATAGGCCTATTGATTATCAATCGTTTATTAACATTTTAACGAGGTAAAAAGTTCATGTTCAACGATCATGCATTGTAACTTTTTTTAAAGTACACTAAGTATTGGTTTCGAAGATGCAAGTATTTTTACATTTCTAATTTATTATACTTCTTCATTATGTTATGAGAGACATTTAAAAATTTCCTCTGATGCTGAAATGATCCTTATTTTTGATTTAAATAAATGGTTTTAAAGAAATAAAAATCGTTCTCCCAGATTGTGTATTGGCACATAGAAGTAAGATACAGAGGAAACATCCATAAGCATGTTACTATATCTTACTTCTCTGTGGTATTGACTATCTGATAAACAAGTTGGCAGGTATTCAAACTATAAATTCTTGATGAAGCCTCTGAAATGCCAGTGGAAACTTGACACCGTTTAGTACAGTGCCGCTCTCAGATCAGATAATGTTGGCCTTCGTCTCATGGATTTTTGTGAGAGTTCTGAATGCTTTCCCTTTAACGTTCAGAGTGTGTTTAAGTTGAATGATACATTGTGATCATGAATTCTCTTCCCTCAATTTTTAAAAGTCCATGAAACATATTTAATACGCTTAGTCCAATTCACGTAAATTTGTTTTAACCAAGATATGAAACATATATTTAAAACAAAAATATTACGTCACGATTTTACCTCCATCCCCCCTTTGTCCCAGTAAGAAATATGTATATACATACAAAAACCGGTAAAAATATGTGATTTGTCAAGGTAAAACTTAAAATTAATTTTTTAAATTGTCTTTATTTGAATAAGAAACCTTCGAATATAAAATGTAATGTCTTTACTAGGATTGTATTTAAATTGGAATTACTAAATGGAATAGTCATGATCATTGAGGAAACATAATTATATTTTTAATATGTTTGAATAACTATATTTATCATCATATAATAATTTAATAGTAAAAATGATATATTAATATTATTGAGTACGACTGATGGTTTTTGATTTTATGAATACAAAACTATCCTAAAAGATTCAATTACTGATTACTAAACATATTGAAAAGACTTTTTTTATTTTTATTAATTTTCTAATTAATTACATTAAAGTAAATTTGAAACAAATTGAGTTTATATTCATAGTTATTTACATACCGCTATGTGGCGTAAACGCTGAATAATACAGACATGTCTTAATGAGTTTGGAGAAGTCTTTTTTTAGATTATACGGAAAATCAAATTATTAGTCAACTATATCAGTTTCAGCCGTTAATACGGTGTAGTAAAATTATTTATTGTATCAAGACTAATTTTGGTAATTAACCATTGCTAAATTTCCAAGTGCATATACACAACTTAACAATCATTTGGACTCCCATAATTTCTTATATCCAAGTTGAACAGTTTTATACATACGTAGCCAGCTTGATTGCGCCACAGCGACGACGTGATTTACATGGCTGTGGCTGTGACAGGGCTGGCAACCTGACAACATCTGATGCCAAGCGTCACAAGGACTAACCTATCACTGTCACTCGACCTACAATGTTTACGCGGGGTTTCGACACCCTGACAGCGTCATTGGTGCTGATCACAGGTGTTTTGGCGGGATAATCTAACAGAGTGGGATTCATTAAAATGAATGAGTGAAAAGTTAATAAAATACGTGTTTTTCACAAAAATAATTGTCATTGGCATTAAGGGTTCTTCATACACGTTATTCTTCTACACTTACACCTTACATAGAACCAACATTTCTAAAATATTGTTCACATAGGGCTACTTTACTTACATACAAGACGATGACCATATAAAAAAATGTTATAAAAATTATAAACTGTTTTGGTGGACCACTAACAATAGTTAATTGTCATGCCTAATAGAAAAATCCGTTACCAATCCGTTATTTGATTCACAGTTGGTAAAATTGAAGAAACTGTCAGTTTTTTTTAATAAGTTTGGATGAGGGAGGTTTATCGACTAGTATCAGGCACAATCGATTTGATTCGGTGTCAATCGCGTCGTCATATCAAATTCAAAGATTGACGTTTATCCTCATTACGAAAGAAGTGGTATTTACAGTGGCTAAGCCTCAGCTAGTAATCCTACTCAAACATTTTGTACTGCCTCAATTTAATCTGACGCCGTGGTTAATACCCCCTCCCCCCAAATGTATTCAGTCAAACCTGGAGAACTTAGATAAATCACAAGTCAAACTGTTGTATCTCGTACAACCGTAAATATTTCGTAACTTCAAAGATACCTAGCTATGTGAGATGTTCAAACAGTACTTTACTATAGAATTCCTATCACATAACGGCACCAACCGCAGTTCCAAATCTTCCGTCCCCGCGTGTGAAACCAACCCTTACAAGATACTGTCCCAAGGGCACTCCACCTGTGTTTTTTGCCCCTGGTGGCCAAGGGGGCGGGGGCCAAGGTAGAGGGATTACCGCCGTAAAAACCGGGCGAGACAAAAAAACGCGGGTTCGTTTTGTACCTGTGCCGCTCTCTGATTGTTTATGAGGCCCAAAATGTAGCTTTCGATCTATTAAAATTCAGGGTCGAGCGGTGGGCCGGGCTAATTGAAAATGTGATTTTGGCGTTTTATTAACTCATTGTGGTTAGTATTTGGGAACACACATGAAAGAGAATAGTCTTGCACGTTTGTGTGTGCATTCACGTATAGATCGACTAAAAAAATAGGACTCATTACCAGAAGTAAATACAAAATTTAACAACCGTTGTACGAAAAAAGCTTATTTTGGTGGATAATCCTTAATACAGATGCATTTCTAGAATTGTTTAATATAATACAACTCGTTGTTACTAAAAAGACTTTGACGGGTGGTGTTACTGATGGTGTCTAAACGTGCGAGAGTACAAAAATATCGGTTTTATTCTCAAATAATAATCTAAACCGTTGTTGAAATTTATGATGCAATACCTCGTTGTTATGATGAAATCCATAACAAGTTCTGAAATGTAATTATAATTCTAAATCGACATCCGTTCAGTGAAACTAGTCAGGTTTATAAACCTAGCCCGAGCCCGTTCTATTACCATAATAACCGTTTAATATAATTCTTCCAAGATGTTAGCACAATTTTGTTTTAATATTTAAATGTTTTAGACAATTCACAACCACTTTGCCCTTTAAAATCATTTATAAAGGTCCAACCATTCACTAATTACCATTGCGACTACAAAAATTTTGTTTCTTCAAATATTATTAGTAGACCAATTGCATTATTCCACTAATATCATTGTTTCTTTCAGGATTATGCACCTGTTTTGGACCAGTTTTTGGATTTTGATAGTGGTAAGTTGTTGAAAATTGACTTAAGGTTACTGATACACAATATTTCAAACATTTCGAGGTACTAACGTACTGTAAGATGTTAAGTTTCCGTTTTTCATAATCGGTAAGAACATACTTAAAAACAGTTTCTACTGAATTCATCCATAAAATAATTTTTGTAAAAAATTTGCTTAGAGGTGTTTTAATATTGTCCTATGCAAAGTATTATAGAATGGTTTGATTATTGTTAATTAGTATGTTGTAAAACATTTTTTGTATGAGAGGAAACAACCCATCGCAGTTCTCTTAAACACACTACACCTGTTTATATCGATTCAAAGAGTTTGAAAACTCCTCAAAAGCTGAGATCAAAATATAAAATTTACATTCATTCCAACGCTTTTTTCCATGTATTTTTAATCGTCTCTCTAGGATTTAAACTGCTTGTTTAAGCTATCATGACTTCACGTATTTTCAATGGCTATATCATGTTATTCCGGTATATATTTTTGTTTGTTCTGGCCAAAGCTCTTTATTTCCACACCAAATATAATGTTATTCCGGATGCTATTCCGCTTACATGCTTCTAGCGTCTAGAGGTTGGAAAGTTGTAAACATGTTGTCCAGGGTCATATACAACTCGATGGCTTTCTAGAAATAAATGACCTCCAACTAACTGTACTTGTGAGGTGTTCACTTTGTGCCGTGAGTGTTAAGTTATAGTATAGACCAGTTTTGTTATATGGACTTTGTTAACTCCATCGTAAGTACTGCATTTGACTAGTTAACGACTTATTTCTTAGAGGCAGCTTATATACTGTGGTAACTTCAACGCTTATCTTTTAAATAACACAAACTATATTTGTTGTAGTTTGCACAGCAGTTGTCTTTGTAACCGTTCTTTTGTAAGGTGTGATGTACCTAAGATATCGTCTAATTATAATTTACATGGGATTTAGGTATAGGATTTATGTGCGTAGTAATATCTGCCATTAGTGTGTATTTGTTCCGTCAGATATCATTTCAAATAGTCGATATTTATGTCAGATTTAAGAGTTTCACGGTCAGTTATTTTAAAATCTTATTAGACTATTTAACTAGATAAAAACATATATTTATCAACCATAACTTTTCCTTTAGCATCATAGCGATTAACAAACCGCGCCTTATAGAATACCGGTACCCTAAAATAAAATTACTAAAAACCCCAGTCGTCTTATACGACATATTATAACGTGATTGGAAAAGGTTTTGGACTTGACAAAACAGTGAGAAGTCGACTCACAGTATCCGTAGTCAATGATTGCACCCAGTTGAAGTATATAGTCTCTCGCAGCATGAGCGTGACGTATACGCGTACATCCATGAGCGCAACACACGTACGCGTCGCAATCATGGAATTGATTGCGGATTGTAATTATATAAAGTAAATACAAGGCGTTACGCGTTACGTGACGTAACGCCTCTGGACAGTGTTACATCACATGTCTAGACATGTGTACCGACATAGTGTCTGGCTATCGGTTTATATGTAAGTGGAGAAATTGTGTTCCTAGTTAGATATAGAATAAATCGTGTAATTGTTTTAAAAGTCATATTTTATGTGTGGTGTCCCTGATGAGGCTAAGTTTTAAACCGCTCCTTTAGAAATACGCGAAAAAATTACTGCAGTAAAACCCACAAAATGAAATTGTCTTTCAAAGAGCAGGACTTGTTCTGCAGAACTCCTTCCCATAAGGGAATTAATAATCGAGATTATTTCAAAAATATTATTTTTCAAAATTGAGATTGGTGACGAAAGTTCTCATATCCAATATCCTCCAAGTCGCTTCAACCTCCGCAGACATATACAGGCCAAGGCCAGGAGGCGAGAGGTTCTGTTAGGAGAAAACGTTTACACTTATTACCTGCACGCTACAACTCATTCACTTTGTTTTTGCCCAGTTTAGATTCCAAAGTAATTGCTATTTAGAAACAACCTAGTCTATTTTTAAACCTTTGAGTTAGGTGGAATGGTTTTGGTAAAAAATGTCGTGTTTTGTGCTTGCAGGATTTTGATATATTTATATTGTAAATACCTCTACTGGACTTTTGCTGTTTATTTCCTTTTCACAATTAATACAATTAATTTATTTTTTATAACCGCCAGAAAAGTGGCCCCGGAGCGGCTGAGTGTGTGACTAACTCACTCACTAACTACTGTGGACTGCTCCGTGGACTGCTGTATTTATTTTATACCCTTTTGGTTTAAATTATTTTATTTTTTATATATTTTTTATATGTATTATTTTATATGCTATTGAGCGTTCTAGAACTTTCTAGTCGAATCTTGATCCTTTACGAGATAAGTTACTTCCAAGCTATCACAACCACGAAACTGTTCTAACTATTTTTAAATTTTAATTCTCTACAAAAGTTTTAAGTATATATTTTGGAATGTGTAAGGTTTTCAAGGTAATTTTAAAGTTATGCTAAGCACTTGATTGTATACGGTTTACAAATTGTTTGACAACCTCCCAACGAAGCAATTTTTTTCTCCTTGTGATCTTGTAGTTTTTAGTTAATGAAACTAATTTCCACTGCAACCATGTTGGATTGCTTATCATTCAGTTTTTTTTTTATAATATGTTTGGATTATCTGGAGGCTACCTACTTAAAAAAATCTACAATGTTTTCCACAGAACATTTGGTTCAATTCAGGAAAAGCAAAAGTTAGGTTTAAAGTGATAAAAAAATTATGACTTTATTTATACAAATGGAGTTATTTACTCATATTTAAGCTATTCTCTAAATAATCTGTTCAATCCTGCAATCAAAAGACAAACCAAAGCTCCAACGTTTTCTGTCAACTCCACTTAAAACGTTCCAAGCAAGACCTAATCTCTACAATTACTTGAACATCCAGTCATCAGCTGTAACTGTCTGAAACTACTTGCCATTTCGTATCTTCAGCTTCTCCTTGTATGATGATCTGCACTTTCACTGATCACGTGACAAGATGGCGGCCGTGACGTCATTCTCCCTCTCTCTTGCCTAATGGAGAGTAGCTCTCCTCACACCTGGCCATTCGGACGAGAGTCAAATGAACGAGAAACTGATTGTCATCGCTGAAGAATACTCTTGAGAGAGTTGGAACTTTAGTTAGAGTTTGAATCACGACGAGTTTTACGGTTATAATTTGAGATCTTGATTGGTCGTTTGTTCTTTAATATAAATGAAGGATATTCCAATTAAGAGGGATCAGCTAAAGAAAAATCTTGAGTTGATAAGAATAATTGGAGTTAAGAATAAGTAAGATAAGCTGAGTTTATCTGATTCACATGACGGTTCACAGTTCCAGATTTGATTATCAGTTAATTTTTTATTAATTTTTTTATATTTATTTTATTTTAGTTCTCTAACGATTGATAAGAGTAAAATTAAAGAGGAACTGATAGATATCGCTGAAGAATACTTTTGAGTGTTGAAATTTCTTTTATTCACATCACGTTTTACAGTTCTAATTTGAGTTCTTGATCATTTGGTTCCTTACTTACATTTGGGGTTGCTTTACTTTAATCTGCTTTTTTACTTTACAGACCAAGTATTACAGTTCTTATGAGAAACTATAATTAATTGTTTAAATGACGCAAAAGTGTCAAATGGACGATCAACTGACTGCCATCGCTAAATAATACTCATGAGACTTTGAATTTATTTGATTGGCATCACAGTTTAAACATCTCATTTTTATTCATGGTTGATAGTTTTGTTCTTTGTAATTTGGTGTATTAGTGTAAAATCTAAACGATTCTGATTTAATCACCAAATATTACTCTTTGGTTGACACTTAGTTTAAATTTACATCCTACGGGGTTTATTAAGACCTCACTTGACTATTTAGCTCTAAGAAACGGATCTGCTACGATTATAACACTTTTAAACTCATTATAATCCACCTTTCTTGAACGATTTGCGCATTGAGTTAATCATTGAGTTAATAATTGTTTTTATACTTCCTAGCTAGGATTCTATACCTTTATTAGTTACCAAATCGATGGCATACATGAAATAGGTATCCTTGTAAATCTAATTATGAGGTTTAATTTTCAATACATGATAAATAATCCGTATATATCTGTTATCCTAATTATATTATGAATGTTATTTCAACCTGGAATGCTAAAGTGAGTATTTGTCTACTGTGAGCAGTTTTCCCTGGTTATTTATCCATTCAAATCATGTGTTAATCAATGCAGAAAACATAAGTTTAGTTAGCACATTAAACATTTACAGTATATAATCACTTTGGGTGTTTTAACTTGTAAACGTCGTCGTGTTTGTTATCTCATTGCAGGTTGTTACCAATAATACATTTTACCTTGTTGCAAATAAAATGGATTTGCTTATTGGTTATTAATTAACTCCATAGTTCCTTTTAACTTTTTATGAACCATATTTATTGATTTCTGATATTTATTTAGCATAATCATTGTATAACAAATAGCAGCAGGTTTAGAAGCTACGTGTTTTACCTACATGTGGATATTGAAACTATTGTCTGGCATCAGAGACAAGTTTATCGAGCAATATGTTCATTCTGATATAAAAAATGTTGAAGACTGTTATAACCTTAAGACCTTTCACTAAGTCAACACCCCCGAAAACTCAAAGTTCAAGGTTTAAGGAATTGGCATATAACTTAGAAACCATTTAGTGGTAATATTTCCTCTGATATAATTTTGAATTTGTTTCACACACAAATGCATTTGTGAAGAAGTCATGTAGTTATGCTTTCTGAAAAATATCGTGTTAATGATGAAGTCCAAACATAACACGGTTCTGTAAAGATGAAATGGTCTAACCCGTATCAAATATCGAGCAGCTCCAAATTCGTTCCACCAATCAGACCAACGAACCAGAACCCCGTGAAATGGAGGATGACAAACTGTTTTATAGATATTCCAAATACTCCATTAGCTTCATTTTCCTCGATCCTCTTTGTAAACACAGTATCTTCGATATATTCTGCCTCATTTTTCCCCGGTTTCTATCTTTAGTGGTTGATGACGAGTATATATCATAAATATTTCAAATATATTCTTATTTGTCGGTATTTGAAACTTGGAAATGCTTTGCGTTTAATTTTCTTAGTATTATCTTGTTTATAAGAAAATAGCTTCAAATAAAATGTAGACTTCAAAATCAAATCCAAAATAAAATACTTATAACACACCAAATTCCACTCATAATTAAAACTGAATAGATTTAAACCGTCTGTATTTGAAACTTGAAAATGCTTGGAGATAAACACATTAAAAACACATGAAAATGCTTGGATTTCTTAGTACAGTCCTGTTTCTCACGAAATAATTTCAAAGAAAATGATTTCCACAACAAATCCAAAATCCAAATTTCCGAAAAGAATCGAATTCATAATTAAAACTAACAATTCAAGACTTTTGTACATATACTATCATATACGACCATCCGCAGCTATTTAAATGCTAGTACATGATAAACCATAAAACTTTATAGCGTAGCATTCCATTACCAATATCCAGGATATGCTGTTTTCTCTTATAGTCTTAATCTAAAGACGGTTTATAGCTTGCCAACTCATATTTACCACATAGAACAACAATACTATACCCGATTAAGCCTGAAATATTTATATTTTCGCTCCCAACATCAGCTGTTTCATGTGTACAGCATGGCTTTTATATGTGTTGCTAAGGGTTTCGTTTATAGTCAACGGTTTGTAACCACGCATGAGAAAGTTTTCAACTCGAGGCCGTTTGATTACCAAGGACATCACACTTCCTTAGCACATACACACATAAACTTACACACCACACATACACACATAAACTTACACACCACACATACACACTTGCATTATACATACATCCTATTATAGGTGACTCTCTTTATAGCAGACAATTTAAACTAATATAATATTTTTACGTTTTAAATGTGTTTTAGGTAATTTTCGTAGGGTATTAAGCTTTTGAATTCAGCATGTAAATGGATCAAAACAATCTTGAAGGTTAAACCTGTGTTAACAAAAGATAAAGTTTATATTTTTGTAACACTAAATAAACATAGCAACTGTATACTTATTTATGTAAGTTTTTTTCTATTACAAAATAAACTAAAATCTACAAAGTCTACTAAAATAAACTATTCTATTATTACAGAACCTCGTGACATAACAAGGATTTACGTGTCACTTTATGGGTTGTAATGGTGACGCACAGTACATTATAGACTCAGAGTTATTTTTAGTTATTGGCTGTTACTGAACTGCCACGATTTTTATGGTCGTCTTAGATATCCGATAATCTTGGCATATACAACCTCTTTCAAAGCATTGACAAGTAGTTCTCTTTACCTTTGGGAATCGTCAAAACTAGTAAAATAATTTATTGAGTGCATATATGACAACATGGGAAACTATGTTTAATATAGAAACAAGTACAATCTGTTTGTACGTAACATAACTACTATATGGATATGGAGTAAATCTTTTCAATTCATTTAAATTTCTGTTTAACATTTTATTCTGATTCCCCTACCTAGCTACACTACATGCTCTCAAATAGCCCGTTGAGTTGTCAGTTAAAACTCTTAAAATAAAAACAAATACAAATTCTAAAATTAATATAGTCACTCAATTAATTACATTATGTCCATCTGGATAAGGAAGTTTGTGCGTGGTACATGCTGAATGTAAATACAAGCCCTTGGCGTTATTCTTAATTAATTATCTTTGCACGTGTTGACGCAACTTTTGTTATTTAGAGTCTAACAATAACCTTTGTGTATTGAAGTGAGTATAAAAGCGAAATCAGTAGATGTTAGGCAACCAACACCAGCAGAACCACTTTCTCTGATCAATCCTGGGGCGTTCTACTGTCCGGTTCTGGTTCTTTTAGCATCTTGGATCTTACGTGTTCTACTGCCTAGTTCAGATTCTTATAGCATCTTGGAACTTACTTGTTCTGCTGTCTAGTTCAGATTCTTATAGCATCTTGAATCTTACTTGTTTTACCGTCTAGTTCTGATTCTTATAGCGTCTTGGATCTTACTTGTTCTACTGTCTAGTTCTGATGATTATAGTATCTTGGATCTTACTTGTTCTAGTGTCTAGTTCAGATTCTTATAGCATCTTGGATCTTACTTGTTCTAGTGTCTAGTTCAGATGATTATAGTATCTTGGATCTTACTTGTTCTAGTGTCTAGTTCAGATTCTTATAGCATCTTACTTGTTCTACTGCCTAGTTCTGATTCTTAGAGCATCTTGGATCTTACTTGTTCTATTGTCTAGTTCTGATTCTTATAGCATCTTGAAGCTTACTTGTTCTACTGTCTAGTTCTGATTCTTATGGCGCCTTGGATCTTACTTGTTCTACTGTCTAGTTCTGATTCTTATAGCATCTTGGATCTTACGTGTTCTACTATCTAGTTCTGATTCTTATGGCGCCTTGGATCTTACTTGTTCTATTGTCTAGTTCTGATTCTTATAGCATCTTGAAGCTTACTTGTTCTACTGTCTAGTTCTGATTCTTATGGCGCCTTGGATCTTACTTGTTCTACTGTCTAGTTCTGACTCTTATAGCATCTTGGATCTTACGTGTTCTACTATCTAGTTCTGATTCTTATGGCGCCTTGGATCTCACACGTGTCCAACTGTTCGATTCTGGTTTATTTGGTCAACTATTTGGGTCTTGTTATTTTAGCATAATTCAATCTGTGGCGTTCTAGTGTTTTTTAGTACATTTCAGTTGTCCTGCTGCCCGATTCCAGTTTTTAGGTATCTTAAATCGCTGCTACTTAGTTTTAATTCAAGTTTTAATTAATTTAAAATTATTAAGGACCTTTAATCTCCCAAGTTATTGATAATTCTTAACGTCACATCGTAGGAGTTATATTGTAGGTTTATGGTTTTATATAATTGTACCATAGGAACTCTACTGGGTGGAAGTTCTGTTGCTAATGATCTTAGGCATGCTCTAAGAGTTGACCAGTAATAAGACCAAAATAACAATAATAAAAGTTCGAAAACGATAGCTCGAATAGTCCAATAACCTGTAAAAGCTACGTCATTATTTTGCTCCCCAAAGCTGTAAATAATCTCAGCACAATCCTAAATTATTTAAAGCAACTTGAATACTTCAATTTTGACGTAATTTTCCTCAAATCTAACGCCAATTTGAAACGTACAATAAATTATACTTTTTACATCACAACTTGGCTTCTCATATCTGTAAAACATCAAGGCACAACAAATCGTAAAATAAATCAAAACGTTGGGAACCCTTTTACAACTTTTACCGTACAGACGATTATTTGAACACACTTTTTAACTTCTAACACCAAATATCCTCAATCAATGCTCTGATTTAGCAACGTGGTTTCAGATCCAGACGAGAGACGAGCCCTAAGGGAGCGACAGACAAAAGGACGGACCCCTCCCCCCTCCAAACCGGAATACGATCTCAGGTATAACCAAGAATGTGGACGAGCCGGTCGCTGCGTCGTCGCTCTCCGCAGCGCAGCGTTGTACCAGGTGAGTTTGGTTAAATTGCTCAATTACTTCTATTCTTGTACGTCCGTGAGTGCGCGTAGATTCCCCTTTTGGAAGTGTAAGTGTGATTCCGTAGAAAGAAGTTTATAGGTGGTAGTTATGTTGGTTGTTTAAATTATTGTGGATAACGCAAGTTGAATTCTTGTAAGTAGTTTCTTGGAGGTAGGTAGGTGAAAATATTTACATTTAGTTCAGTGTTGTGAAATATTTTAAGTAATTAAAGTGTCTGTGTTATTAAGTGCATAACCGGTAGTTATGTTAGAAGTTAAGTTAAATTTCTTGGGGATAGTAGGCCTACTCATGCATTTGGTTGTAGGTGGGTAAAAACGTTTACCTTCAGTTTTAGTTTAAATTATTGTACGTTTTCCAAGTGTATTTTGTAATGAGCGTGTGTACAATTATATTACCTTTAGTTTGTGACTATGTTATATTTTTTACAACTTTTAAGTAGGTCTACGAGGTTTCTGCAGAAAACAAGTTACAGTAGTTTAAATTTAAATTCTTGTGGGTAACTAACGTTTTGGTTGTATGTGGATGAACACATTTACATTTACTTTGGAATATTTAAACTAATCTTGCTTGTAGCTTATTGTTTTGTACAACACGTGGTATTTACCAAATTATTGTGATAGGAATTCAGCAAAGAATTGTGTTAACTTAACCTAAAATGTTCAATCCAAAACGTTATCCAACTATTTGCATTTAGGCTCTTATGTGCAACAGACAATTTGTAGTATATTCACTTTTGACTAACGGTATAGGTATAGGCCACGAAAGGTGCTAAGTAGTTTCAAGGTTATGTGAGGTAGGTCCTTCAACACCCAACTTTCACACCTCTCACTCTAACTGAACCGCCTGTCGACTCCTAGTGATTGTTAGTTCTTCCATTTTACAAATTTATTTCCATTTTATATTTTTTCCTTAGGTAAAGTAAGTAATGGTGAGATTATATCGTTGAAAGGATTTTAATGTGAACACTTGAACTTTATTGATGAGTGATGGAAAATTTCCAAATGCATTATGTAGGTTTGATTAGTTATCGTTTGTTGTTAGTAGGTCTAGATTAGTTCCTACATGTATTAATTTATAGACAGATTTTTATGTACAAAGTCCAGTGTTTTATTTAGGAATATTCTATTACAATTCGTTCCTTTGGTAGCTGAAGGAAAATTGTAATTTTCCACTACCTGTGTACTTTTGTTTCTGTAACTTTAACCTACAATCAATGAGGTTTTTCTTTTTGTTATTACAGTAATTTATCACCAAATCAGACTGTAAATGAAAATGACTGGAAGTGCAACTTTTTCACTCTATGATTTCAAATGTATAATTGCTGTATCGCCTTATGATTCCATGATATTGTTAAAGTATTTATACTATTTGATTTGCCCGTAATTATTAATCATAGTTCTATATAAAATATACGTTAAAAATACAATTTAGTCATTTTAACCACCATAAAAGATTGAATATTATATTTTCCACTTCATTTTTAATTTTGTACTTGGACAGATTTAAAACAGTTTTCTGTAACTACTGGTCATTGTCAATTGACTGTTAAAGTTTTTCAACAATAGCTTTTTTTGTTTGTTTAATAGTTTCGTTATTGTTAGGGGTTTCAGCGTAATTATTACTTTTAGTATCAGAAACCTCAGATAATTTGTAATTTTAAAGTAAATGCAAAATGTTTAAAGAATATCTATTGCTATCAACCAAACTAATCCCACATCTGGCATACGAGGTAAGGTACAAATTTACATAAAACTATGTAATAAGACCTCTATTTATGATGGAACTGATTTCCTAATTTACTGTACGAAAAATATAAAACAATATCTACGTTCTGTTCTTAACCCCCAAAAAATAATGCAACACGAATTCTTTCCCCTTCCACCTAAAATGTCACCGATCTTTACAACGACACAGTCTATCAATAAGTATGCAAGTGCCATTTTTGCATAAAGATAAGAGCACTTCGAAGATATGCAAACATGTCCACTAGGGGGGGGGGTACAAGGTGACCTTCAAAACCAGCTCATGCTCCGATGCAGTCCCCCTTCCCCTTTTCATTTGCATTTCGAGATGAACACCATTATCGACGTGGGAGGCACTAGAGTATTGTACGTGATGTGAAATATAATGGCTAGACATGTGTATGCTAATATGGATGTAGGATATGAATACACAATGTTAATTGTGTCTATATAATAATGGTTAACGGTCTTAAAAATTGTGTTAAATGGTGATTTAATGAGTAAATCCGATAAATGTGTTTGGAAATGTAAGATTGTTGATTTTTTTTTCTTAAATTTGGGTTTTGCAATTGTTTAATTCCTTTGTATTCAAGCTTTAAAATATATCACTGTTCAGCATAGGTGTAGGTAACCAATATATTTCTACATATAGTTCTGCCAGAAATCATGTAAAACATTTTCATTACGTTTGTTTTGTGTTATGTGTTTTCATTGTAATTATGTTCTATGAATATACTTATAATGACGTTTTCCTATATTTTTATAAAATAGTGAGCAAACAATTTTAAGTGAAGCTACATAACTAACGACGATCTAGTTATCTAATAAGTGTAAAAGCCTAAATATCTGTCAAATTGCTTAGAAACTGTTTATCGATTATTATATGCTGTTGCGTGATTTTATGAGCAGTTGGCAAGTAATACCAGGATTACAATAAGAGAGAATAATAGTTTTTACATTTATGAAGGCATTTGCAATAACGTATTTAAGTGCAATGTACTTGAAGTAGTATTGGGTTTTTTTTTTCTAGTTGAGCATTTTATACCGAACATTAATATGACTTAATCTTAGCCTGGCTCATGCATACTATTTTGGTAGCAGAATAAATTGGAAATTTTAGACAACTCTACCTTCCTACCCGTAAACTAAAGAAACTAAATAACATCATTTAAAGTAAAAGCTGCCTAAATTTAACAGTAACAGTGTGCCTACTGTATGCTCTAAATACAACGGCGCTAACGCAATTTAGAGGCTTGTGCGTCTTGATGTTGCGTTAACGCCTGAAAACCTCATTGTAATATTGTAATATTGTTTTAGCCACTTTGTAACCGGGCAGCCAATACCCGTGTTTAAATCTTAATATTGTACAGCAATTTCGTCTATTTGCTGATTATTATTACTCTTTATTGTCTGTATAGATTTACTTATCTAAAATGTAGTAAAATATCTGTAAGTAGAAAATGTCTAATGCAACGTTAGAGCTTCAAACATTTTTTTAACTAATTTAATTGTTTGCATAAAGGTTCGAATATTGAAACTTTGTGTACAAGCGTTATATATACATGGTGTCCCACGAAGATATTGGTGGTATTTTAAAATGAATATACCAGACGCTTCGTTAAGGCTACATAAAACTTAACAACTTGTAAACTAAGTTACTCATAACATATTTGCTGCGACAAACATGTAAACCCCTCCATTTTTCTTCTTTTTGATTATAAGAATAAAATGTGTGTCGGGAGTATTTTTTTATATATTACATGTTTATTATAACTGTAGGTAGGGTTTCAAGCTCGTATCGTGTTCGATGTGTATGGTGTGTTTATTATTATTAATTGAAAAATAGCTTCTTTCGTGGGACACCCTGTATACTAGATGTATTTGTTATACTAGAATGTAAGCTTCTTTGGTCAAAGTAGACTTCTGATATTGTGGTTATGATTTTATTGCTGAACTTGTTGTTTGTTGCTGAACCGTATCTTGTTTTAATGGTGGATTACTATAATGCATCCGAAACATCAAGGCATATCTTAATTAGTTCAAGACTCCACATGTCTATGCTGTTTAACACATCTAAACTCATATATGTATAAAGCTGTAGTTTAAACCAAGATGTATCATAGCTTTATGAGGTGATTTATCCTTGAAGAATCTACAACGCTCATATGGTTCTTCAATATTCATCGCTTGGGTTCTACAGCTGGCGCTGGTTCTTTCTTTGGTTATCTAGCTGTATGACTGAATTGATCATAAAGCTAGGTTACCGAAGTTAATAACAGCACCAAATCGTCTAGATGGAACAACTCCTGACACAACTCCACACGTTGTCTGCAGCTCACGATTTGGAGTCGACATTACTAGAAAATGTCAAATAGACGATTCAAGAAACAACTCCAAACATTGTAAACATCTAACGTGTTGAAGTCGATCTTGAAAAGGATTCTTCTAGATGGTAACATCACATAATCATCTAGCTAGATGATTGAACGATAATCTTCAACAGTTCACATTTTGAGTCGTTCTTGAAAAGAAATCTCATCCAAGTCCTGATGGATTATAAACTAAGCTGCTAAGTGAAAGGCAAGAAAATATCATATAATAAAAAATATATATCTAAACTTTGATCCAATGGGGTTTCTCGAATCTTAGTGATAAGACATGGCTAAAAGGAAATGCATACGTTATCTCTATAAATATAAATACCCCCGCCACAGCAAACCTGCCAAATAAGCGAATTTTAATATGTCTAATTGATTTTCAATTAAATTTAAATAACATTAAATTAGACGAGTACCTAGGTTCGCTGCTTTAAGGAAACTTATAAAGTGAGCTTTTTAGTAAAATAATAATAGCTTAGTATAAATTAAATTAATTTGCCAAATTTGGATCCATAAACAAGCAAACTACATTTTATAATATCCTCCATTAGAATAACATGGGAATTTTAAATTCATAATTTTTCAATTTTCTCCGTTACCAATAACGTACAAAACACTTTGTTATACTAAACTGTTTGTTTTTCTATTTCTTTAAAAAGGTCTAGAAAGAAATTGGGAAATTTTGTGTTTTGAGGGTCAAAAATGAGAAAAATAATTTTTACCCCATAAACCTTATTAATCTTGTAATGTGAGGTTTGGACCACAACTCACCAACAGCGCATTGTACAGTTTCGGTTGTTGCAAATTGAAACAATTTATGAAACAATGGTAAAACCCCGTTCTCATGGTCCGATCATGCTGGTTCGCGAACTCATTTAATTTTTTCCCACCTTACACTTTTAAACCAAATTCGAACAAATGGTGTTTTTGGCCTCTGGGGACATCAAAATGAAAAAAGTAAATCGGTCCCGGGCCTAGGTATTACCATGGCACCTACGGTAATAGCTACTTCCCTGTAGGGAAATTCGCTAAAATGAAGAATTAATCGCTATTAAGTTATTTATTATCGTTTGGATTTTGGCGCATTGAGTTATCCAGTACGATGAGGGTTCAACTTGTTTGAGAGATACTTCCTTTATTGTTTTCTTTATTGTGGATATTCCAATGACGGCAGGCTCTAAAAACATTGTCATGCCACAGTCAGATAGATAAAAGGCATTAGTGGTGGATAAGATTCAAGGTTAGACCTTAAGAGCAGAACTCCTACATGTAAGCAAGTGATTGTGAAATTTCATTTCATTACAATATATTTATTCAATAATTGTACATTGTACATTGAATAGTGTCAAATTCCTAACCTAATAAATACAGTTATAAGCTAAAATTACAATTTATATAATGTACTAAGAAACTACCAATAAAATCAGGTTAATTTAGGAAACACCTCTTTAATGGAGTAAGGAGCAATTTCTATGAGATAATTTTTTAATTCATTTTTAAATTTTTATGTTGCCAATGGGTTTTAAATGATTTGGAAGAAAACGTAAAAACCTTCTTCCGGCACAGGTGGGCTTTTTATTTAAAAATAAAAGATGGTTGCGACTATTTTCTCTTAGGGCTTTTCCTCTTGTATTGTAGAATAATTGTGCGTTACCTGGTATACTTTCTTTCGCAATGAGAGCAGTTTCAAAATGTATTGGGCAAAGACAGTTAGTATTTTAAAATTTTTGAAATTAATTTTAACACATTCATCATTTTTTAGTCCCATCATTGTTCTTAATGCCCTTTGCTATAATTTTAAGATTCGAGTAAGATTTTTATTTGTTGTAGCTCCATATAAAGCATATATATATGCCGTATGAAATGTGGCTATGGACAAGAGAATGATATGTTTTCAAAGTACTGATATTACATAAATAAAACATCTTTTTCAATGCAAATATCCCTGAATTTATCTTCGAGCAAACATGATCGACGTGGTCCTGCCAGGATAGGTGTTTATCAACTTTTAAACCTAATTTTTTCAACTTGTTTGATTTCATCAGAATCCAAAATAATCAATGGTTATATTTTATTTTTACATTGCTTAGTTGAAAATTATATAAAATTAGTTTTACTTTTGTTTATTTTGAGATTGTTGGATGGTAAGTAATTTTTTAATATTTGCAAGTTCTATAAAGGTATCTATTTCGATGTGTTCTACTGTTTTTCCTGTAATTTTTAAGTTAATGTCATCAGCATATAAATACATATTTCCACAAGGTACACACGACAGTACATTTGGAATATTATCATATGACATTCGCCTATTGGGTCTGATGATGATTGGAGTGTCCAATCGAAATCGATCACCACTTACCATCGTTTTTGTATATTTACCGTCTTGTGAGTAACAGTATAAGCGTAAATATATGTTTTAAGTGTTATAAGACGTTTCTTTTATTTACTTTCCGTAAATTTAATAACACGTACAATGCTGATCAAGAAGTTATTTAAAGAGTTTACCAATTTTTCTACTTCCTCACATAAAACAGGTTCACATCGAAATATTGTTTTGGATTTTACACAATTTGTTAGTACTGGCTGGTGATTATCTAACAACTTATTACAGTTTACAGAACCATTCTTTCCAGATAGTCTTACAAAGTAGTCATTTAGTACATTAGATATTGCCCTGGGATCTGCAATAGTTGTTCCATTGTACGCAATGGTCATGTCATTCACTAAGTTATTTTCTTTGTTACCTACTTCTTTATTTATACTTCCAGGTTGTTTTCGTAACATTATCGGAGTTATTTATTTTTTTATCGTAGTATAATCTTTTAGTTTTGTTTGCCGATTTTTTAAAAGTCCTCATTTTTGTTTTACAGAGGTTAGACAAGTTTTCGTATTTTAATAATCTAGCTAATTTTGATGATTCCACGATTTTGTTGAATTTCTCCTTTAATGAAGTATACCACCCTTTACTGTTGGTTTGTTTCTTGATTACTTGTTTTGGAAATGCTGTGATAAAATGTGATTTGGAAATTTTATAAAATGTTTCGTATTTTTGTTCACAGTTTGCATTAAAAACTTGCATTAATGTGTCTTATTTATCTAATTAGGTGTAAAATATCAATCAATTTGTTCAATTTTAAATATGGTCGAGAATATGTATAGCCACACTTTAGCCCGTGTTTTGAAAGTTACTTTTCGCTATACTAGAAAGACTAATCATTTTTTAAATTTTAAATTAAATATAGGCATGGTAATATTTCTTTACTATACTTTGGAATATTTGAATACTTATAGCATTTCTATTTATAGATAAATATTATATTCATTGTACAGTTTCGGTTGTTGCAAATTGAAATAATTTATGAAACAATGACAAATGTTTATTTGTTTATGTCGGCTAAACCAAATAATATAGTAAACATAACTACTATTGCATGGTAAACAATATAATTATGAATTTTCACTGGGTGATAAAATGAACGAAAACAGGTGATTTCACAGTAGTGTAGCGAAAATATATACATCTTTCCTGTAATATATATTTTATAGTTTACATACCATTTGTACAATAATGAACAGTACTAAAAAATACCTAGCATCTTAAAGGTTCAAACTCAACACATCTTCCATCGATCATTGGGATTTTGATTAATGGTCCCTGATGAAAGAGACAGTTAATCTTAGTTACAAAGTTAACAGGGCGTCTCACTTAATGATGTAATTTTCGTCTTGCTTCAATCAACACCTACATTGAATAGTCCATAAACGTACATCATTGGCTTAGTACAGTAGTAAATGGATTATGAGAACAAGAAAATTATTTATTCACTTTTAAAAGCTTCGCCTTGAGACTTATGGCACCTATAAAGGCCAAAGATATAAAAAATTGTATTTATCTGTCATTGTTATGTTTTGGTCCAGTCTGTTCAGTTGGTATATTGCGTATATACTTAGGCCAAGCAAATATAAAGTTGCTTTAATGACATAATAATTGCAATAAACCTTGAAAACTTAATGTACTTTGTAATTAAATGTCAGATGTGATTATAAATAATATTTTCTCATTAGGTCTTTCATTTGATAACAACAATAAAATGTAAATACGTAAGGATAAAACATTCTCTCATAGTTTTTTCATCCTTATGAATAGGCTGATACAATTAATATTGGAGTGGTGTCTTTGCCGGTTATGGTAGATTGCATTTCGTTTGATTAATTCTTCTTATTTTACAAACTTTCAAACTATTAAGCTACTTTAAATTAACTTTAAAATATGCACCTGGAAACTGTTGGTTGACATTCATTAAAATAGTAAATTGTACATAGTGAAATAATCCGAATGTAAGAGAAAACCATATACAATGAGTTGATCTTAGCCGAATATTACAAAACAAGATAAACGTATGTATCTGTTTGACACCAGTTTTAAAATCTGCACTACAGTGGTGTTGCTATAGAGTCTTTAATTATGTTATGTCGCTAAATATTCGAATTTATTCCGTTATTTGGACACTTAGTCGGTATGCGTATGCTACCATTAACCATGCGGAATATTTTTGGGAAAATACAATTTGTAATGCAACACACCTTCATTTTCAAGGGTGAAAACAGCAATGAAACCAAAAAGTAGATAGCTTCATTTGTGAGGACAGTACCTTCACTCACTTTCAAATCTGTTGTAACTGCACAGGATTAATCGGTTTGCAGAACAGTGGAAGTAGATTGAGGTTATAAATGCCTCACTACTTTATGCCCTGTCATACCGACTCTTATTTGTAGGGCGATTTGAAAAAAATATAAGCTATATAAAAATATAAAATATAATATAAAAATATAACTAAAACTTACCTTTCCTCCCATTTAAAAGCTTTTTGAACACCATACATATTTATGTTGATTAAGAACTGGCGTTATTTTATGTGAAAGCAGTGGATCAGCTGATAGTTAATCCACAGTTCTACCAACCTACTGACACCAATGTGTATTCAGTTTGTATTTTAACCCAATTGTAAGAATCTTTTTTTATATAAAGCACATACAATTTTGTATTGCTTATAACAAACCTTTAAAATGTGTTCTAATTATCTAACAATGACAGGAAAAGTCAATATTTTAAAAATGTACCAAGACATTAAAAACTTGTTTTAAATTTATCGCTTTTTACTTGCCTATACACTGCAGGCAAACTCCTTGTTAAACTGCTTGTTTTTCTTATTTCATATGCAAACAAAACCATCTTATTACTGTGTTTTTTTCTCTTAATATTGATGCTATTTATCTTAAGGACTTGCTTGGTAAATATAAAAAGGAAAAACTATTGCTTTGTATTGTGGGGACTGTACAATTATTCTTGTACTTAAACTGTAATTTAGTTAAAAATATTCTAAAATTACAATAAAAGGAAATATTGAAAGCTAGTTTTTTTTTAAATTCACTATAACATTAATTTTTCAAACAAAAGGCCATTTTATGGTTTTTTATTAACGCTATTATTGTTTATGTTTTCCTGATCCCAAATGGATGCTCCAATAAGTTAGGAAAGCCCTTCTTAAACAGACGTCAAAAACTCCATATTTAGAAATGCTTGATTAGGAAGACCAAATATTACACAAAAACGTACAGCCCTGAAAATATTTTAAACAGTATCCCAACCATGTTAGATTGGAAGCAGCTTCCAGTCCTAAGATTGATATCTAATCTCAAGCTGGATCACCCTTCAGCGAAGTGGAGTCTGACAATTTTGCCATCTTCAATATAAAATCCGAGAACTGGGCTTCCTCAGTTTTTACAAGAAGGCTTTTATCAATAAGCCTTTGTAAATACTTATTACACCTTAACACAAAGCTTCAAAGGAGGGATCACACTTCTAAAAACATAATACAAGAGAAACAATAAACAACTACAATAGTTTCAACGATAAAATCATCGGCCCAAGCACCGATCCTGTGGTAACACCTAACAATTTGTTAGTTGTTTTTGTTTCTTTATTGTTTAGTTGCTTTATTTTGTACCACAAGCTTTGCACTAAGTGCTTGCATTTGATGGTAAAATTATTAATTGCATAGTTTGCTCTTTTTGTCCAAACACTTGATGATATAGGGTAATTTATAAGATGTTTAAGATAGCAGTAGTATTAGTTCCCCTTGTATCACTTTGCCCAATTATGTGCCAATTTTGGGACAAACAGTACTTTAATATTCAATTTTGCCTTGTCTAGCCTTTTTAAATATTGAATATTATTTTCTTCTTCAGATATTCATAGGCTATACTACAATTGGTTAAATGGTGAGTAATCAATGATCTTCATAGTAATATACATGACATTTAATTAAATGAAATTCTTCCCTTCTAGGTACATTACTTCTTGTAACTAATTACTTTCTAATATAAATAAGAACAGTCTTACTTTTGTCAGTAGACTTGCAAATCTAGGACCGGATTCGAGCTGCCAATTTGGTAACCACAGCACACTTGAAACTCGTTCTGGAAATATGTTCAGAAAATACTAGTAAATGGTAATAATCATTTTAATATTAGAGCATTTTATAATATTCATACCTTTCACATCATGTGATTTCCTAATATAACCAAAATAATCATGAAACAGTCCTATGACAATTGTTATTTTATATTTTAATTTAACAGTTTCTCAAGGTGAAGTTATATAAAATCATCACACAATCATTAATTAAAAGCATATTAACATCAATTAGCATAGCTTGAATCATATTTAATTAAATTTCAATATTTGTGAAACATTTGCTTTTTATACAATCTGTAACAGGAAATTGACTTTGCATTTACATTACAATATTACACTTTGTGATGACTTGCAAAAATATAAATTATTATTTTTGGCGATATAAGAGTCTTGATACCTGAAATACAATACATATATACATTTCTTCAACTTAACAATATAATTAAATAATTTTTAACTTACATGACAACGAGTGTGTGTTTGCTATGGGGCCCAGACATGAACTAGAACTGAACTATTCACTTTACCAGGAATCTCATCTTTGACCAAGGATGATAACAGCTGATTTGCAGGATTGCCAACAGGTTAGAGTGATTTGCTTTTCTTAACCAAACAACAAATTATTTCATATACTGTATTTTATCCCAAGTGGTCATTTTATTTATTCTGTTTTAAAATAATGAAAACTAAAAATATTACATTGTAGTACAATTTCTTAGAGATGAGCAACAAACGAAACAATTTACTATTTTCTGATTCCAATACGATACAGTTTTTGAATAAACAATCTCTTTGCTTGTTACCTACATTGTATTGTAAATTAACTATTATGTGGTTTCTTAAATGGAAAACCTTTGGTTAGTTCAAGAAATATACTGAAGCAATCGTCCCTAATGTTGTTACTGTGTAGCACATTTAGTTGGTGCTACAAACAACCCATTAGTATTGTTATCGTGATTGTAGAACATAATTATATTCTAAAACCATAAGTTTATTCAAACTGAGCTTCTCAAGAATTTTAGAAAATGTTGAGGATATTTGTGTCTTGAGAAAATATTCAATAGGTAGTATACCTATTAGTAACAGAGTGACCAGTTTGGCAAACCTTTCTTTAACTCTTGGACACTCTAAACCTCAAGGTAAAGTAAATACCCCCACCGCAGCAAACCTGCAGACTATAACATATAATAACATATAACATATAATAACTATAACATATAACATATTATAAGTGAATTTCCATTTGCCTGATTGGATTTACACTATAACATCTCCTTTTTTTCCAAACTGCATAAGCCTTAAAAAAGGCTTGTCCGCAGCGTTTCTTTTAATACTAATTTTCTTTTACATCTTTATCTTGGTCTTGAGTCAGTGTGAACTATTAACTGTACAAAAATATATTTCCTACTTCTTAAATAGTAACAAATTTGGCTAATAACATTTTACATGATTACAAACAATTTAAATATTGAAGGGGCAAAAAAAAACTGTAGAAAAATAAATTAAATGTAAAAAAATAAGAACAAGTGTAAATATGCAAGGAATCTTCTTAACATTATTTAATATGAGTATATACTTTCAGATTACAAACATTTAACAAACAAATAGATATCTAACAAGGAATAATAACAGCTGAAACAAACTTTATAACATATCCTTAAAAATGTCACATTTATTCCCTATTTAAACAGCATTAGTTTAACAAGTACTTAGGTTTGCTGCAACCGGGAGGGTAAAAGTGTTTTTTTTTTGTTAATAGTTTAGTATGAAATAAATGCATTTTCCAAATTTTATCAAAATGTGTTCATAAACATGCAAACTACAACCGTTTACTTATTCTTCATAAGAATAACATGAGAATTTTATATTAACAATTTTTGTGTAATGTTCTCCATTAGGCGCATAATAACGATTCAATATACTAAATTATTTGGGTTTTTTGCGCTCTACAAAATTGTTTGGAAAGAAATTGCGAAAGTTTATGTTTTTAGGGTCAAAATTGGAAAAAATAATTTTTACCCCATAAACCACCGTTCCCATAGTCTGATCATGGCTCTTGAACTCGTTCAAATAAATGTAGGTTTACATGTTTGTACCAAATTTCATCAAAATCGAATGATTTTTCTCGAGTTATCACGCTAACAGACACACACATACACATAAATTAAAAACATAGTTAACAAAGTACCCTTTTTAAATAGGTAATTATTTTATTTTGACTGACGACATGTTTCGGAAACTAAGTCCATTATCAAGTCATATTTACCATAACCTGAGGACTTGATAATGGACTTAATTTCCAAAACATGTCGTCAGTCAAAATAAAAACAATTATTTAAAAAAGATACTTTTTTAACTATGTTTTTTTTAATTTTTATTATATTAGTAGCCTTAAACATGCAAGAAAAGAATATATATATATGAATTCGAACGGATGGTGTGTTTGGGCTCTGGGAACCTCAACACGAAAAAGTAAATCGGTCCCGATTCCAGGTCTTACCATGAGTACTTCGGTAATAGCTTATTTCCTATATGGGAAATTTGCTAAATAAATACAAAATACACATTAGCAAGATTGACAATTATCTTAGCAGCTTTCTACCAATTAGATGTTTGGTCAATATGTTTGTCCTTTGGTAAAAAAATCACCGGTTTGTTTAATGAGAGTAGTTGGTAGGTTTTCGACGTTTCGAAAGTGGTCGTGATTACCTTAGTTTTTTGAACTTTCAATATTGCTGGTCCTGGTCAAATAAATAGCAGATCTTCAACGATCTTTAGTACTAAAACTAAATTACGGTCATTCGGCTGAATTACATTAGAATTTTTTATTCATTTCCAGCTGAACATACTTTAAAACAAAGCTCGTTACTGTCTAAATGAAGTGAATAAAAAGCCTGACAAGACATTTAATTTGTTATCATCAACTTAATATCAGTGATATTATTAACTCAGGCAACCTCCACAGGATACTATATGATATAATTACAAAATATTATTGACAGCATGGATACCACTTTAAAAAAATACACCACCACAGCAAACCTGCAGACTAAGCGAAATTCCGTTTGCTTGATTGAATTTAATGAATTTACACTAAAATATCTTCCTAAAAATATTACAAAATTATTCCCTATTTAAATAGCATTAGTTCAACAAGTACTTAGGTTTGATGCAGCAGGGAGGGTTTAAAAGTTTTTTTATGTTAATACAGTATGTAGTTTAGTATAAAATACATGCATTTTCCAAATTTTACCAAAATAATATGTTCATAACAAACAAACTACAACAGTTATTTATTCTCCATATGAATAACGTAGGGATTTTTAAATTACAATCTTTTGAATTTTCTCCGTAACCATTAGGCACGTAATGATACCGTACTTCAATATACTAAATAATTTTTTTAAGCTATATAAAATTGTTTGGAAAAAATTTCAAAATTGTATTTTTCTAGGGGGGGAAATGGGAAAACCAATTTTTACCCAATAAAACCTCCTATAAACCCCCGTTCCCATGGTCCAATCATGCTGGTTCGCGAACTTTTTTGAATAAATGTAGGTTTACAAGTTTATACCAAATTTCATCAAAATCGGATAATTTTTGCTCGAGTTATCGTGCTAACGGACACGCATGTATATATATATGAATCTGAACGGACAGTGTTTTTGGCCTCTAGGGACCTCAAAAAGGAAAAGTAAATCGATTCCGAGTCCAGGTCTTACCATGAGTACTATGGTAATAGCTTATTTCCTATATGGGAAATTCACATTCAACAGTAAAAAAAACAGCACATGTATCAATAATCATTTTGCACATCAGTCAAATCTGTTCATGGATTCATCAAACTAAAATGTTCTATGCAGCCTTTAGACCTTTTATAAAATTCGATTAGACAGTGAAAAAAAGCTTTGCATTTTAGCTTTGCAGCTAAGCTAGTCAGTTATATCATTGACTATATAACTACAACATATGTACGTTAGCACAAGAGCTTGAGTAAACCGATCCGATTTCGATGAGATTTTATACAAACGTGTAGACTAAACATACACTTACTGGCACGAGTTTGAAACCAGCTTGATACGACTATGGAAACAGGGGTTTACGGGATAAAAATTGGGTTTCCTCATACTTTACCCTCAAAACATTAAATTTCCATATTTCTATTATTAGTGGTTAAACAACCAAATAATTTAGTAGCCTATATTGAAGTGTTTTTGTACGCTTAACAGTTACGGAGAATATTCAGAGATTGTAAATTTTTAATATGTTATTTCTATGGAAAACAAATAAACTGTTGTAGTTTGCTTGTTTATGAATATATTTTGATATAACTTGGCAAATTCATTTATTTTATAACTAGATTACCCATGCTGCTCCGCAGCGATAAAATAAATATAATATCCAAGAAATAATCAAATTCATGATTTATGATTGAGGAACACAGTATCTTGAGCTTAACTGATTCAAACTATCAATAGCTCAAATTAAAGCCTATATTTACTGTTTATTTTAAGCCTAAAACATATAGAAATCCTGAACAATACTGGATTGTTAATCATAGAAATACCTTATGAAAAATAATTTTAATGTTTGTGTTTCACCTTGCGTTTACTTAATACTCGTCCGATTTGAAAAACTAATAGCTTAAATGAAAGCCGGCATATCTCTGAAGGTTCTTAGACCATTATATAATTACATAACTGGCGAAATGCATCTTAAATTGAAGTAAGAATTCAAAAAAGGAATCAAATTATGTTCTTTGGTCGAGAAATTCAGTAGGTAAATATATGCCGATGCTTGTTGGAAAATCTGTGCGTGCATACCTTTAATTTGAGACCTCAATCATGAAAATCGGTCGGGTAGAAAAGCCAAACGAACTCGGAAAAGAAAAACCAAATTTAACTCCCATAAGAAAAACATGGGGAGCAAATATTTTGTTTAGGAATAAGCCGAGTGGGATTATAGATGAATATATGCCGATGCTTAATGGCAAATCTGTGCGTACATACCTTTAATTTGAGACCTCAATCATGAAAATCGGTCGGGTAGAAGAGCCAAACGAACTCGGAAAAGAAAAACCAAAATTTTTAATATATAAGATAAGCTATTAAAGTTTTACTAAAAACAAACAAACTACCTTCCCTGTAGCAGCAAACCTAAGGACTCGTTAATCAGAATTGTATTTAAATAGAGAATAAATCTTACATATTTAAGGAAATAATTAGGTAAAAGTACAATCAGGTAAATGGAGATTTGCTTAGGATGCAGGTTTGCTGTGGTAGGGGTATTAAGGATTCCCATTTTTAAATTATTTTAAGATTTTATACAGAGGAAAGTCATGTAAGGTATGTAAGGTGAAATTTAAGATTCTGTTACATATATTCTACCAATCACCACAGGATGTCTTGCGTTGACAGTGTGTACACTCATGTCTTCTGTTAATGTTACATGATGTTAATAATTACATAATGTTAATGTATTTTATAGCCCCGGCGTGAGTGTACCTTAACGAGTATTGTGCCGCCAGCGCGGCATCAAAGGTACGCATTCACAGCCGAAATGAGTTAACATATCGCATTTGTTTAACACGTTCGCTACTGCAATAGTACGAAATTTTCCATTCACATAGACCAGCGACGCACATATGCGACGGCCGGTTTCCACCCATAGACTGCCGTCGCATATATGCGACGGCTAGTCACATAAAAATAGACTGCCGACGCATATTTGCGTCGGGGTTCTAATGTTATTAAAATGCTTATATCTTTGTAGTGGTCTATTTGAAGGCACTGAATACCCTGCAGTGGTCTACAGAGATGTCTGACGCACAACTGCGTCGCTTGGTCTGTGGATATGATGATTGGTGACGTCATATAATAGTTGGAAAAACTGGTCTTTACTTTTCTGCATCACTGTATGTATGTATGCAGTATGTATGCTGCATTATCCTATGTAGCTTATATATTTGTTCAGTTATAAACTGTTCTTGAATAATCTGTTTATTTTTTTACTTACTTTCACCTTAAAACAACAAAAAAATGAACTGTCGCATATATGCGACGTTTAGTCTATTTCAAGAAAACTATGATAATTTTCACTATTGTCTTCGCTGTAGACCGGGCGTCGCAAATATGCGACATTACAAAAGGTCATAAAAAATACAAAAAACCAAGAATAATTTATTTACAAACACGATTGTAGCGTATTACAATGTAAATGATCACTGTTTTACAGGTTTTCGCCCGTGGTCTGTGTGTACTGTTATCCAAGTGACAGCCGGTCTATGTGTAAGATTCAAATGTATACCTCGGTCTGTGGCAATGACCGCGGCGTCGCATATATGCGACGCTCAGTAGCGTACGTGTTTTAAACTCCAACATATAAATGAATTTTACCCAAAGACAAACAGCTATTTTTGAAATCATTAAAAAAATTTAATTTTTAAATTAATAAAAATAAAAATAAATAATTAACAGATTTTTTATTTTAAATAGCTAGTGATCATTATCTTATTTTTTCACAACTGAATGCCAATTTTAATGAGAATCGCATTACCCCTGTGCATTGGTACTAGAATATGACAAATTTAGTACTACTTTCAAGCGCCATATCTCCCTTAGTATTCAACATAAAAAAATATTTCTTATATTTTTGTATCTCTAATTTTTAGTATAATTGAACAATATCAAAACATCCAAAATAAAATTTTCAACCAAACACCCTTAAGTCGGGCAATGCTTGATCTAGTAGTAATATTGAGAAACAACAAATAAAATTAACTAAGTAAAACAAAGAACTTACAACACATTATTTGAGACCCAGCTCTACCATTGAACTATTTATAAATGTCTTTTTGTCTTACATTTGTTTGACTGTGAGAAGGTTTTAGACCTAAAGACCAAAAGTTACTAAGAAATTAATGAGTGTTAAAAATATTCTTAATCATTTCGAAATCTAAGAACAAGAGAAGAATGCAAGTCTGCAATCCGCCCAACTCTGCAACGCATGTTTGGGCATGTTTACCAGATAGTCACATGACCTTCTCTGTGACGTCATCATGGGTTTATCACTGTCTGGCCACGAAGGGCAAAGGTCACGGCGTGTTCGTGACCTTCTGGTGCATCCGCCACGGATCTTCAACCTTCAAACTTGCAGATCTTGGGCCGGTAACGAGCCTTGGCTGAGGTCCGGGGAGAGTAAGAATAAGATGATTGGACCAATAAAATGTGTACCGATGGTAGTTAGTTTTTATTTGAAATGACAAAACAAAATAATATTATTTAATCATTGGGTAGTCTGAGATTAAGAAAGAGTGACCAGCAATTTAGAAGTTTTAGTTTTGTAGGGTTGGTAGTGGTTAGTGATAACCAAGTTCAACTTTGTCAGTTTTAAGTTCACTGGAAATATGGTCATCTAAGTTGTGGTTGCTGTAGAAAATTGTAAGTAGTTTTAATATTGTTTAGTAATAAGATTTTAGCTGATTTATTGTATATAGCTTTGTAGAAATCACTTTTGGAAAAAGATGAAAAGGAATGAATAGTTTTCAAATCAATTTTAATGCATTTCACAAGAAAAGAAAACAAGTAAAGTTTATACAGACCTGTTGAGTTTGGTTCTAGGAGAAGCACATTTTCACAAGAAGTTGTAAAGATCTTAAATCTACTTTTAATTATTAGAATTTATAGAGAATAGTTTTTATTGGGTTTGTGTGATGTTTTCAGACAGAAATCAACCACTTCTTGGTACTACCACTTCTTGTTCACCTTCTTATGATTGGTCCAGTAGCTTTTTGCACCACTTCTAGTTTGCATGGTATCTGCTAGTGCCTGTTCTGACCATTAAACCAGTGTCTCTGTTTAAAGTAAGATCTTTCCACTATTTTATTATTTAGTATAATTTTTGGAAGTAACAACTGCATATTTAATTTCATTTGGAAAGTGTATTTTGAGAAATTTGACATCCATAAAATAAATGTATCTTTGGCCTACTTTGTCTTTTAATTTATCTCACTTCTACTACCAGCTTAAATTAGATTCATCCTAAATTAAAGTATACTACCTAATTGGCTACAAGGTAGGGGTATACAAGTGCGCAACTCTGCTAATGAATCATTTAAAATTAGAAGCTGGTAAAAGTGAGAAATACATAGGCCTACATGATTATTGAGGATTATGCCTATGTTAGAAGAACTACAGCAAACAAGTAGAGGCTGAAAATTTTCAACATGTCAAAATACAATTTAAATTATCTAAACAAAGAAGAACTTCTGTACGAGATAAGAATAAGAGGGGAAGAAACGAGTGATAGTGATGTAGACTCTTTAAGAAAAACTTTAAGATCTTGTATTAACCAGAATACCGATTTAACAAATTTAAAAGGTTCATACACTTTATCTGGGGAAATAACTATAATTGGGGAAAAGTGTGAACAAATTGATTCTCTAATTGGCTACAAGGTAGGGGTATACAAGTGCGCCACTCTGCTCTCTAATTGAACAGTGTAGGGAAAATGTGACTAAACTCAAAATAGCTAAAATCAAGGGTAAACTAGTGCATGTACAAAACCGGACTACTAATCTATTACAATGTAAGCTGGATCCAGATAAGAAAGTTAGTTTAGACAAATTAAATCAGCAAATCTTAAATAGTTTTGAGCAATTTAAAACAATGCATACCTTCTCAGACCAGGAGATGGGGGATTTTGAAGAGGAGCTGAATAACTCTATAGTTGAGAATGAAATAATTGGGGAAAAATTAAATCAGTCTAAATCTGTAGTTCCACCAACTGAAAACTTCACTTCATCAACACCTCAAAAAGTAGAAATGGATTGTTTTCAACAAAATGTGCCGGGTCAAGTCATAAATAATCAACCAAACTCATGTACAGTTGTAAATAGTAGCCTAAGTCCTAGTAGCCTTTTTACAAAGTTGTCAAACCCTTTGGAAATTTATTTAAAAAATTTTCCTGTGTGTAATGGTTTAGAAACAAACACATTGTTGCAGTTTTTGAGAAACCTAGTTACTGTCCGTAATGAAACTTCTTTATCTGAGCAAGATTTGTATGAGATTCTACCAATTTATTCTACAGCACCATTAGTGAATAAAATATTAGAATTCAAAAGGGAATCAAAATCAATTGATTTGTTGCATGCTAATATAATCACTACATTTTTGCCAATCACCTTAAGGGAAAAGCTGAAACAAGATTTAATTTTTCGACCTCAAAAACACCTTGAACCTTTGTCTATATATGTGCATGAAATAAAAATAAACCACCAGGTATTAAAGTGTGATTTAACTGAGAGTCAACTTGTTAGTTTTATTAAGAATGGAATACATCCTGATTTGCGCAACAAACTAATATTTGAGAATAACCCTGAAACATTTTTAGACTTAGATCATCTTTGTATAAGTTTAAATAATGTAACATACAATGATTACCTCAGAAATCAAGGTTTTCCAGTTAGTAATAGTAGTGTTAGCAAGCCTTATCTATCAACTGATGATAAGCCTAGGATGGATAAACCTAACCCAGGAGTTCAACGACCTAAAAGTCACTACTCAAATCGTAACAATGAGAGGCCTGTTTGTTTCAAATGTCAAAGAGTAGGTCATATTGCTCGTAATTGTTACAGACCAGATCCAAAAAACTAGTTAAGCCAGGAAAAACACGTAGCCTAGACTACAAATCTGTTTTTCCGGACGGCAAGAAAGAATTCGGAAATAATAAACCTGTATATAGTTCTCATAGTCCCAATTTTAAGTCTGAACTGAGAAGAGTTGTTAAGGATTTTAATAAAATAAATTCACCTGGATTAAAGAAAGTAAAAGCTAAAACTGTAACACATTTACCCTGTATTTCTGTGGATTTAGGAAACAAATTAAGTGTGGGAGCTTTGTTAGACACTGGAGCTAGTCAAAACTTTATAAGCTTGGATTTATACAACAGATTATTGGGAAATAAATTAATTATGAGTGAAAATACTTGGCAGGGAACCATAGTTGCTGCAAACAATGAACCTTTGAACATAAATAAGCAATGTGAAACTTTGATTAAGATAAAATCATTTACCTGGAAACAAACATTTTTAGTGGTTGAGTTAAAATATTTTGACATGATTTTAGGATACCCTTTTATGTGTGCAAGCAAGTTAAACCTAAATATGGATCGACAAATGGGTTATTTTACATTTAAACCTGAAGATGAAATTAAGTTAATTCCAAGTACAAACCTGAGTGAATTAAGCTTAAGTAGTATTAAAGTAGGAGATGTTGAAATGTGTGAAGAAGCTGAGAAGTTAATTAAGAATTTTCCTACTGTTTTTACGGATAAGATAGGATCAGCACTTGATTTGGAAATTGAGCTTAAAGTGACGGATGATAAACCTGTTAGTATACGCCCTTATTTTTTAAGTCCACCCAAAGTAGAGAAGATGAAAGCTATAATTGATGACTGGATAAAACAAGATGTCGCGGAAGTTTCCACTAGTCCATATAGCGCCCCTGCATTTTTGACTCAAGATGACAGACTTGTAATTAACTACTCTGAACTCAATAAGAAGTTAATCAATGTAGATTACCCGCTAGGAGATATGCAGAATATGTATCAGCATCTAAAAGGAGCTAGATATTTTACAGTCATAGATTTAAACAAAGCATTTTTACAATGTCCCATAGCTTTAGAATCCAGAGATTTAACATCTTTTAGTACAATTTTTGGTAAATTCCGTATGAAGAGAATTCCATTTGGATTGAAAATAGGCAGTAGCGTACTATCACATTATTTGGACAAAATATTTAATGACATCAAATTTCAGTATATGATTAACTTTTGTGACGATATAGTTGTATATAGCCCTGATAAGAGAAACCATATTGAGCACGTTACAGAAGTGATTAAGAGATTAGCAAAACACGGACTTACGGTAAATCCACAAAAAGTCAAATTCTTTTGTAAGGAAATAAGTTTTTTAGGACATATTATTAAACAAGATAGCATCACAATAGATCCCGAGCGAACTAACTCATTAATGAAATTTCCTGCTCCAAAAACTGTGAGGCAAGTGCGACAGTTTATAGGAATGTGTGGTTATTGGTCTAGATATATTCCTAAATATGCTGAAATATGTTTACCTCTGTTTGGGCTGAAGAAGAAAGGTGTAAAATTTAAATGGACCGAGGAGTGTCAAAATGCCTTTGAAACCTTAAAGAGTAAGATAGCAAATCCGCCTATACTACAAATGGCCGATTTTTCTAAAGAATTTGAATTGCATACCGACGCAAGCGACCTTGCAGCTGCTGGTGTTTTATTGCAAAGAAATGAGGAGGGGAATTTAATGCCTATTGCTTACTATTCGAAGAAATTCACACCTACTGAGATGCGTTATAGCACTTACGAAAAGGAAGCTTATAGTGTAATATTGTGTGTAGAGAAATGGCATCAATTCTTGGAAGTAAGAAGTTTTAAATTAGTTACTGATTGTCAAGGTCTTAGTTTCATGCTCAAATCTCGAAAAAGCCGTGGAAGATTGTCTAGATGGTTTGAAAGGTTGTTTAGTCTTCCATTCACAGTTGAACATGTAAAAGGTTCGGAGAATATAATAGCTGATGCGTTATCACGTATGTTTAGTGGAGAGAAAGAGAGTGAGACGGAAATTCACGAAACTAATCTGTTAAGCAATATCAACAATGAAGTCTATTTTTGTAATGTGTTAAATGAAATACCATTGGATCTTAAGGACATTAAAGTACATCAAGAGAGCGATGAAGAGTGTAAGAAAATCATTGAAAGCATCAAGAATAAGACTAATAATGAAAATTATACCCTGAAAAATGAAGTTTTATTGTTTAAAAAGAAGATTTATTTGCCCAAGAAACTGTTTAGTGTAATATTCGCATTCTATCACAACTCATTAATTGGTGGTCATATGGGAATTTTTAGGACTCAAAGTAAAGTAAATGAAAGTTTTCACCATCCTGAATTAAATGAATTCGTAAAAGGTAAAGTCCGTGAATGTAAGATCTGTCTGATGTCTAAGTCGGAACAACGTAAGTTTGAAGGTCGACTGATATCTGTTCCTGTAACTCAAGCTCTAAACACAGTGTTTATTGACCTAGCTGGACCATTTCCCCGATCAAATAAACTCAATCAGTACATTTTAATTGTGGTTGATGCATTTACCCGTTTTGTATGGTTGTACCCTCTGAAGGATTGCAAGACAAAATTCATCATAGAAAAATTGAAGATAATTTTTGATAGTTTCTCAGTACCCCAAATACTTGTGTCTGATAATGCGAGTTATTTTACATCCAAGGAATTTAAGAAATTCATGTTCAATAACTATGTGGAACACAGAAAGCTAGCTGCGTACAGAGCAAACGGAAATTTGTCGGAACGATATTTGAGGGAGACTAATAATGCTTTACGGAGTTTTTATGGTAATCAACATGATAAATGGGATTCAGATCTGGGACTGATTGCCACAAGTTTGAATACTGCTGTAAATAGTTCGACTAAATCGACCGCTTTTGGTTTAATGTTTGCCCATCCTTGTAACAATGCACTGACAAACTTATGGAATGTTAATGACATTATTTCGGAGAAGTTAACTCCTGATCAAAGGAGGGAAAATTTGGAGAAAGCCATAAATAACGTCAGAAGAAGCATTGCCAGAAATCAAAGAAGGGAGAGATATAGCTATCCTCGGAGAAACCATCCATTTAAGTTGAATATGGAAGTGTACATCAAGACACATTATTTAAGTAATGCAGCGAATAAATTCAGCAAGAAGTTAGCACCTAGATACGTTGGACCTTACGTAATACGCTATTTTCTGAGTGATTCAACAGTACTAGTACAAAATCCTAGCAAGTTAGAAGACGTGAAGAAAATTCATATAATTGATTTAAAGAAGAGTTAAGTAGTGAAGAGGACCAAAAGTAACCAATGTATTGATGGAAGAGGAAATGTGAAAAATGGAATTAAATGGAAGATTACGGAAGACTGAAGCTAAATTGGTCTTTATGAAATGTCTGTAAAGTAGAAGTTAGATTTGTTTAGTTGAAATATTAATTAGTTAAGGGATTTTAGCAAGCTAAGAGGGAATTTGAAATTTTGTAAATTAGTACTGTGGGAGTTGTTTTAGGTTCTTAAGAATTTTTCAAAGTTTTAAAGTGTTTTTAGTAAGAGAGTGTATAAATGTGTATGTATTGATGAATGTGTGAGTATTTGTGGCAGCAAAAGGTAGTATGAATCTGTATGAATCTAAAATGGAGTCTGAACGTAGTGTATGAGTGGGATTTTTACTAAAGGACGCACAATAACATTTTGATTAATTTTGCACTTGTAAACAGGGAAAATAACACAGAACACAAAACACTTCACACGAAACACACGAGGGAACATAAAAACAGGGAATATAACACACTGGGATAAATAAATTAAGGGAAAACTAAAGAAAAACACAGCACACGCAAACGACATAACTAAACTAAACTGGAGAAGTGAAAGTTATTTGTCTTGTTTGGAGTGGATGTTGGGAGGGGTCAGTGAACTGTGAGCGGATGTGAAGAGTTCAAAAGAGATTTAAATAGGCTTGTTTAAGATCGCTTAAGTAATTGGGGGTTTTAAAGAAAGGTTTTATTTTAAGGTATAATTTTTGTAAATAGGATTGATAATATTTGAATTGTCATAGGAAAATGAAATGGTTCAAAATGAAAAATTGTGTAAATAGAAGTTGTTGTTTTGAGTAGAAGGTTCTGTAAGGTGCTGTAAACATGTGGAGGCTATTTGAACTAGGAGTTAGTGGTTGTAGAATTTGTTGATAGGTAGCGCTAGTTGAAATGTCAAACGGAGATAGGGTTTTATGATTTGTTTTAAAAGGTTTGTTTATTTTTTTTTGTAGAGTTGTTGTTTTAAAAGGAAATGTAAATATTAATTTTGAGAAAGAGTGTATAATTTTGTTTATGTAATTTCAAGTTAAGGAGGGGAAATTCTGTACCGATGGTAGTTAGTTTTTATTTGAAATGACAAAACAAAATAATATTATTTAATCATTGGGTAGTCTGAGATTAAGAAAGAGTGACCAGCAATTTAGAAGTTTTAGTTTTGTAGGGTTGGTAGTGGTTAGTGATAACCAAGTTCAACTTTGTCAGTTTTAAGTTCACTGGAAATATGGTCATCTAAGTTGTGGTTGCTGTAGAAAATTGTAAGTAGTTTTAATATTGTTTAGTAATAAGATTTTAGCTGATTTATTGTATATAGCTTTGTAGAAATCACTTTTGGAAAAAGATGAAAAGGAATGAATAGTTTTCAAATCAATTTTAATGCATTTCACAAGAAAAGAAAACAAGTAAAGTTTATACAGACCTGTTGAGTTTGGTTCTAGGAGAAGCACATTTTCACAAGAAGTTGTAAAGATCTTAAATCTACTTTTAATTATTAGAATTTATAGAGAATAGTTTTTATTGGGTTTGTGTGATGTTTTCAGACAGAAATCAACCACTTCTTGGTACTACCACTTCTTGTTCACCTTCTTATGATTGGTCCAGTAGCTTTTTGCACCACTTCTAGTTTGCATGGTATCTGCTAGTGCCTGTTCTGACCATTAAACCAGTGTCTCTGTTTAAAGTAAGATCTTTCCACTATTTTATTATTTAGTATAATTTTTGGAAGTAACAACTGCATATTTAATTTCATTTGGAAAGTGTATTTTGAGAAATTTGACATCCATAAAATAAATGTATCTTTGGCCTACTTTGTCTTTTAATTTATCTCACTTCTACTACCAGCTTAAATTAGATTCATCCTAAATTAAAGTATACTACCTAATTGGCTACAAGGTAGGGGTATAAATGGTTGTTCAAGATATCCATTTTTGGACCATTTATGACTTCGAAACACTGATTAACCGTTAACTAATTTATACTTTCTGCCGAGCTATCCAAAAAAACTTCAATAAAAAATAGGTTTGAATACAAATCAAATAAAATATTCTTCATATGAACGGCTTGCAGCCGTCATTCTACAATCACCAATTTTAAAATGAAGGATACTATGATGTTCGCTTGAATGAAATTTAATATTTCATATAATTGAAACTGGAAACCATTCTGAGATTTAAGATTACGAAGTAGCCAAAATAATAACGTAAATAGCTATTAAACAAGCTAAAGTTTAAGATGTTATTGTGATTTTTATTTTTTACAATATAAGGCAATACATTTTAATGACATTTTAGTCTATACAGTACACTATGTACGAGTATAGTACACTATACAGGACTAAGCTTGATTAGCTGGTTTTTAGAAATTAAAAGTTTGCTTACTTGATCCTAAGAAGATTCAGACACTTTTGTTGATTAGAATTTGGCACACACAAATTGCACTGGCTAAGAAATGACTGTCCTGGTCAGTAAACAAGCTAAACAATGCTTCTCACCCCATTGCCCACTCATCACTATCAATATTTTTTGGATAGAATACACCCAGTTTCGTCCTAATCTTAATTATCTGTGATATTAGTACGGCAATAAACGTAAACCATGCAAAGCAAGTGAAAAACAAACTAAAAAACTTCAATCCACATATCTTTTGACAGTATTTTCATAATTTTACTTAAGGGTGCTGATGTAAATTCCTGAGTCCAAAACCCATGGAGTATAATGGGCTGGATCTAACCAAGCTTTATATATTGCTTGGGCTTTTGCAGATTTCGCTAACTTGTAGATAAGTATATTTTAAATGTACCAGACTTGCAACAGGAATCAAAATCGATGTCTTACTTAGCCTAACCATGTCTCTATCTACGTACAGGGCTTCTTGTTGCATAGCATTAAAGATAATTGAATACATAATTGAGTCAAAATGAATATACCTGATCATCAAATTCTCCTGATGATACATTTATGTTACCGGCTGGTAGTATACAGAGTGGTCTGGACCTAGCGTTAAAATTTTTTTCGGGTGGTAGAGCAGCACAAGTTTGACACAAATCCACAATTTAAAAAAATATATTCCCTATACCCACTACAAAAACTGCTCTAAAATCTTAGCTTTTAAAAAATATGACGAGGCATTTAATTTGCTTCCTTTTAAGTACAGCTATTCCAGTTATAACTGTGGAAAACATGGTTTAAGGAAAACAAAAACACACCATAACAAACCAAAAAGACACACATGATAGTTTTTATTATTTTAGAAACAGCATGAGGCTGCAACAAAATTTGTATCTAGACAGGTTCAAAACAAATTCCAAGTAGTTTTTTTGTGAAAATATAAATTTCTTAGTCCTAATCAATTTAAATAGTAATTCTGAAGCTTCGGGCCCACCAAAAGCTGTCTATTCTCACATTCTTAATGGAGGATTATGATTGTAGTGTAAAAGTTATAAAAATGTATGAAAATACTAGAGGAATTTTAAAATGCTGTGTAAATGTACAGGTTTTTCTAAAAAAAATCTAAATAATGTTTCTGCAAGTGGGTGTATGGAATATATTTTTTCAATTGTGGATTTGAGTCACACTTCTGTTGCTCTACCACCCGAAAAAAAATTTAACGCTAGTTCCAGACCACCCTGTATAATCAGGTGTTTTAGAGACTGTTTAAACATCACATTACCTAAAATGTGTCAGGCAAAGGATGAATTGAAGCCTACAAACTTTGGCTAGCCATTTTAAAAACCTTTTTGAATAAGGATTCCTTTTTTGTTGTTATAATATACAGAATGCCTAGTCAATATGAAAATAAATTCCTATTATTATTTCTTGATTTCATACTTTTCTAAACGCTTTGAGAAATGTTCATATTGCCTAGTCATTCTAGAGTGCCTGGATTTGGTAATTTTCCGGTAACATATTATATACACAATATACAGACCACCGTTAAGACTTTAAACACTGCTAATTTGTTGAAAGAAAACTTTTCACTTAAAGTTAGTTTTAATGGTTATTTTGTATCTTTAACTAAGTATTATGAAAATACTCTAAATAAGACTAGAGCCTTCATACAACACCAAATCCAAAAGAATATTATGGTAATAGCATGTTTTCCTTATTATCTACCACTATCCACATTTAACACGGTAGAGCTCAGGGTGTTCAAGGTGTGGTCCAGTGTAGTGCAACTTTCCTCAATCGGCTACGTATCTGATGAACCTAGTAATTTATAATACTCGAACTTTACACAACATATCCAATTTAATTCCAAATAACTCTACAACACGTCAATCATATTATTTTTTAACGACGTTAAATTCTTATCCTAACAGAAACTTGACATATCTGTAAATAAGAAGTGATGGAAATGATCCAGATTTCATAGGATCGCCGGAAATTACAAATACCTAATAATTATCACGTAAATTTAAAACTTCTAATTTAGTAGTTTAATTTCAACAAATATATCCAATGTGAGATAACTTTCCACCAAAGGATCCCTCAAATCATAGGGATTTGAGGAGTTTGTGTTGACAGTTCGTGCCAACACACTATTTATTGGTCATAAAATACCCCATTTGCTATAGTTCAGTTTTTTATTTTTTTCCATTTTTTTTGGGAGGAGGTAAAAATGCATTTACACACACTGAGGTTCTCACACTGAGGTCCTCAATCGTCTCTCAGTAGTGCCGGCCTCCCGCGGGCTCAATGTCCCCGGACACCGGCTAAAAACCCTCCTCATCTCCTAGGACACTAGCCTGTAACTGTTTAACACAATACTTCAGATGCTCTTCTCTGATTATGAAAATACCTCACGTCAACAAAAGAACTAAACGTGAAACATCTCATAAAGGATTATTTTTCTAAAATTCGTAGCAATGATCTACAACTCAGAGGTATCCTTTTAGTAAGAGGGCTGCAGTGAAATCTCATAAACTGGTGTGGCTATTTAATAATATCAAAATGATCCAAAACGCCATGCCTATTCGATCTCTTCCAGTTAGGAAATGCGCCTAACCATGACACTAGTCGACATACAATATCCCTATATGGGATAACTCTACCAATACCAGTTGTATTAGTGGTGTCGTGTTCAGTGGACTGGAGAAATATCGGTGTACTAGTCCACCCCGATCACTTTCCTCCGCTTTCCCCAATATAAATACCCTCAACTTTCCCCATCCACGATCTTGCTGTTCCTCTTTTACTTGTGTGTCCGACACTTCAACACAAACACACTTTCCCCTTATGTTTGCATTTGCTAAATCGTAATATCCAACTGGATTTGCCTTTATATTAGGCGATAAAATGTTAGTTTTCTTCTCAGCTTCATATTAGGTTGGGGAATTCTTGAACGGGAATTAAGAGAACGTATTCAAATTATGAGGAAGTGTCTACCTTGAGGAAGCTAAGTAAATACTGGAATGTGGTTTAAATGTCTGAGTATGTATAGAGTACATGCATTTACAAGCTGTTATGGATGTTACAGCTGTTTTAACTTAGGGCTTATCTACATTGACCATCTTAGCTTTTAACTTATCTGGTGACTCCTTCAGACAGTTCAGTATTGTCATTAAAAATGCTAATAATTATTATTTTTCTTCGCACTTAATTGCTTTGATTTTATGATTATTCTTTTGAAAACACTTTGATAACTTTGAGAAAACGCAGTATTGAATGTGTTATAGATTTAAATATAGTTTATTGAATAACTACTGCTATACAGTTAATGATAATATACGAGAGAGCTGTAGAACACTGCAAAACATGTTTTAACCATACGAAGCCCATCACTTGTTTGATGACAATTTGAAAGATATTTTGAAGCTCTGAAAATACGTTTTTGTTCCAGAAATGTTACGTGACCCCCCTTGGAAACCCCAATATACATACAGCACATACTGATACAACATTCTGATGGTTCGGCTTTAAAATTCATCTCATTCGTCTTTGGTGCGTACTTGGGGTGCGATACACCTTAAAAGTATCATCATCTAATAATAGTAATGCGGGTAGAAACTTTGTTTTAAAACGCTAACCCAACCAACCCTAGCACCAAATTCATCCAACACCCATCCTTCACTAATGTTTGCCTTCAAACCCAAAAAACCCAAGCCGGTTTGTTGATATCGTAATAATATAAAATAATCCTAATTTGTATAATTACTTTTACGATTTAAACTTTTCTAGTTATGGCATTCCAAAGTGTATAAAACTACCAGTAAACAATGTTAAAACAAATTCCCTATCTTCAACATGATAGCTTGTATACCACTCGACACTTCATATAGTGTGAAAAGTGTGTCTATTTCGATCCGTAAGTTTGGTACTGAGTCTGCCACCCGCCATGACTTTCCCTGTCCCCTGCGGCGGGAGAAAGCTCGTCTGGTCCTTACCCTAGAAAGCTGCCTAAGTAATGAATCGACTCTCGGTTTATCGGGACCGATTATAAAACATAGAAAATAACCGACATAACGGGGACTGGAAATGTCAACCATTGTGCTTCTGGCTGCAATTACTTGTCTTCACTACGGTTGGCTGAGAGGTCTTCTAGGAGGATCATTGTGGCTTTTGTTGTAATGTTTATAGCCCTGGTGACTTGCATTCCGTTATTATTGAGCTTGGAAAATGGGGGAGCAGTACTTTAAAATCTAGTGCAACAATTTCCTCTTTTATAAACTATCGTATTTCCGTTCAGTAGTCTGTTGGCTTATTTCTATTCCATTATTTTATTTACTTCAAGTTCTCATGTATCTCTAAAGATTGTAATACACTTTTCGCAACACTACTGACTAGGTAACCTAGTATCTAGAGCACTTAATTAAAAGTTCTAAACTTGCTGATTCTATCTTGAGAAGGATTTACTTTTTTTAGTCTGTAAGTGTTAACAAGTATGCATAAAATATGTATTTCTTGGGTAACCGAGCGTTTCTACAATACTCGTCTAACTGAAGATTGATGGTCCGATCCCAAGTGAAGCCATTAATGACCAAACGTATAATTTGAAACTCAATAAATTATTGATGAGTGATGACAAAAGAACGTTAGATACTAGCAAATTCGTGGTGTGAACCGTTCCATTATTAAAAAAAAACACCAACACAATCAAAAGGGTTCAGTTCTTCTTCTTACCCTGGTTTAAAGCTTTGTTTTGTTACCAATGTTTTCAACCGCAAGAAAACCACCATGAGTCAAAAACGCCTACGTGCAACCCACACTACATACACACTTACGCGCACTCACAAGCACACGCGCACGACATCGTCACCATCACTACGACCTGTTCTTCCTTTATATCAGACTCACTGCAGCAATTACAGTAATTGATACGCGCGTACATCGTTAGTTAAGAGTAACGAATTGTCGAGGTATCGAATTGCATTAGATCTAAAAATAGCACGAGACGTGTAGATTGCTGGAAGTCGAGGTTTTGATTGCGTAATGCTGATGGTTATTGAGTTTATAATAATTGATTTTAATTGAGTTTATAATTGGATGATTTGTCTAGTAGATGTATCAACTATGGTAAACAATATGCTGAACCCCACATTACTATTATCAATGTATATTTCCAGAAATACAAAAAAGGTAAGAATTACATAAGCCTATATGAAATGGAATCCCGTCTTCTCATATAGGTCTACATTGCATAGGTGATTTTTAATAGGAACAAGTAACTGAACGAAATATTGACATCGACTTGGAAGACTGCATCTTGTATACTCAAAGACTGCAAGTAGACATCCTATTGTAAGGGATCATACATGACGACAAGTTATTGTCCATTTTGTACTGATTGTAAGTAAAGCAGTAAAGCACAGAATAGAGAAGAAGCCCTACGTGATGTTAACAAGTATAAACAATTTTCTGTCAAAAACCGACTAGTTCAGATGGTATTGATTGAAACTTGGACCCATCGCAGTTGTCCCATCATGCATATTGGCCGGTTGCCTGTTGTATTAATTCTGTGCGAAAATTGTCTACTAAATCACTTTGATGAGCACGCACCTACCATAGAAAGTCAAAGATAGAAGTAAGCACTTTCTGACTGTGAAACGAGATTGTTTTCACCAAACGCAGAAAACGTTGTATGGAGTCCTCTAAAATTATACACTACATCAAAACTGGGACGGAAGTTCCGAAGATCCAAGAATCAGGTTTCATCTGAGGAATTTCCGCTGATCCGAGAGAGAATTTCGTACTTCCGTCGAGGGTGTATCAGTTGTTAAGAATGTGATCATTTGATGATATCATCATGATAGTCATGGCGATATGGTTATGAGAGAAGAATCATAAACATACCTCTAAAGCACAATCAGGAAGGAAACTGGTTGATCAGCTGAAATCATTACGTGTTAAGGCTGAGTTGTTGGTTGTTGCTAAATAATCAAAGACTAGAGGTCGTCTAGTGGTCGAAAACTCGACCAAAAATATCTAAAGTACAGACTTCTCTATTAGCGAATTTCCCTATAGGGAAGTAGCTATTACCGTAGGTCTCATGGTAAGACCTAAGCCCGGGACCGATTTACTTTTTCATTTTGATGTCCCCAGAGGCCAAAAACACCATTCGTTCAAATTTTTATATATCTATAAATAGATATATATATATATGTGTCCATCCGCACGATAACTTGAGTAATTTTTGTCCGATTTTGATAAAATTTGGTTTGAAGGTGTAAGGCGGGATAAACTTGAATGAGTTCGCGAACCAGCATGATTGGACTATGGGAACGGGGGTTTATGGGGGGTTTTATGGGGTAAAAATAGGTTTTTCCCATTTTTGCCCCTAAAAACACAAAATTTCACAATTTCTTTTTAAACCATTTTGTAGAGCTTAAAAAAACAAATAATTTAGTATATTGAAGCGTTATTATGCACCTAATTGTTACGGAGAAAATTCAAAAAAATTGTAATTTTAAAATTCCCATGTTATTTTTATGGAGAATAAGTCGACTGTTGCAGTTTGCTTGTTTATGAACATATTTTGATCGATTTTGGAAAATACTTTTATTTCTTACTAAACTATTATCATTTCATAAAAAAATCTTTTTTACCCTCCCTGTTGCAGCAAACCTAAGGTACTTGTTAAACTAATTCTATTTAAATAGGAAATAAATGTGCTATTTTTATGGAGGCATTTTAGTGTAAATCCAATCAGGTCAATGGAAATTCGCTTAGTCTGCAGGTTTGCTGCGGCGGGGGTATTTTCAACCTACGCTGTAAATAAAACATGCGATTGGAATTTCTTCCGTTTGTTTTGATTTTCTGTTTATATTGCGTTGTTATTTCGTCACCAGCATGGCAACCCATAAGATCCATGTAAATTTTTTAAAGATTTTAAATTCAATTTTTGTGCTTATTTTTTAGCCTATTTTAATTTATAAAGGGATTCTGCACATCTACAGGGAAATATCATTTCAACAGTATGTGTAGATTCTCCCAGCGATGCACACGAGCTGAGAAAAATGGTTTTAAAGAAACATTAATATATATAAATGTTTGATTTATTGGTGATAGGACCTAGTTGTTGATTGGTGTGAACATAACTATATCTGGGGTTTACGGTTTATAATAAGAAACCAACCTCAATAGTATCCTGCATTTATAACCAGGGAATTCTGAGAAACCGATTTCTGAAAATAAAAATAAAACTCTAGAACAGACAAATGTTAAAATACATACATTATATAGGTAAAATAAACTTTCGATAAAGGGTGTGAGAGAAACATTGGGCTTCACAGCTCTGTTTACTCAATATATGTACTATATGTATATTAATAAGTACCCTGGAGACTAACACTAAGCGCACTACAAAATTTATAATTTTTACATACTTGTAATTTTATTTTACAGTGTATATCAAGTTCAATTCTAAGAAAAGTTAGTATTAATTTCACAACTTTATACAAATACTACAATTTATAACACGTCAGTTTTAACATAAAATATTTTTCTTCATTAAATCGCCTTAAGCTTTTCCACAATAAAAATAACCAAACAACCTTATCATCGCTTAAGAAATGATACCTTGTACATGCTGGGTTGTAACTTTGTTATTTTTAGCATCTTCGTAAAATTGAAATCTCCCTTGATTTATTCATTTTCTAAGCTTTTTATTTTTTTTTCTAGGTTATAACTCTTCTCTCAAGCTTCACAGAAAATTATCGAACATTGGCCCTACCATAAGATTAAGAGTGCCATTGTTGTAAAAATGCTTGTCGCCAACCACTAAAACAACTTAAAATATTTGTGAATACACTTGTATTATTGTACTAAAAAAATTTCAAGAACTTGAATAATAATAATTACCTTTTTTTGCTTTGTTCTTAGAGTCCTTGCTTGGAGGCTAGTCTTAGATAATTTAAAACAGCTGCTGAAGAGTTAATTTATCATCCAAAAATATTTTCAAACGCCCAGTGATTATAATTTAAATATCTAGGGCACTGTGGGATTACAAATTTTCTTTGTAGTTTTGAATTGTTTACCAAGGGAGTCCATGGAAGCCAACGGCCATCTTGGATTGGTCCGCCATTTTATTTAAAACAGCCGCTGAAGAGTCATTTAGCATCCCAAATTACTTTTTCAAACACCAAAGTGATTGTAATTAAAATATCTAGTGCACTGTGAGATTCGAAATTTTCTTTGATGTTTTTTAATTGTTTTATGAGTAGAACGTCAGGTTCCAAGGGCTCTTAAGGTAAAGTTTATAATTCGCCCTATGTGCATTTCTCCAGCTTGAGTGGCATCTTCAACGGGTCCTCTATTTTCATATCTTCTATAACACTATCACTAGAAACTGACCATATTTACTTACACAAATGCTGTATAGTTTCTATTCTAATATAACGATGTTAAAGAGACAATATTCTGGTGGTCCACAGTGGTCACCAAGGATGCCCGCCTCTGCCCAGGTGTCTGCTTGCATTTTTTGAATTTGACCTCGATAAAACAAGCCATTATTTATTTCATAAGTGCTTTTTCTTGTTGAACACAACTTGGTCCCACGCCGCTGTGATGTCTTTCAACTTTCATTATCTCAAGCAGATTGGAATAAAAACAAGATTTGTAAAAGGGTATTAGCTACGAATTGACACATCGGTGTATACAGATTTATTATAAAATAGCAAGAGGTATTGTTTGTGTAATTACTGTTGTATAATTTTCTTGGATTGAAGATTTCACCAAATCTGTTTACTTCATAAGATTTTGTATAACTTGCGTTGTTTGTCTTAAATTAATTGGTCAGTTCTGAAAAAAAATTACAAATAAATTAAACCAGATGTTATTTTTATATTTTTGGACTTAAGTGAGGAGACTAAAACTGACTGCAAAAAAGGTCCTTTATCTAAAGTTCCATGAAGCTTTAATGAGTCTATATAAAAAAAAACATCCGAAATAGCATTAAGTAGAAGTCTTTAAAATACACTTCTTAAATAAAAAGTATGATTCATATAACTTTATTTACTATTAATGGAAAGTAAATAAAAGAAACGTCTTATAACACTTAAAACATATATTTACGCTTTATACTGCTACTCACAAGACGGTAAATATACAAAACAGATGGTAAGTGGTGATCGATTTCGATTGGACACTCCAATCATCATCAGACCCGAAATCAATCACCACTTACCATCTGTTTTGTATATTTACCGTCTTGTGAGTAACAGTATAAGCGTAAATATATGTTTTAAGTGTTATAAGACGTTTCTTTTATTTACTTTCCGTAAATTTAATAACACGTACAATGCTGATCAAGAAGTTACTAACTATTAATACATTGATTATTCAGGTTGATTTAATTTTGTTCATAGATAAATTTGAAACATTGTTAATGTTTTTTCTATATAAAATATTTCATATATTTATGTTACATTAAATTGTGCTCTCAAACACGCTTATCTTACGAACAATACAAATCAAATTTAGTATAGTCCATAACCAACGGTAATTTTCATACCTTGGTAATCACCGTGCGTTAATATTTTAGGAAAGAGATCTTTGTGAAGTGTTATTACATAACCCAGCCACCGTTTTATGACATCGCTTGGGGGTTTAGCGAAAAACACATGTAAACGCTGGTAACTCGCTGGTAAGTCTTTTATGTCTTCCCAAAAAGTAAAACGAGGGTATAAATATCTCACATTACCTCGTAAAAGTTCTTCTCTACCCAGTTTATGGTCCTTCGACCCGGCTAAACTGTACAGTAATTAATTTTTAATTACATGTTAATGTTAATAGGAGGGCGTGCTAGCGGTTACGAGGTAGCGTTTCTTGTGAAAATGATAAGTGGATTGCTCCCATTATTTTTATGCTATTCAAATTCGTTGTTTATCTTATATATGTTCAAAACGTATATCCAGGTTTTGAACCACTGAAGCCAATGATTTCATATATCTTAAGTGCAGTTTGTGACTATTTGAGACGGAAAATTGTAGGGTGCAGTATTGAGTTGATTAATTATTGTAAAACAAAGTTGATACAAAGTGAATCATTTCAGTCATAAAAAACCGCAAGTAATACCGCTCATCTCGCTTTTCAATTCTTTGTTTTGCTCGTTTCGTAAGTACTTAATGGAGGTATATGGTAGGAAAAAGTTTAATCCATAGCAAACTCAACGAAAAATACAGGTTTTACGGGAAACCTAGCGCTACCAAAAGGTGAAAGAGTTACGAAAAACGTGTTTGTACAAAGTTGTAGATAAGTTATTCGCCCGCTAGGTTTCGTAAGAAATGTCACTTTTATACACTTTCCCGATGGTTTCAGATCGTGTTTTACATCCTTGCCAGATTTTAAGTATCTAGCTCGTATCAAAGAGTTTGAAATTTTGATTCCTATTTTAAAGTCAGTAACTTTATGTAATTCCCCAAAAGCATGGGGGTTTAATAAGCGGGGAGTAAACTTAAAAAAAGGTGAATTTTAAGGAATTTTCCAGTGGTTTGGGTCAAATACCAACAATTATGGCGAATTTCAAGTCTCTCGTGCATCAAGAAGTGGTGTCGAGTTTGTATCCCCAGTGCTAAGGTGTTAAAGCAAGACACCATAAATGTTGTTCAAATTGTACAAAAATATCTAAGACATATACATTCTGACAAAACTAAAGCCTAATTAAACACAGTTTACTTCACACACAGAGAAGTAAGGTAGGCTGCATTACTTCACTGTGACACAACTGTGTATAAAATGCCATGCATAATCGAAGTAATGTCCGCATTGTTTGCAACCCATCTGAAATCGCCGTCACTTAATCGAGAAATGTAGAAGTAAGGTGTCCATTGTCCAACTACACTGATCTTATTAAAAACTATTAACTAACAGATTCATTTGACTTCTAAACCTCCACTCATAGCTTTCAAAATCTTAAGATGTGAATACTTCTACGAGGTGAGGCAGTGAGAGCACCCCGATTTTCTTTCGTTGACACATTATAAGTAAAGCAACAATAAATGCTTTTACCTAACCCGCCATGTTAAACTCCCCTATCCCAAGCGTGATGTATACAACTTCTTTACTTCTCGAGTGATGTATAGTTGAAAAAAACTCACTTGGTGAGGTAATGAAACCCATTTAAATAACATTGAGTGATTAACTTAAAAAAATATACCTCTATGGAGCCAACGACGTTCAACGTTAGAAATCAGCTGTGCGCTTGAGTTTTATTGTTATGTTTTGAAGAATTTTCCTAACCTAGCTTTTATTTGTAAATTATTAACGTTACTGTTAGAAGATGAGTGAAATAGATAAATGAAAAATATTGTTCGTAATCTCCTGTATGTGTATATTGTCGGGTCAGGTAAAATCTTGTACGTTACACGTTACGCAAGAGCGTGTTTACATCACTTAGGTAAATTAAAAACGCTCTTACTACACTTGTAAGGTAAATATCTATTACAGCTGTGCTTATAACATCAATCAAAGTGTGCCATTTTAGTAAACATTGTGCCTGAGGCTTGTATTGTAATGCTGTGATTTTGATGTATGAACCTATTTTAAAATAGTGATTCCTGTGCAAACACCCAAAGATTGTTTGGACCACATCCCATACTTGGTCAACATGGCGCTGTTCCAGATATGAAAACAATAAGTAACTGGGTAAAATTATTTAGGATAACAATTTAAACCATACAAATAATCGGTGGGTGTCGCAAAACTCTTTGTACGGCCAGCAAATATTGAAAGAGTATGAGTCGCAGTAACTCAAAGTCCAAAGAGGTTTGCCAGGATGCTTTCGTTGTAGGTAGCTTTACGTTGGCTATTTGCTTTCTTTGAGGGTTATCCCAATAAGCTACTTAACATTGAAGGGTTTTCAAAGTTTCCCTAGAGATTTTCTTGAATCGTCCAAGAAACTTAAGTGATTCCTGAAGAAATGTTGGCAGGAGTATTCAGTGGCATTTTCAATTGACTGAAAAGGAATGTCAAGTAGGATAAGGACATCACTTAAAGGATTTTATTTTCAAGAAATGGAAAAATGACTTTGTTAAGTTAAAATGGCAAAAGATAATCTGTGTTTTGATGTGTATATGGTAAATATTGAATTTCCACTATTTATAAATTTGGGTGATTTTATTGCCTCACCCCGTACAACAGGAAATTTAAATTTTTTTTACCCATAGTCTATATTAGACGAACTAAATAGATTATTATAAGTAAACTATGTTTAAACGCTGGTTTAAACCCAAGCCGTTATGTCATTATGAGACATTTCATCACGATTAGTAAAAAATAAAGTTTCTATAACGTTTTGGGATAATTAACTCGTTCTCTGGCGATAAACTATATAGAAAAAAACCATAAGATGAATTATTATGTTAAGGTTAATAAATAACATAACGAAGCCGTCTAGGCATCAAAGCTTTATAACGTAAGGATACATTAACATTTCTATTAGTTTAAAAATTTTAGTAACTTATAAAAGGCCTAATTCCAATTCAAATTTCGTAGAGATAATTATAAATGCTTTATGAGAAAAAGTAAACAAAACACATTTTACATGTGATAAAGGGCCTCGAAGTCGAAACCAAGTTCCGACACGGATATGTTGTGACTTTGTTGCAGCCCACATCGTAAAGATTTGAGAAAACGTAAAAAACATATCCAACCGGTAGAGATTTTCTCACAGTTATCTCCGGGGATGCAGCAAGGACGAAGCAAGAAGTCCTTGGCACTTCAAGATTGATAGGCCAACTGGTTGTCGCCAAACTTTAGGACTTGTAGGCTCATTAACATAGTCTGGACTTGGTACGACCTACGCGATGTCGCTGTTATCGATCCGACTGATAAAATGTTCGGCTACACCTCTTGACAACAAATACAAATAAACGACCTGTGAATTAAGAAAGGGAACTCCATAAAGACATTTATAATTTCTGTAATCACTTGAAAATCGGTGAAGAGTGCCGTTGCAAAAACATAATGAAAATAAAGATGATTTTAAGTTGAATACTCAAAATAATTTACATTTTTTCATACTGGGATTGTACATTAAACATTCTAACAATGATTGCTACCCACACTGATCGATCTTGGATTTCTTAGCTCTACCACAGAAAATATACTACTGTATATTTTCTGTGGCTCTACATACCTATACATACGGTGCCTCTGAAATGTGTTTTCAGCTTACCGATAAGATTGTCAAGTGAGATGAACCAATTGACGCAACAGGGCGTATTGTTAACCCAAATACTAGTGAAGGATGAGAGTACAACTGCTGGTTTAACTATTAGAAACTAGGAAGTTGGCTGTAGCTACGGCAAAATGCATCCTCGAAGTGTCTTAGGTATGTATAGTTATAAGTGCCAGAAATCATAGAAATAATTTATTGGTAAAGCATTTGACTACGCCAACTGTATTTCTTTCGATATTAATACAAGCCTGCAAGTGTGGAGTGTGAGTATTTGATACATAACAAAATAGCTAACTGTTCAAGAGGAAATGTGAAAGAAAATACGGTTAAAATTATATAAGCATGTTAACAATAATGAACAAGGATGCCAAAATGTTTAAAGGTACCTATTATATTTATGGTTTATATGCCTAATACCTTTGACTATCAATACAACTAGTCAATGCTAATACTTAATTCATCATTTGCAGAACAAGCGCACTAAAATTCCTTTGAAGAGTAATTATCGATAAATGAACAAGTAGGTTATCAAGAAGTTAAAAAAAACATAAATACCCAATTAACAGTTAAAATAACTCAATCCATGCAACAAAGGTACATAAAATTGAAAATACAACACAGACGTGTTCAACAAAGAGTATCCGAGATGCATCCGTAAGTCACTTTTGAAATGTTGCACTATCCAACAATATCTTAATAGCCGGGTATGCACTGCGGTGCCCAGAGATAATTTATCCTATAGTCCACTCATACCTTATACTCTATGCCGTAACCGGTCTATAGCTCGGAGTCTGTCTGCATCTCCCACGCCTCGTTGGAGCTCACATCTCTTTGTTTTGTTGTTCATTCATCGTCCAGACAGCTGATCTTTCCACTGCGTAATCGTCAATGCCCTCTCATTACAATAGGGCTTCTCCTTTGGTTGCACGTTGCACACTGAACAGGTTGGGGAAGTTAGGGGACTCTTTCATGCTTTGAGAGTACAAGTTGTCTCAACAGCAGGAATTTGATAACTGCTACCCTAATCCCCAAATACTGGACAACGTTTAGGCTAAAAACATCAATGCCTAATATAAGGATTGGTTAGATTAAAAGACTAGACGTGTTCGCTAGTTGAAAATCCCTTCTGCTTAGCTAGTTGAAGAAATGGTTCAATAGGCACTCAGGAATTTGAAGATCTATTGAACTTCTCTCAAATTTACGTGTATTTGAAAAATCAAGGCTGTAAATAGTGCTTCGTACTTATGATACAACACGAAGCCCGAAAGGGAGCGATCTAAATCATTCATAACAAAACAGTCTGCTTTCCTCTAAAGATTCCTCAACAATATCATCATGAAAATATAATCGAAAATGTGAATAAGTATTTGTACACTAAAGAAAATATCAAGATACAAATAGCACATTTCACTTAAATTGAATTGCTCCGTATATTTGTATGAATGTAACCTAAATGACTTGTTTAGAAACTCAAAAAATATAGTCAAGTGATTAGGTATACATTCATAATTTTATTTCAGAAACAAAAGTTTTTGATAATTTTGGAATGGACTTGGATAACTCATAAAATGCACGTGTACTACATTTGACGACGTTACACGTTGCTTTACACTTAACAACATAATAAAAGCTTTGCAATTAAGGTTTACTTGTATACTTATACAGGGTGACAATTAAGTCTTAGGACGACTTTATAACTTTTAAACGACAAACGACATCGCAACAACATTTACCATTACTGGAAATTGTAAGCTACTTTTCTGTGTACATGGTGGTCGGATATCACCTTTGGGGGACGGCCCGTCGGGGGTCAGAAGAAAATCTTTAATGACAGCCTATGTTGAGTTGTACATCATTTTAAAGGTCTAGGTACTTCAACTGAAAACAATGTCGCAAACCGCACTTCAAAAGGTTGATCCTGCGCAAAATGGCAGATGTTCAAAGATTTTCAAAATTAGCCAATTTCTTTAAATTACAACACTTTTTTAAATCTTTAAACAACTGTCATTTTTTAACGGATGGTCCTTTTGAAGTACGGTTTGCGGCATTTTTCTTTGCTTAAAATTCCCTTTAAAATGATCCCCATAACTTCACATTCAGTGATCCAAATAACTCTTCAGGGCGACGGCCCACAAGGAGTCGGAAGTAAATCTTGAATGGAAGCATAGGTCGATATGCACATCAAATTAAAGGTATTTATTAGTAGAATACAATGCCGCAAACCGTACTTCAAAAGGACCATCCGTTAAAAAATTACAGTTGTTTAAAGATTTAAAAAAGTGTTTTAATTTAAAGAAATTGGCTAATTTTGAAAATCTTTGAACATCTGCCATTTTGCGCAGGATTAACCTTTTGAAGTGCGGTTTGCGGCATTGTTTTCAGTTGAAGTAGACCTTTAAAGTGATGTACAACTCAACATAGGCTGTCATTAAAGATTTTCTTCTGACCCCCGACGGGCCGTCCCCCAAAGGTGATATCCGACCACCATGTACACAGAAAAGTAGTTTACAATTTCCAGTAACGGTATACCAAATGTGGTTGTGATATCTTTTGTCGTTTAAAAGTTATAAAGTCGTCCTAAGACTTAATTGTCACCCTGTATACGAAGTAGCTTTATTTTAGAATCATATAAAGATGGACAATCACTAAAATACCACATGCAAACGTTCTTCAATAATTCTCCTTACAATCTTGGAGCACCACTTTCATCGTAGCGTCTTCTTTTATAGTAGCTTTACACTTTTCAAACCATTGACAATAACTCCGAATCTTGTCACGACAGGCCAGACTTCGTTGTAATAGGCTCTTTGTTTTAGAGAGCTCCGATAAGGAGGCAACGTCGACTTTTTGGAGTGGCGCGCCGCGACCAGTCCTCCTTGGTAAACAGGTTCCGGGCATTCATCAATTAAATGTTTTACACCGACCAATGCTGGGTGTCTACTGTCTGGACGCTGGACTGGACCAGAGAGAGTAATTGTACTGTATCGTTCAGTGTCGGAGTATTCATCCTACGAGAACGGGGGGATGACTCGTCTCATTTTTTTTCTTTGGGGAGAGAGTAAAACTATATTTCTATATATGTACGCGTACTTTTTCTGTTTGCTGTCTTAGTTGGCAAATAATTACGTCGTCTAGTGTTGAAACAATTTAACTTATAATATTGTTCAGAGTTTAAAAAAATAGTAACTTAGTTTATGAGCGAATTATATCTCTGATCCGATATATCTCTGTTAAGAGAGTAGTTTGTTTATTGTCTCGTTATCTAAATCGCATACACGGCCAAACTTCGTCTGCTGTATAATTCTTAAATGCAGCAACAAGAAATAATATTCTGTTGGTTGTCTTCGTTTCTAGATATTGAAAACGAGAACGAGTATCTTGAGAGAAGTGACCACTGACTTAGTATCTAAATAAATGTTGTACACTGTCTTATTATCCAGAGAGCAGTAACGAGCGTGCTGTCCACTGTCTTAGTATCTAGAGAACAGGAAAACGCATATGTTGTCCACTGTCTTAGTATCTACAGAGCAAGAGCATATGTTGTCCACTGTCTTGGTATTTAGAGAGCAAGAGCATATGTTATCCACTGTCTTAGTATCTACAGAGCAAGAGCATAAGTTATCCACTGTCTTAGTATCTACAGAGAAAGAGCATATGTTGTCCACTGTCTTGGTATTTAGAGAGCAAGAGCATATGTTGCCCTCTTTCTTAGTATCTACAGAGCAAGAGCATATGTTGTCCACTGTCTTAGTATCTACAGAGCAAGAGCATGTTGTTCACTGTCTTGGTATCTAGAGAGCAGGAGCATATGTTGTCCACTGTCTTAGTATCTAGAGAGCAAGAGCATATGTTGTCCACTGTCTTGCTATCTAGAGAGCAAGAGCATATGTTGTCCACTGTCTTGGTATCTATAGAGCAAGAGCATATGTTGTCCACTGTCTTGGTATCTACAGAGCAAGAGCACATGTTGTCCACTGTCTTGGTATCTACAGAGCAAGAGCATATGATGTCCACTGTCTTGCTATCTAGAGAGCAAGAGCATATGTTGTCCACTGTCTTGGTATCTACAGAGCAAGAGCATATGATGTCCACTGTCTTGGTATCTAGAGAGCAGGAGCACATGTTGTCCACTGTCTTGGTATCTACAGAGCAAGAGCATATGATGTCCACTGTCTTGGTATCTAGAGAGCAGGAGCACATGTTGTCCACTGTCTTGGTATCTACAGAGCAAGAGCATATGATGTCCACTGTCTTGCTATCTAGAGAGCAAGAGCATATGTTGTCCACTGTCTTGGTATCTACAGAGCAAGAGCACATATTGTCCACTGTCTTGGTATCTACAGAGCAAGAGCATATGTTGTCCACTGTCTCGGTATCTAGAGAGCAGGAGCATGTTGTCCACTGTCTTGGTATCTAGAGAGCATGAGCATTTGTTGTACACTGTCTTAGTATCTACAGAGCAAGAGCATATGTTGTCCACTGTCTTGGTATCTAGAGAGCAGGAGCATATATTGTCCACTGTCTTGGTATCTAGAGAGCAAGAGCATATGTCGTCCACTGCCTGGTATCTAGAGAGCAGGAGCATATGATGTCCACTGTCTTAGTATAGAGAGCAGCAACCATAGAATAAATACTTCATCTATGCAGCAACACACATATCTTGGGCACTGTTTCAAGCGGCTAGAGTTGTCATTGTCATATCGAAGTAAATAAAGAGCATCATCCGAAAATTAGGTGCAGCAATTTTTACTCTGGACTAGTTCTTAGTTTAACATTTTTTTGAAATGGCTTTAGCACAACATACATTGTTAGGGTTTTGATGTAGTTTTTTTTTTATACAGTGTATTCCCACTTTATTATTTTTCAAAAACGGTAATATAGGGAAAATATATTTTATCTACTATATTTACAAGTATATTTATTAAAATAAAAGTCCCAACGTGTAAAAACAAAAATGCAAGACTGGAGTTTGTTTGGTAACAGTTCCATTTCATTCGTGTGCTCCACATCATAATACTGTGTCTAAACTGAAGGAACTTCTTACAACTCTTCTTTTTCTTCCATGTCCACCCTGTAAATAACACAATGTTAGGAAATTATAATCAATACAAAATCACAGATATTCTTAAATTTAAGATAAACTGGAAAGTTATAAAACTGTTGTTAGAACATATAGACTAAAATAATTTGTTCTTTCTTCACATCCAAAAATACAATGTGCAAGTCCACCAATCAAGTGTGGGAATGTTTAGTACCACAAGCCAAACCAAAATGTACAGTCAACCCAATGTTATTGAAGTAGTGCAAAAGGTGATTTAAAACCTTAGCTGTGCAATGTTATTCAACACGCTTAAGTTACTATTGCAAGATCATACCAAAGCTCCAATAACTGAAATTTTAATGACAAAAGCGTTCCATAATTTGTTTAAATACCCCCGCCGCAGCAAACATGCAGACTAAGCGAATTTCCATTTGACTGATTGGATTTACACTGAAATGTCTACTTAAAAATATAACATTTATTCTTGATTTAAATAGAATTAGTTTAACAAGTACTTAGGTTTGCTGCATCAGGGAGGGTAAAACTGTTTTTGTTTTTTTTTTGTAAAATGCGAATAGTTAGTAAGAAATAAAAACATTTTCCAAATTTGATCAAAATGTGTTCACAAACAAGCAAACTACAACAGTTTACTTATTCTCCATAAGAATAACATGGGAATTTTAAATTTACAATTTTTTGTAATTTTCTCCGTAACCATTAGGCGCATAATAACGCTTCAATATACTAAATTATTTGTTTTTTTAAGCTCTACAAAATGGTTTGGAAAGAAATTGCAAAATTTTATGTTTTTGGGTCAAAAATGGGAAAAACCTATTTTTACCCCATAAAACCCCCCGTAAACCCTCGTTCCCATGGTCCGATCATGCTGGATCGCGAACTCGTTCGAATAAACGTACGTTTACACGTTTGTACCGAATTTCATCAAAATCGGATCATTTTTGCTCGAGTTATCGTGCTGACGGACACACATATATATATATATGAATTTGAACAAATGGTGTTTTTGGCCTCTAGGGACCTCAAAACAAAAAAAAAATCGGCCCCGCAACCAGGTCTTACCATGAGTATGTACTACGGTAATAGCTTATTCCTTATATGGGAAATTCGCTAAAATGATCTGCCTAAACTTGATTTAACAGCTTACAACTTGTATAACTAAATAACATCAAGTGACAGAAGACTGTCAGAATGTTTTAGTATCACTTGTCAGTAAACTTGAAGTTAAAAGAACTGATGTTAAAAAGATCAACATAAATTTAACTTTACTAAAATTTGAATAAAAATATGTCAAATAATACTTCTAAAAAATTTATCTTACACTTTTGACTCACAAGACGTTAAATACATATAAAATAAGTGGTGATCAATTTTGATTCAACACTCCAATCACCACCAGACTTACTATAGGCGAATGATCAAGAAGATATTTAACTTTGGAATTTTTCTTAATGATACTTACTTCTTCATTGTAGTTTGTCCCCGTAATAACTTAGTGATTATAGATGGTTTGTTGGCCGTTGGCCAACACTTGGATTTACAAATGTAATCATCTTGACAGATATTTGAGATAGCCATTTTTAACAGTTTCTCTTGTGCCTTGACTCCTCTTCACCATTGGATCATGGTTACGTCAATTTGATAACCCAGATCGGTCCTTCCTTACTCTTGCAAATATACATAAACGTCCTGCTTTTCAAGCAGAGCCTGGACTATAACTGATTGGTTAAAATCTTTGCAATACTTAAATTTACCTTACCACAAAACAAGTAGACTGTCTTTTAACTTTCTTTCTTTAAAAAAATCACAAGACTACTGATCTAAACAGTGGAGTACTGCTAAACTGTAAGTTACTTGGGTAAGCCAAATAGTAGCACCACAATGATAAGCAGCTATATCTTGCATGTCAGCTTGGAGACACTACCTCTGTACCAATTTCGATGTTTCGTCAGTTAATAGATAAAAAGGTTACTGGTACTGGTAACTACACGGTTTCCAGTCAAACTTCCCTATATAAACGTTTTCAACCACTACTAAAGTCAGGACTTATAATTAAAACCCCCAAGTTGAAAGAAAGGGTCCGTATAATGTAATTGAGTCAATTTGTCTTAAATCCCTATTTCGCAAAGCTGAATCTATGCCATTTGGGTATTGTTGTTTAGCTTTTTTCTTTTACCAACAATGAGGACTAACTGTAGACAGTTTACTTGGTAGAGCCATCAAAGGATAATTGTTGACATCTGATTCATGATTTAAAACTCAGTACCCCAACTATATGACAGAATTTAAAAATTGTATTCTTTGTATTGTAAGACTTGGATTGTTCAAAGTTTTTTCCTGGGGGAACAGTAAAATACCTTGGTTTGTTACCATTTAAGTTCATTTTATTGTTGGATTAATGGATAGCCACAAGGAAAATTGCATCTGGGTCTGGAAACGGATTCACTTGGAATAGAACCACTGATCTTCATATCTGAGGGTGTGCACTATACTGGCTATCTAACCATTTTAACTTCCAAATAATCCACTGATTGATCTCAGGGTCCAAGTCTAACCTTTGTTCTCTATTTGATGGAATGTTCATTCCACTTACTCTTAGATAGATCAGGTATCACAAAAAGTTGTTTCTATTCTAGAAGAAAATACACCCGAAATGAATCAAGGTTTTCATACAATTCATAAGTACCGGACATGAATAGAAGATAAATGTAAGCTTGTTGATGTTTTGTTAGCTAGCTCTTTGCACAACTATTTAATATAATTTTTTTATATTTGTAATTGTATTAAGAAAAAAGTGCAAAAGTGCACAACCTCATCTCATGTCAGCCTTCATATTTACATATGTTCATCCTCTTCTGTCAAAGTTCATAAGCTAATAATTTTGGCAACCCTAAGTGACATGTGCATCAACAATGCTTTACAGTGAAATACAGGGTTTTTACTCCAAAGTTTTATTCCATCTATAAGAAATCAAGACAACGGTGTTGTGAACAGTTGGGTCTTTTAGCAATTTTGAAATATTAAAGAAAGTTTCCATAGCTAATCCCAACAAAAAAAATGATCAGATAATTTAATTTTCCCTTGCTCTCAATCGGTTCTCCATTTGTCAACAATGCACCCTAGTGGTTGTTTACAATCAATTTATTTCTATAATTAAAATCAGCTGTTTTTAGGATTTAAAAATTTGAACAGAAATAAGCTAGTTTTACTGTGTTTACAAACATAACAACAAAACCTTGAACTTCTAAATTGTACGCTGTTAAGAAGGTTTGCACACCTATTTGTTTATTTTTATGCTCAAATCATGTTAATTAGGAAATATTTAAATTCCACTGAGATTTATTATTCTGTATGAAAGTATTTTTGATCAAAAGTTTTGTTAATAGCTTGTATTGAAATTCATTTTCCATCAAATGCTTCAATGATAAGACAGTTCTCAATTTCGTCTAGTACGTGAAAATAAATCTCTCATTCTCTGCTTGATATTCCTGTATCCTCACAAATGAAACTAGACAGAAAATGCCATGATCGGTACTAGTAATGAAATATACCTTACTGTTAAATTTATTCATGAAACTTTAGGTTAATTTTTTTTTCAATGGTATAAAAACCATATCGTATTGTTGACAGTAGATAATGCGAGACTACAATAATTTGGAGATGTTATAGTCCTCGCCACCCAAAGTTGAGGCAGCCCAAGGCCGCACGGCGTATATCTAGTGCGGCCTTTGGCTCCCTCAACTTAGGGTGGCGAGGACTATAGAGGAGAGAATCCCTAGAAAAATTTATTAGATAGGAATTGCAGAGATAGTTACAAGGCAGTCAGAGAGAATACGTAGAAGGTGGTTTCATAAAGTAAAGAAGATACAATGGTTGAGTAAGAAAAACTGTAGAGTGATAAGAGAAGATGAAGAGACCTGGTTGACTTTCCGACCCTTGAATGACCAGAACGGAAGCAAATACGGACAAGTAAAAACAATATAAAAATACAATTGATCTTTGTTTTTCATTAGGTGATAAAAATGTATTTTGCACCTGAATAAAGCTATATTTATACCTCTAATAAAATACCACGAGTGACTGAATGAATCATCAAGTTATAAAAAGCATTCGTTCCCCGTAGTCGAAGACAAAACAGGTCAACTATTAAATCTATTAATTCAGATTGGGTGTTAGTGGTGCAGAAAATCAACACACATCACACTCTTGTGTATCTTAAAAGCTATTGTTCAAAATCTAGGGATTAGGAAAACCGAAGATAATAAAACTCCCTTAAAATTAAGAGAATTGTTCACGTGGGAGTAAGAGTTACTAAACTGTATAATATGGAGAGGACACAGCTAACTCGCCTGATGAAAGGTTGCAGACGAGTCAAAGAACACATAAAATCACACACATAATATACTTAATATTTCGCCTCTTTCAGAGGCTTCTTCAGAAGTAGGCCTAGATGGTAGTTTGGTTGTTTTGTAACTACCATCTAGGCCTACTTCTGAAGAAGCCTCTGAAAGAGGCGAAATATTAAGTATATTATGTGTGTGATTTTATGTGTTCTTTGACTCGTCTGCAACCTTTCATCAGGTGAGTTAGCTGTGTCCTCTCCATCCTATATTTATTTATTTAATCCAAGCTAAATGCTTTTTCCTAAAAACATAAACTGTATAATAATGATAAATACAAAGTCAAACTCTCAAAAAATGATGATAAGAAGTAATTTTAAATGTATTTTAAAAAGGTAACAAGTTAATTATGAAACAAAATAATCCTCAGGACTAACTGCTGTCCATATAAATCAGGGAGATTAAAATGCTTCTTTCTTGAAGCAAACATGAGAACACATTGTCTTTTCAAACAATTAACTTCTAAAGACTGTGGGGAGTTTTATTTTTTATTTTTTTTAATTCAGTTGGGTTTGTTGGAAATATAAACACCATTTAAATTTTTAATTGTGGTTTTATGAAGCCTCTCAAAGATTAAATTTTGATACTTGATCTTTTGGATTCTGGAATATAATCTCATATTCTGTGTTACCTACCTTCAATGTTAACTCCTGATTTTGTTTCACTGGTAAACAGTTGTAAAAATTAACTATATAAAAGTTTTATAATTTATTAAAATAGGCAAGTATAGTAAGCAATTTATTTTCCAAGTAAGTTTTACATTGTGTTTTATAAGAATTGTCCAACTGTAGATTTTAGATTTGGAACTCAAATTTTAGGATTTGAGACTCGTGGATTTGAAAATGACTAACTTGTATATTACACTGTAGCTGTAGCATTCTTGATTAGGGGTAAATATACATGAAAATAATTAAATTCAATTGGCCATTGTAAGGATCAATAGATGTCACTGGTGTTTAAACTTCTCCTTACGATTACTGGCAAAAATAACTACAACCCAACTAATCCCACAGTTGCATTTTTCAAAACAAACATTTTCAGATTTCCTGTGACTCCTAACTTCCACATAAACATTTCTCTCAACCACCTTTACAAAAACACAGAATACACCAACTTATAAAATTTTATTACTGTTGAGCAAAAAATACAAAATTACAAGCTACAATCACAATATGTTTGTTCGGACTTGTTACATGTTGCCCTACACCTAAGTTTAGTTTGTTCGTGTTTGTTCAATGTTTTAAATGCATTACTCTTCTGCGTCTGTCTTCTCGACAGCGAAGGGTTCGGCGACTTCTTCCACACCGGCGTCTACGATCACAACGTCCTTCAGCGGCCTGTCTCTGCTGTCTGTTGCTGAGCTTTCCACTTTACGGATGGTTTTCTGAAAGTTTCACAAACTGTTACATTCATGTACCAGACTGGGAATCAAGCCACAAGGAAATTATGGTTGAAAAAGGTGAATTAAAATACAAGTAACAAATTTAAAAGCGGCAGAGAACAATGAAAGTTCTTGATATTCTTATCATCATCAGTGGATGGGAATACAGAAGGAAGGTTACTTTGAAATTTGAAACCATTATTCACCTTTAAGAGATTATAAATCAGATTGAGCAACAACTTGAATCACAATAATATTTTTTATTTTATTATTTTTAGCCTGAAAAATGTCATTTCATATCTTGTGCTACTGACTGAGCCACAAACTAATATATTTGCAACATTAGACAGGCCTAAAGCTAAAGAGTAGGTACTTTTGTTCTCCGTTATGATAGTTTTAGCCAATACAAATGGTACATTCTTGGGTTATTAAATAGTTTGAGTTTTACATTAGACCATTTTTAAAGGCATGGTTAGTTCCAAAGATGACATTAAAAGATTGTTTGTAAAAAAAAACAAATGGTAAAAAATGTTTAACTTTATTATAAAAGAACGTACATTTAGATTTCTCTACGTTCATGAAATTAAAACAATATATACATGTATCCATTTTATTAATAATAAGTGCGAGATTTCCAATATCAAGTAACTTAAGTAGGCCTATTGTTTGACCTCTTGTTGGCAAAAGAAGTTTGTAACTTCCCACAATTTAAAAATCAAAGGAAATTCAATATTAGTCATTTCATTTCAGAAACTTCACAGTAAAGATATGGTTATCAGCTTTTGGCACACAACACAAACTTTAATACCATTAAAATTAACAACCTATTGTTTAGCATTTATGTTGCACGATAAGTCAGGGAAATACGATTTACTACTTTAGTATTCTTGCTAATTTATCATATACAAAACATCTGGGTATTACAAACATCCCATGGAAAAACAACCTACCTTTCATTTAAGTTGAAGCCAGTATTTTAGTAAGCTAAAGAAGAATTTATTTGATTTGAGCCTTCACAGAGTATTAAACAGTTTTTTTTTCGGATTAATTAACCAACTATGCTTTGAGAGACAACTAGCACAAATTGTAAAATAATCCAGGCACAGCTATCCTAGATTATTTCTATTTTTATATGAAATGCTGGCTAAAATATCAGCTGATCTCAGTCAGTAGTAAACCTTTTATTATTTTTCCTCATACTGCAGAAAAAACAGCCGTTTTATATAGCCTACATGCGTTTGCAATGCAGGTCTAAAGTAGCATTTTTACTCTCTAGGGTGTAAAAAGCCTTTTTAGTCCCCAGGGAGTAAAAATTAGCTGTTGTAAACAGTTGTAAATTTCGACTAAGGTAACAATTGCATTGATCAAAATTATTTATCAACTGATTTATTAGGTAAGGTTTTAGCTTATTGTTGCATTCTTGTTACGGTAATAGTTTCACATATCGATGGTAAAATGTAGAGCAACACAATCGTAATGGACGAAATGATTGAATCACTTACATTGAAGCTGTTTATTTACATAAGCAGAATTTTAAAACAAGCTAGAAGTCGTTTTGAGAGGTTAAAATACCTTTAATCCATCAGTGTGATCAACATCACCGATGAGCGGCTCCTTTAGAGGTTATCTTTAGGAAATCATTTTCGTTGAAGCGTAGCTTAGTTTTTAAATTAATGATGCAATATGACAAAAAATATAGCATAGTTAATCACACAGGCAAAAAGTGTCTTTTAAACCCTCGCTCATTTTCCAAACTTGGCTTCGCCTCGATTGTAAAACTTGAGCTCGGGTTGAAAAGTCACTTTAGGCCCTAGTGAACCACACACTCTGGTGTATAATCATTGGTATTATGTCGTTTAGCAAATTTCCCATCCTACAGGAAATAAGCTAGTTTTAATTCAACATGATACATGCCATGCAATACCTATATTTTCGCATAGAGATTAAGATAACTATTATTGTTATTAAATAATAAAAACAAAATTGTGGTAGGAAGGTAAGCCTACTTTCAAGTTTAAATCTGTCAATTAAAATTGTCTAAAGGCATCATTTGAGCCTGTAGCATTCAAAGGAGTTTTTTTACAGAAGATTCCTTAATTATCTTCTTTTAGTCTTCTAGTAAAAACTGTGATACCTGGGAACTATTTATTTCTAAGAGTAATATCTTTAACAAGTCATAGACCTATGGCATTCCATTCCTACATTAAAGTTGTAGCCAGTTTAATGATTACAATGGCAGTTGAATACGCCAACTTGTTTTAACCAAGTAAGCTGTAGATCATCTATTATGTCACTCAAATTATCCCAGAAACAAAAACTAAGGAAAACAATCAAGTTTTAGACTATAGCACTCAGTGAGTAGCTCAATTGATTGTATTCTTTTTTAGTAATAGGCTACAGCTGGTCCATATGTGGAATATCTAAACTTCAGTATCCAAAAGTCAATAGTGTTAATTCAATTCAGTTGTCCAAGACAGTGACACACACACTATTGTGCGTAGTTTAAGGTAAATATGACTGAAGAATAAATGTAGAATCGAGTATATGATCTAAGTATATTTTGTTACTGACTAAGAACAACTGATTTTTATCAAACAAAAAAAATTAAAAGGTCAATTATCAAAGACAGCTGGGAAATCTATTATTATCTCAATGTAATGGCGATACGGAGGACACTTCAACCAGATATAGCCTCAATTACATTTCCAAAACTGTTAACTTGTAAACATACCATTCCAGAGAGGACTTTGCCAAACACAACGTGTCTGTTGTCCAGCCACGGTGTCTTCTTGGTAGTGATGAAGAACTGAGAACCGTTGGTGTCTTTGCCTGCATTGGCCATGGACAGCCAGCCAGCGCCGTGATGTTGGATCTTGAAGTTCTCATCGGCAAACCTCTCTCCGTAGATGCTTACTCCTGCAAAAACATTTCCATTTTCAAACTGTTATCTTCAAAGTTCCTAATAATTGGGTGTGATAATTATTGGGTTATCATCTTCAAATTTGGTGTGAGAGGAACCGGTTTAAAGCTATCAAGTTTCTTTATTACAAAACGCCACTGGTGTACACAAAAAAATCAAGTGTATGTCTGCGTGTCTTTGACACATTTATCAAACTGTCCTAGACTAAGAAGCTTTAGGAGATTAGTCTATGTATCCGAGAAGTTTTTCTTCTAACAGTATTCCTAAGCTTCCATATGCATAGCAAAGGCTATCTCCGAAAGATAAGAGTCAATTTTCACTTGAATATACCATTTGCACTTCTTCTTCAGGAATTGGAGAATTAATTGCACATTTGATTTTGTGCAATTTTGGTAATTTTGAACGGTTGTTGATTTTTATCAGGCTGCACAGATAGTTACTTCTGTGCGTCCGATAATGCGGTTCTAAATGGGTGGTATTTTTAATGTGTTAGTGTTACCATGAAAATAGCCACCACCATGAATTTTTCATGTAGATAGATCTACCATGATTTAGTATTTAATGCTGAGTCTTTATCCTAATCATGTTTGATTTAGGGATTACCAACATAAACATTAAACAAATTGAGTAGTGTTAGAAAGCTTTTTTTTTATTCCCTGAATTACAATGTGTTAAATCTTTACAGTGTGTACCTCAGTGTTCTTTTAAGAACAAGAGATAGTAAATTTCACCATATACAGAAAAATTATCATTCTATTTTGATTCATGAGCAAAAACTTATCATATCAGGTGATAACTTTAGTTATCACTATCCAGATGACCTTCACCAAAATAGAAATCAATAATGATTTAAAACTGTAACTTGTTTCAAGTTTCAAGTATGTAACTTACATTAAATATCACGAAAGCATGTTTTAACATGAGTAAAATTTTGTGATAGCATACTTAAGTAGTCATACCAATTGAGTTTTATATTTTAAACGTTAACATTTTGGATGTAGGTTTTACAGTTATAATTTTAATATTTTTCTTTAAATTTAATGCAAAAACAGAATGAAAGTAGCACAGCAAAAATTGAACAGTATTTAAATTTCCACAAACTATTGCAAACTAGCAGCTGATGTGTTTGAACATCTGTTTAATTTATCAGCTGATGCTTCTAGGAACATCTGTTGTACTAATCAAATGTTGTGGTGATAAGAAAGGGGAATGAACTATAATTTTCAATCCTGGAATGATGTGGCACACTGTTTTATCCTATCAAAAATAACCTGTTTTGTCTACAAAAATACAGTTCTTTTAATATATAAATAGCCTAGTTTGAAAATGGAGGAAAAATTATAGTCACCAGATCGGGAATGTTTTAGAATGGACACAAGGATTTATTTAAACTGTTTTCTCACTACCTAATTATTCAATATTTTTTTTTAATTTTGCACCCTGTCTGAGGAAAAAGGTTATAATTTTCAATCACAGTGTCAACACACCCAATTAGGTTATTAGAAAGAAAAGAGCAGTTGCAGCTGGTCTATAAGGACTCTGTGACGGAGTCCTTCCATTTTCAAGACAACGGTAAAAATAATAATAAATAACTTAAATATGATTTTATTCCTGCATTTGAATGTAGGCCTACATAAATGTAAGCAGGGTCAATGTTTTTAGGATGGGTGATGATGGACGCAATATATTTTTGCAACAGGTACTACGTGGGTACTCAGGTGAAATGAGTCCAAACTGCATGGCAAATTTTGACCAATCACAGTGCTGCGTAAGGCTCTAATGCAATAGAGATATTGGGCGTTTGGGACTCTGTCCAAACAGTAGTTCTAACTATTGCAACAACGAGCGCTGCGATCTGTTGACTGTCATGCATCTATTGATTCATAGAGGTTCATCATGCTGCTGGTACTTGAGGTTAATATACTAAATTGTTTCTGTAGAAGTATTGTTCAGAGATGCTAATGCATTCTGTTCAAAATATTTCTGCAAAATATGCGTACGTAATGAGGACAATTAATTATGAATTAAGAGACAATGAAGACAATAATTATGAATAAAACTGTTTTTTAAAAATGGCCCAAACCAACGTTTATGTAATCAATTTGTTTTTTTTTTACTTTTAACTAAGACCCTTCCCTGGTAGCCTTCCAAAAAAAATTGTATGCGTCCTCCTACTACTTTTACCCACCAGCCGCCAGTGGCAGGAAGGCTAAATATTTTTTTTTTCCTTCAAAGATACATTTTAATACATTTGACTATTGATAAATTAGACATTCCATTCCTGTGTTGAAGTTGTTAAGTCAAACTGGTCTTAATTGAATTGAGCCGCAACAATGTGCCGATATAATTTTCCGACTTCTTACGAATACGCCAACTTTTAACCAAGCCAAACTGATAGGACTACTTATCGTAAGCTATAGAAAAATTTATGTGATATTCAATTATCACAATAACAAATTTAAGGGATAAAACCAAATTGACTGAAGCACACACTGCCTCATTCAGTGTTCTTTTTAAATGAAAAAATAGGCAACAGCTTGCCCATATAGGTGAGATAATTTTTAAAAACACAAATGAAATGAAAGAAGAAAGATATACCTCCTGTTCCATCTCCCTTGGTGAAATCTCCGCCCTGGATCATGAAGTCCTTGATCACTCTGTGGAACTTGCTGTTCTTGTAGCCCTCGGGAGCCGTTCTCTTGGACAACTCCACAAAGTTTTTAACTGTATTAGGAACTGTTTTGCCAAAAAGCCCGATAACAACTCTTTCCGGTGGGTTGTCACCATTGGCAATGTCAAACCATACCTGAAAAGGAAAACTGATTTAAATGTTTTTCAATACTTTGGAGGTTTTTTTTAACTATAACCAGTTTTTAGTTAAAATCACTTGAATCACTTAATTAAGCTCTGTCCACTGTTAAATGCAAGAACCTTTATGTATCTTCCTCTAGGTAAACTTGCATGTACACATGGGTGTGTGTAGTTCTGTAAATAATCTGTAACCTCAAAATACAATCACAAGTTGGTTGTCAGTGGAAAAAGAACACAGTGATGGCCTAACAAAAAGAAGATTAAAAGGATTGAAGTATAACTAAATTTAGCTTGAATTGGATTACAGAAATATTATAATTGTTCCAAATAATCTAATAGAAAAATTCTGTGGCTCAACCACCAAAAATCAAATAGCTTAATGAATGGTGTACCACACTCTGGCAATTCCAGCTTTTATCACACAAATAATGTATAACTAAAACACCCTATTTTTATTTAAACTACAACTCTCTAACCCTATACAAAGCTACCAACAGGGCTAAACCTAAATATAGAATTGTCAGAACGGCTCTGTCATCCTCTAGACGCCCACTGACCAGGTGACCTAACCCAATGGTCTTATTGACCCTTTGAACTCCAACATGTGACATATTGAACAAAAGACCAACCCAACCAATCTTCCACTGTGAGTCGCCTATGATCGTTGTCACCAGACTGACTGAGAGCTCTGAAATTTGCTGCAATAAAGGAGTTAAGTTTGGAACCAGTGTTGTAAATGCAGCCATCTCTTAGTCAATAAATGATAAAGAAATGAACTCAATGTCTGGGTAGCCAAGTGGGTGGTTTGATTCCAAGTGAGATCGTTAACAGTCCAAGATGCCAGATACCATTCCGGTTTGTCATTAAGCTATGAATTAATAATGCTATAGCAAAAAGGTCGACGTTTGGTAGTAAGAAGAACAGGGTTTGGACTGATCTATTTCAAAATGTGAAAAATGCCATTGGCCGTAGAATAAAAAAAATACACACAAAGAGACAGCACAGTAGATTAAGGGTTAAAATTCTATCGTGGTCAAGTCTGGTACGTGTGAGTGATGAGTTCACCGTCTATGGCAGACGTTGGTGGAAGAGGCCCACTTATAATAAACGATTAATAGCTTGGGTAGAAATTGACAGGATGGGTGAATTCCTTTTGTGCGATGTTGGTCCAGGCATAACTTTGTTTCATGCCTTTTTGTTCCATTTACTGAAGTGTTCACGAAAAAGTTGATTTAAATCAATTGTGTTTTTATGTTTATCGGAGGAAAGAAATAACCTGGCAAATACATTTTATAATATGCTATTGAATGATCCAGAGTCAAAAGGTTAACCTGATTACTATAATGTTGCAAACTCCCTTAATGTTTAAACACGCAAATTTCCAAAATGTTTCCTACATTGCAAGGTCATCGACCTAGCTCAATTAGCCTACCCTCCATCCGACCCCAACCTTTATGAGTAGGCCTAAGTTATCAACAAGTCATGATGAATCAACAAAAGGCAAGTTGAAGAGTCTTTCACCGCTCCTAGAATCGTGCTCTTCAGCTTTCATTACTTGCCCCATCATTCACTTGAAGACGCCTCAAGGCTGATTCAGACAGTAGTAAACATTTTCAGGCAATTCACGACAAAATATTAGACATTTTTCCCTAATAGCAGTTGATAGTTAGTAGTATCATTTTAGAAGCAAAATATTTGTCAATGGAAAAATGTTAGCTGATCTCCTCCACTGCCTTCCATGTGCAAGAGCCAGATACCTAGTCTGGTTTTAATTCGTAAATTTTGGCATCGTATGACTCTTAAATTGATTTGACCTTTTTGCGGAGTGGAATTGTCTTTGAGGTAACTTAGAGGGAACCTTAGAAACTTTGTCTAGAAAATTCTAAAGAAGAGCTTACACAATTAAAGTCAAATGTGCTTGGAATTCCATCCAATTTTAACTTCAATAAAAAAAGGTTTCCATTATTATGTCAGTTGTTTATAAAAAATCTGTAGCCTAAGTTAATGACTTAAGTTTTATGTTTATTTTTTTATCTGACAGATAAATATTTAGAAATTAAAATTGAACCTTTGCAACTGTCAGGTACAAAAGGCAACGGGTATTGAGTTGAACAGGAAATAAAGCTGACCAACGAGTTTGAATAAAAGGATCTTTCCATTTTGTAGTTTAGTAACATAGAAGTAGGTCTATTCGTTATGCCCAAAAAAGTTTAATGATCAGTTAAATAAGAAACAACAGCCAAATTCAAAGTGGTAACTTAATGTTGGTATAGTTTATCGGGTTTCTCATTGTTATGAGTGATATACTTGATATCATAGACTGTTCTGATATGAAGGAAACAATGAACTTCACAGACCCTACAGCTCTAATTAAGTTAATTTAAACAGCAGACAATACAACTTTTAAGAAGGCTAACTTTAAGCTGTGTTCTGTCACACAGCGTATTTTATTGCTGTGTTGTAGGGATACGAAACCACTCACTTGAAGCATTTTAGCTTGATAAAGGTGTTTATTTCCCAAACTTGTATGACACATAAAAGAAGGAAATGCACGCATAGGCCTAAAAGTAGTACTTATACCGGAGGCGGCTATACACGGTCAGTTTAACTCGGCAATTTATCTAAGCTCACTGAGTATCAAACTGTGCACTAAGTTAATCTGAATTGATACTGGGATAAACTTACCAAAGCTTTTCTCTCAGTTTTCTTAGTTTATAATTGTGTGTAATTTACAATGAGTGCATTGTCTTAAATGAGCCATCGAAAAGATGGATAGAATTAAAAAAAAATGCAGTAAGTTAGGCCCCCTAATTAGCGTTACTTAAGCTATAACTACCTAGGCCTAATAGTTTACCTTCTTATAGGTAGTTACTAACTTAGAGGTTAAAAGGTTACATTACCAGTGCTTGTTTTAACCACAATGTCTAGAATTGCACAAAGCTCAATCAATTTCAGTAACTTATGTTAACTAACTTACGTGATAATCTAAAACATAACGGTAAGTTAGGCCCTTCACAGTTTAAAAACAAATTTAATGTTTCAACTCTAGGAGATTTATTCAGTAAGTAGACATGCATTTTAGAGAACGCATCTGATTCTTCAAAAGGGTAACCAGTACCGGTACCGTGTCTTTTGGTACTGACACAAGTAAGTTAGTGTGCGCACATTACATTTAACCCTCCGAGTGTCCCTAGTTTTGGCCTTAATGTTTGCCTATTTTTTGCGCATTTGCAAGGTTTTATTAAAACGGATCTGAGAAGCTTAAAAACAATGTTAATTAGGCCTATACTGTTCTATATACCATTTTGTTTGGAAAATCATGGGCTTCAATATTATACATAAAACATAAGAAACATTTGTTTCAAAAAAATGTTATAGGTAAAAAAAATTATTTTGGAAAATAAAAAAAAATAAGTTTGCGCTCAATGAAATTGTATAAATTACTAAGTTACTTTTGATTTTTAACACTAAAACAATGATAAACGTAATAAAACACATCAGTCATCGGTGCGAGGTTAACCAAGCTGTTTACAAATACGCACGTCAGCTGTCTGCTACAATTATGATCGGCTCGAGAAAAAAAAGCGCTTAGAGACAGACCTCGGGAGAAAGCTTAGAATCTGCCAAATAAAACGATAGGTACCTAACTCGATCCAGTTCAATCCGATTTTGTCAGTCATAGAGCCTTCGCCGTAAACAGTGTTTGTGAGTCAAAAAATCGACACAAAACACTACACAAAGTGTGTTATGTGTCGAAAATAACACTCGGAGGGTTGAGTAGTCTAACACAGAAAACAACTAATTACTTACACGGAAATAACCCGGACCAGGAGTTCATTAAGTTTAAACAAATTAAGTCAAGGCAGGTCTATGGGCTGCGTACAAATGAACTAAGTTAACATAACTTAGTTTTATAAGTTAATGGGTAGGCTTCCACATCTGTTGGCACAAACAACCAAATGAAAATATCGATATTCAATAAGTTATATCGTTTGGTTAGTTAGGTAAGGTTAACCTAACCTAACGATAACTTAATCGAATAATCGATATTTTCATTCGGTCGTTTGTGCCAACAGATACAGAAGTCTACCCCAGTTAATTTCTAAGGCAAAACGTCAGGGAAGATACTAAACTACGCAGTTAAACTGAAAGTGTAAGTTATGAACCGCTTTCGGTTAAGTTACCCCTAACTTAAGACCTTACCTAATTCTTCTTAATTTTACCTTGTTTGTAACCATTGGCCTAGTCGACAACGCAGTGCTTTTAGAGTTTAAACAACCCATAACTTGATCTTTCAAAATTCCGGGTCAAAGGGTTTGGTAAACTAGAATTGTAGTGTAAACAAAGGCCTATCGAATAAAGGCCCACTCTTTAAACCAATTAAACTTAACTATAGGCCTAAAGCGTCCATCTTCAAATACCCTAGTAGGTTTTGGAACTATTAGACTACACTGATAATTTAGACGTATGTAGGGATATATAATATTACGAATTCAGAAAAATAATGTTTACAGTGTTTTCCCTATCATGCTAATAAAATTCTAAGTTAACCTATTAATTTATTGTTTATAACAATCCTTACCTTTACTGTGACTCTGGGGCCCTTCTTTGAGTTATCATCTGATGAGTAAACACCGACAAACAAACAAAAAAGGACGGAAAATAAAGATATGTTCATTTTAAATATTGAACAGTCCTGTAAAAAATTGGGGACTGTCACAACGGGGAACGGGCTTCTCGGCTGTTGTCAGTCGTGAAAGCGGAAATGAAATGGCAAGCAAGGAACTAAGTAGTGATGTGACGAGTTGAGTTGGCGAGTCGAGTTGACTCGAGTCAAGACCCGAGTCGAGTCAACTCGAGTCAACTCAATTCCAACTCGAGTTCTTTTACGAACTCGTACGGAGATTGCCGAAGCTACACGAACTCGTAACGTTACGAGTCCGACTCGCAAAAGCCGAGTCAAGAAACCGAACTCATACGGAGAAAGCCGAACCTTAACGAACTCGGGACGTAACGAGTTGACTCGAGTTTACTCGTACTCGCTTTCGGCCAATAGCGTCACAGCTTTACGAGTCGACTCGCATAGATTCAACGCTATTGGCGGAACGCGAGTTGAGTTGACTCGTATAACTGAAACCCTATTGGCCGGTACCGAGTCGGCCGACTCGCAAAACTAACGAACTCGTACGGAGAATGCCGAACTCACACGAACTCGGAACGTCTCGAGTCGAGTCGAGTCGACTCGTAAAACTGACACGCTATTGGCCGGTACCGAGTCGGCCGACTCGCAAAACTAACGAACTCGTACGGAGAATGCCGAACTCACACGAACTCGGAACTTCTCGAGTTGAGTCTGACTCGACTCGTAACTCGAGTTCACGGCAGTTGGCGAGTCGAGTCACTCGAGTCAGGAAAGTACTCGACTCGTCACATCACTAGAACTAAGGAAGGTGAAGGAACCTTGCTAAAGGCACAACAACAGAGAACAGACAAGAAGACAGAAAGCGACAAGCGTTCGCCCCACTCCGGTCCGGTTGGTGGTTGGTGCCATGCAATTGGTCCACGTTTTAAGAAATCAGTGTTACCAAACTGAACTCTTTTTATTCGTCAGTTTGAAAAATTACCCTTGCACGAACACGATTAATCTGACCTACCGTTACAGCACAAAGCAGTGAAATAGAACCATATAAGCTATTACTTTTTACAAGTTTGCATCAATTTAATTGTGTTACTCAAAACTGACTTTGTCATCAATTTTTTTTAGAACATTGGTCTAAATTATATAGCAACTGAATACTGATGTAGGAATGTAGCTGAGGGAAAGTATAATAACTTTGAAACACCGTTGCCTAATAATGCCTGGACCCACTCACTAAACTGATCCTGCATGTATCAAAATAATCCAGGCAACAAAGATATTGTAGCGTAGCGGGAAAAAATCATGATAAGCCAAATTTGGTACAGTTGTAGGGGAAGGGTCCCTCCCTAACATACATACAAAAAGTACCGACCGGTGGGAGTGGAGCTAAATGGGGCTGGGGCTCTAAAGGTCCCTTTTTTAGGTTTTTCATAAATAACTCGAAAACTATCAACTTTGTGTTAGTGTAGACACAGAAAACTTCTCTGTGGTGTAGACACTATACTAAATTAGCAAATTAAAGAAGATTAAATTTCCTACAAGAAAAGCCACATGATGTAACTATTTCGGTTCAACCATCTACAAGAAATAATAAGTATCTTATTCAAATACTTCTTCCATCAGAAATACATGGTTTTTGTGGATTTCAAGAATATCAATTATATTGACATTAGGGGGTATAGGCTTTGCATATGTATTATATTGCAAATTTACATGTAGGTCTATATCTTATGGAAGAAGTATTTGAATAAGATATTTAGTTTATTTCAACAAAGTTACATCATATAGGTACTTTTCTTGAAGGAAATTTAATCTTCTTTAATTTGCTAATTTAGTACTGCATACAAAAAGTTGATAGTTTTCGAGTTATTTACAAAAAAAAACTAAACAAGGGACCAGTAGCCCCCTTAGCTCCACTCCCACCGGTCGGTACTTTTAGTATGTTGTTTAGGGACTTTCCCTCTACAACTGTACAAAATTTGGCTTAGGCCTAAACTAATTTTTTCTCCTATTTGGTATTTTTTTGTCTTCTTTGCCTGGACTATAACTCCTACCTTAATACTTTCTTATTAATTGGCGACCATACAAAGTAGGTATTTTAAGCAAAGTATGTTGCCATCTTGTCACCGTTTCTCATTTTCGTTTTGTTTGTTTACTAATTCGTCATTGTTATTCACTCAACCATTGTATTACTATAGTAAGCAAGTCTTGTATGTTATTTCATAAAACTGTACTAAATTATCAAAATGGAACTGTTTTTTGGGATGTAAAGTAAAAATAAGTAACGTCAGGGGCGGCTCCAGAGGGAGGGTATAAGCCTTGACCTTCCAAAGTTTTGGCAGATATTTATGTAATTACAATTACTAGTAAAAAAAACGCACCTCAATATCTTCCCTAACTACTGATGTAATGACTAATGTACCTTATTACCATGTGTATAGAGAATAGATGTCCACAAAAAGCATTAACTCTATTTTGCATTTAAATTTAAAAATTTCCCACCCCCGCGAAATCTCTCCGAACCCCCCATTCCTCAATCAAACTCCTCCTCAATCCTTGTCAGGCCTACCCCAAAAAATTATTACTGGAGCCTCCCCTGCATAACGTTGGGACAGAAATAGAAACTTCACAGAAATTACCCATATTGAAACAGAATTATTACACATTTGGGGAAAAATACTGTTGGTAGTATTTGGCCAAAAGGTCAAAGGTCTCGCTCAGCTGGTCATAGTCAAAGGTCATATGTTCATATGATTGCATTAGGTATCTGCTGCAGTAATCAGTTAAGCAAGGCAAAACAAATATAAATAAACTTCCTTATTGAATGTGTGAGGAGATAATATAGTAGTAGACTAACTGTAAACATATTAAATAATAGACTGGAAGTATTAAAACTTTAATATATTGATCGAAAAATCCCTAAGCTTAAACATAAAATTATGAAGCATCGATTCTAAATACCACCAACACTAGTGAGTCCTGGACAATGGTATTGGTATCGAGAATGGATCGTCAAAAGTCTATACCGATACCCAACGCATCTGTGAAATTAGCGCAATTAGAAAACTACCACTATTTTCGCAATCGCGCAAGACGACAATGACGCTTTTGTTACCGTGGAAGTCCATGATGATGTCTACACGGCCGTGGGAGATAATCATAATTTGGCTGCGATTGTGGAAGACGACGATAATTTCTACACGACCACATGATTTTCATGATTTTGCCACCATAGCGCATAACAATTCTGTGACCGTATGAGTCGATGATGATTTCTATTCTACACACTCGCAGGATATGATCAGAATATTGCCGCATTTGCGGAAGCTGATGATGTTTCCGTTACCGCGAGGTGTATTCAGGATTTTGCCCTGACTGCGGGAAACGGGAGAAGATGATGACCACGTGACCAAAGGAAATGATCAGAATTTTGCCGAGATCATAATGTCTACCGGCCGTGAAGACAATAATGATGGACGACCGTTATATTTGTGATTTGGTGCATTCGCGGGATACACTGGATAAGGTTTTCATGACCGCAGAGTTATTTATGTTACAGTAGTATAGAGTTTATTTATTGATTGTATATAGTTATGCAAAATGTTACAGAACACCTTCTAATACAGAAGTAAGAAGGTATAAAACACACAGTTTTTAGACAAGTAATTATATTTTAATAAAAAAAAAAAACAATTTTTTACTACAAAGAACACAATTTAACAACACAATGTCTTAACTATGGTAGTTAGTTTACTTCAAAATGGCAAAAAAACTCTTTAAACCTAAATAAAAGTTGTCTTTAAGGGTTGTTTGTTGTATGAAAATTACAGTACGGTAAGTAAATTGTGGCACAAAGAGAAGTAAAAAAAACAAAACGTTAAAGTAGAATAAAAACAAAAACTACCCTAAAATTTGGTTGAAGCCTCAAGTTTAAAACTAACCTTTAATCTTAAATTAAGTGTAAGTATGGCAAATATTTTATTAACCATTTAATACAAAAATTATAACTTAGTAGAACGTTGAACATAAAATGACAAAACTATTAACAGTAAAGTTGACAGTTAAAAAAAATCATCAGGACAAAACTTAGAATATAGAATGACATCAAAAGTAAAGTAACTTGCATTTTAATTAAAAAAAACTTAATTTTTGTACAAAGTTTCAGTTCAAAATCAATTTATAGACATGGAAGACTAGACATACTGATACTCAATTAGTTACTGTATCAACGTGAAACTTATCAAGTTTAATTTGCAATAAAACAAACTTGTGTCTTGAAAGATTTATTACCCAGTAACAGAAAATGTTTGTTGAAAAAAGTTGTTTTGTTAAATATTCTTAAATCAAATTTGTTATTTGATGAATAGTAATTCATTGTAAATTGAAATATATTTCTTCCAAGTGAGCAAAAAGTAGCTTGTTTTAAATAAACACTCTTAATTAAAGTATGTTTTATTCATCGTCTAAAAAAACCTACACTTTTACTAATCGTACATTATAAATCAATTATTCTTTCCGTCACATGTATAAAGCCTCCAGGAAAATAACAGTGGTCAAATAGTAAGCGTAAAATATTTTACAACCATTTGAATGTCCTAAATAATTTTACAACCCTATTAATTACAAAGGTACACATCTTAAAACTACTTATTATTAAGTCACAGTTAACAACTACTTATTTAAACAGGGTGTAGTAGAGTCTAAAATATCAGTACTATTTGGAATTTCCAGTCAAAAAACTGATGAAAAATTAATATTTCCGTTGGCTAGATTGACATAATCTTTCATGGTGTTTGCCTAATTTAAGGCAACTACAATAATTGTCAATGTTTACAATTTACAAGCAATTATCACAAACAAACCCTTTGATCAAAAAGGTTAGGGCTTTCATTGAGTCATTAATAGTGGTAACTTACAAATAATTTCTTCATCTAGGTTCTAGAACACCCTGTTGAACTTGTTGGAGCCTGAGGTAAAATTTTGCTTCCAATGTTCTTTGAGAGTTCTGAAAAAAGTTGGGTTTCAAATTGGCCCAAAATACTTTGAACATTTGAACTAACATCAAACTTACATCTTAATGTGAAGCAGAACCCTACATTTTTCCAATTTGTTGTGCTTTTCAACACTTGGCAACACTGGTTTTACAAAGACTAGAAGCTGTGCTTTATTCATCTGGTTTCACAGCCTTGTATTCCTTGTGTTTGGACAATTCTAATGACAATTAATTAGCGGAAGAGCACATTGTAAATTAACAAGCGAATCTAAAACATTACCTCTAGTGACTTGCGAATATTATACGAAAAAAGAAATAGACTAACTTAGGCCTGAGAACAAAATTAATCTAAGAAAATAAATCCAGTTATTTTACAGCAGACAAGTTTAAAACACAAATAAATAGAGATGTTTGACAGAGTGAAGAAGTCCTCTTGTAGGAGCGAAATATCATATAAATTGTGTTTTCAACTGTTCGTATGCTACCTCAACTAACTGGATATATTTTCTCGGATCAATTGTTTTTGTTAATTGCGTATACATTCCTTCTTCCTTAATGTATTCATAAGCCAGGTGCTCTTTCTTCCAAAAGTAACTTTAAGTGACTTGACTTTGCATTATCTGGAGGAAGGGTGACAAGGAAAGCCAAGTAGCTAGTTGTTAAGAAATAAAAAAATCAACTATTTTACCTAAGAAAATTAAGAGTCCAGGGGCTGATAAGATATACTAAAAGGTCAAAATACATAAAACTGATGTTTCATCGTAATATAGGTTTTCTTCAAAGGGTAGGTTGAAGTTAACTGACATTTTCTCAATCTAATCCCTGAAGAAGTCTACAAGGATAAAAATCAGTGTTTCATGACTTTTTATTGTGTATCTATTAGTGCCTGGATTTGATTTATTCGGGTAAGATAGCAAAACTCCCCCTTTTCAAAATAATTTGAGTATTTTATGATTTGTTACTAAATAAGACTCAATTTGAAGAATCATCTTGAAACTCTGGCTACATAAGGCAATAAACTTACGGACTCCAACACATTAACAACTATGAACACATGTCATTACGAAAAAATAAATATCAGTTCTGTACAAAGGCACTAAATTGATCAGCCGACTATCTGCGACTGCGTCGGCTCAACTGAGGGGAAGGGGAAAAGTTAGGGTCTCCGTAGACGGGCTCTTCATCAGAAAACGGCTGGCGGTAGACGAACGACCTCTGCTCGGAAAAATGTGGCGACGGAGACCCATTGATCATGGTAGTAGCAGTGGGAGTGTTGGTGGCTGTAAGATAAAAATATTTTTACAGAAATTTGATGGGTTTTGGTATATTTGTAACAGTATAATATCACTTGTTTTATTCTTGAAGGAGTGATAATTTAATGGAGAACGAATATGTTTATTTACAAAATGTAAAATTATATCAATGGAAAAAAAGAGAGAGTATGTACAGTTGTTTACTAGTAGAAACTAGAAACACAAACATCTACAGCTATCCTAAACACAGGTGAACCATATTCAAGAAAAGAAACATCCCTAATACACGTGGACCTATATCTGCATTACAACCATTTATTGCCAGATAAATTTAAACAATTGGCAGTGAGTGTCTTAAAAGTCAGAACTGGATCAATATTGGATTATTATTGCAGAAGACTTTAAGCAGAAACTTGTTTGTGTATTTGATGTTTTCAAATGTTTCTGTAGCTAGGCCTATGTCATTTGTTTAAGTATTTGTTATATGCATGTGTTTAGATTCAAGACATTATAAATTGGCAAACACCCACTCCTGCTGTAAGCAATTAATGTAACATTTTTGTGTCAATAAATGATCTGTATCCCTTAATTACGGAGAACTTTCTTGCAGCCGATAAACGAAGATGGTAAAATAAAAATGTATTAGTGCTGCTTTTATTGGTTTGTTTATTGCAATCAAATCCTTTTAACTTTCTTTCAGAGAAACCCAGTTTTACAGTTTAAATTATAAAAACTAAGTTTCAATTTCAGAGATAATGTTTAAACAAAATGTCAATTGTAAAGGTCAAGAACTGGCAGTTAAAAATATTAATTTACTGGTTAAAATCAGTAGAAAATATCTTTTTCAACTTAAATATGAAGTATAAGGGAAAACGCAATATCGTGGGTATATAAAAATGTTTGGCCATATTCCAATTAAAATTAACATCAACAGATATTATTCAATGTAGGCTACAAGTTATTGCTGGTTATACTCAGGAAAAATGCACTTACCATAGACAGCAGGAGGTGGTGCTAGTACTCGTACCCAGCTGAATACACTTGCTGAAAAAAACAAACAAAAACATGAATCATTGCTTGCCCCAAAACAACTGGTAAAGAGAGTTTGTTTTAAGATAAAATATAACATAAACACCTAACTTAAAGAGCATTTTGTAGACAGTAAAGTTTTAATTAGTCAGATGTCAAACCTAAATCTCAAATCTACTAAATCTTAGAAAGAATAAAAATGTTTAGGTTCCATTGCTTGAATCCAAGAGTTGAATTTTTAATACCAGAACTTGTGTGTGGAATCTGAATTGAGAAGTTAAACACAATTTTCCTTGTTGATTTCTTTAGCATAACTTAAATAATTTACAGTTCTTTTACTGGACGTTGTTGATTTAGGCTAATAGGATTATAGTAGACAATAACAGCGGATATTGCTGTTATATTGGTGTAGGCTACAGTTTGAGGAATTAATTATGAGTTTTACAGTTGATTAAATATAAAGTTATTAATGAAGATATAGAGATCTATTTTCACAATACACTCGACATGGAATTGTAGATACAAGTGTTAACCTTTCATTAACGGAAACAATACGATCTAATCATAAACAATAAAGTCTCCTAAGTTATATAACCAAACAGTAAATTACAAATCAAGAAATTAACCCTAAAATAAAATAAACAAAATTTTGTCAACACTAGCGCCCAGTGTCACCATACACTAACTAGACTCAAAAAATGAGCTTCAAAATTTACATTGGGATGAGAAGTCTACTTGTGTTGATTAGTCTATGTCCGAACTTAGGTGAAAAGAGTATAGCAATTGATACTCACAGTACCAGATGACCAGAAAGATGACAATAAGAGAGATGATGGTGGAAGTTGTTCCCCACAGTTTCTCTAACTCCCACACCCACCTGGAGGCTGGTCTTGCCAAGCAAGGTGAAGCTAAGCCTCCCCTCACATTCATGTGTACAGGCACCTGTTGAACAAGATGAAAATATTCATTATCTCATCCTAAATGTTTGAATTCATAAAGAGGTTTTTAATACAGTTTTTTGGGTGGTATGATAAAATAACTAAATAGCTTCAGAACTTTTTTGGACAGAAATATTGCAAAATTATTACCATTGAAGATGTTTGCAGTCATTGGATAGTATAAAACGTCACAATCAAGAATACAAACTTAACCCTCATTGCTAGAACACAGTGTTTACACCTTATTGTAACATATCAAGCAACTACTTAGGAACTATAATAATTTTGCCTACAACTTACAGTAATGTTTTGGCCAGTGAGCGGAGAGAACACGTACAGATACAGTTGCCTCTCAGGGCTAAGAGCGTTGACAGTTACTTGGAAAACCACAGTATTGGCGTCTGGACGCTTTGCCTCGACCACGGACAGGTAAGATCCATCGGAGGAAGAAAACACCTGTACATACACAATGATTTGATTTGATTGAGATCAAAGCTAAGCCTTTATATAAAAATGAACAATATGCACAAACATACTCAATAATAAGATAATAAGATTCAATAAGATTTATTGCAGCCATTAAACATAACATTTTGTAATAGGTAGTGTTACAATAGTACTTAAAAATAGATCATACATCAATTATAAACTTCAATACATACAATATCCTATTAAGAATCTAAACATGATATGTCACTATTTAAAAATTCTTCCTGCGTGTAGAATGCTTTTGATTTTAAAAACTCAGTAATTTTTCTTTTAAATTGGTTTAGAGGTAGTTCACGAAAACAAGTGGGTAGCTTGTTGAAGAAAATATGTTGTATGTAAAAATGGCTATTTAAAGTTTTTGAAAGTCTGATTTGAGGTGTGACCAGGTTGTTTTTGTGCCTCGTGTTGTATGGATGAGAATAACTAGAAAATTTTAAGGGGTGGTTTTTTATATGAATTAAATTACAAAAAATGTACATAGATGGCAGTGTAAGCAAATTTAAATTGGAAAAGTGATCCCTACAGGATTCATGTTCTTGCAATCCTAGCATGGCTCTAAGAGCTTTCTTTTGCCAAACAAATGCTTTCTGAGCTAAGTGTGAACCACCCCAGAGACGCAAACCATAAAGCAGCTGTGAGTGAAACAAACCGTAGTAAGTCATTTTTAGAGTGTTAAAACTCACACATGATCTAAGTTTTCTCAAGAGACAGGTTATTCTAGCCAATCTTTTACAAAGTTGTGTAATGTGGTTATCCCAGCTTAGTCTGTTGTCAAGATGGATGCCTAAGAGTTTGACTGTTTTATAAGCATCAGTGGGTTGATCTTTTTTTAATGAAAAGTAGATGTATTCTGTTTTTTCCTCATTGATAGCCAAATTATTGATTTTGCAGAATTTAGCACAGTTTAGGGCTGTAACGTTTTGTTTTATCTTACTTTATTTTACTTTAATTTGACTGACTCTACTTTACTTGCTTTGACTGTAAGGTCTATGCCTTTTAGTAAAAAATAAAAATAAAGTACTCTTATTAAATGATCACATGTAAGTTAATTGGGCTTGGGCTCTTTAATATCTCAGGGTCGTTTTATGGGTGCGTGGTGGAGCTACATATCAATAAAAAGGCAAATTGATGTTAACATTGGTTTATTAAAAGTTACTTCATTTTACAAAAAAAAAGTTTCGGACAAATTATGATTGAATTTATGATTAATAATCAAGCCTAACTTATATTATTTCAGGGATAGGAACAAAGAGGCTATCCTACACCTAACTTATATTACAGGGTAGGGTGACACAGAGGCTATTGAATTTATAGTTTCTTTTGTGTAATAAATGTTTTTAAGTCTCATATTAAACTTCCTTGTTGTAGAAAAGCAGATTATTATTTCAAAGGGCGTAATTTAATCCCTACTCATTGACTTGCAGCATGTGGTGCAATTTCCTAGTGTACTTACAATTCTCTTATAATTCACTTATTTAATTGAACTTTATTACTGTTTCACTTTTACTATTTGAAATTATAAACATATTTTTAGTACTTCACAATCAATCACTTTTAAAAGATTAATATTAATTAAATTTCATGATAATAAATCGGAGAGCAAAGTCGCAACGCGACCGCTCTGAGCCAAGTCTGGGAAGAAAGGAGACCGATCGAGGCGTCCCCTCTCATGATTTCACGTAATGGCCATCTCCGTCCCTTCCAAAACTCAGAATTTTGGTTTCATTTAATTTTCTATTTTGCTATTGGCTGAGAGCTAACCACGTGACATGGAAAAATCGTCATAGAGGTCAAAATTCATCTTTGCACCTAATCAAAACTCTATGTTTTACATATTTTTCGTCTTCTCTGTACTTTTTTTTTTACTGAAAGATAGCCCCAGATACCTCAGCCATCTTGTATCTAGATATTGATTTTGTTTTGACATTTCAGGTTATGTTTATTACAATTATTATTATTATTGATTTTGATGTTAAAAACTGTTTATTATTTATTAAAAAGTGATTCTAAAACCTTTTTATTCTTGAGAAATTTCGATTTTATTGGTTATTTATTGAGTTACGACGTATTTCATGATCGGTTATTATCCATTGTGCAATGGTGACTTATTATTAATTTCGAAGTTATTACCGGCGTTTAAGTGAGTTGATTTATCGTTTAATTAAATATATATTTGTATTTACCCCTATTTTCCTTTAGATTTATTGTTTTTATGAGAATCTCAGATCGTAATATGCCATCGTACTAGGCTTAGGCCAAGACTGTCTAGGCTAGTTACTTAAAATTAGTAGGCCTATAGCCTAACTAATTCTTTTCCTTTTTCAATTACATAGCCTAAACAAATCCTTTGTAACTCTGGGTGTTATCATCATAAGACCCGTTACAGATACCCCCCTAATTTTAAACAAATTTAAAAAAATTGTTTACATTCTTTATTTTTTTTTATTTTTTTATAAATTACCTATACTGTCAGAGGATTTGTTTGTTTCCTCATCTTAAAACCACCTACCTAACGCTAAACCCTTTTACAAAATTATAAAACATCTTAAAGCTAACATATGATAAGACAATTTGAATGACACAACTTTTGATTATAGGCCTACACACCTTAAATCTACAAAGCACACAATATTCCTTAAAATCTAACAAAATAATCTCTTAACATTAGAGTCCACATGTCCATTTTCGGGTATTAAAATTGTAAATTGATTAAGTGTCCGAGCTTCACTGTGCATTTTTCTTTTTCTGAGTGAAAGTGACTTTCATTGTTTTGCAGACTGCATTATTATAAAACTATTCATGGTAAAATGCTTCAATTATAGTGACTATTTGGGGAATCTTCTTGGTGATGTAAATTCTAACTTTTAATAAGAAGTCCGGATCAATTTTTTCTTTATGTATAAATATACGTAACCAACAACTCATTACTGTTCATTATTATTGACAATTTTTTATTCTTCTTCCTTCTTCTTTATCAGAGCTCATAATATTAAATTTAAACAATGGAGGCCAGATGATTTCAAGACTTTATTTATATTTGAGTAAATATATAAAACATACCTTTCATGATGGTTGTTCCTTACTCTACATTGATGTCCATTCATCTGGTGTCCTTCAGCTCTTTTTCTTCTCCTTCTCAACATTATTTGTCAATATATATTTATATATTCTTCAATGAGTTATCCTGTTGGTTATTATTTCCACATTGATCCTTTGACGCACTTTTACACCACTTTTGTATTCCTGGGTCACTATTCACTTTCTATTTTGCATTTACCATAAATTCACTGTTTATTACTTTTTCACTACTTTCTCACTTTCACTCTGCATGTTTTATGCACAGACTTTTTTCTTCTTTCATTCGCACTTTTAATACTTTTTCACTCCCTAATTTACAATTCAAGACTTAAACCCTCTTAAAACTACCTTATACAATTCAAAAAATATTAATAGAACAAATAGAAAATGTTGATTTTCATTGTCATCGGTTTCTTTATTTAAAACCGACTACAATAACAAAACTTAGGTTGTCTCTTTTTTAAACGTAAGTTTTGCTACTCTAACCTGTTTATGCAATCAGACCTTTATTAATTTTTTTTTTTTTTTTTTATATGACACAGAGTGGTAACACTATTTTGAGGAGTACCAATGAGTTCCTGCTTCTTCGTTTTTTCTAACCCTTTTTATATACAATTTACCCCTACTGTGTTGTTTTTGTATGTTTTTTGTATTATGTACCTACTTAACTAAAGTTTGTTTGTCATAAATTATGTTTTTCCAATATTGTTTTTCTTTTATTCAAATCATTTACTATCATTACTATTACAACAGAATAATATTATCAAACAAAATTTACTTTTACTTTGTGACTTTATAAATAATTATTTATAAAGTTTCATTGGAATAACATGCTTTATAGGTGTATCTTTTCTTGTTTTTTTTTTGCATTATAAGGGCCCAAGCTATTGTTGATCATTCATAGAACTTTTTCAGCTGTGTGACATTGTAAGTCCCTATTATTTTATCTGAATTTAACTCTTTCACTTTATAGGCATTTTCCATTTTGACTTCAACAATGACATATGGTCCAGTAAAAAGCAAGAAGAACTTCTTGATTTTCTTATCCAATTTATTTGACAAGTTATGAGTTTTCACTAATACTTTATCTCCTATATTGAATGTTACTGCTTTGATTTTCTTGTCAAACTTTGCCTTTCTCTTTTGAGCTTTATTCAACAATTTATCCCTTACTAATGTCACACACTGAACATGATCAAACTCTCTTTCAGTAGGAAACTTTATTACCTTTTCTAAAAAGTGAGCATTAACCTTGCCTAACATAACTTCTGCGGGTACATGTTCTGTAACCCCATGTACTGAGTGGTTCAAACAGTTTTCTATAAATTCTAGTACATTAGGCCAATTCGTATGTTTGTTATGACAGTGAATACGAATCATTTTGTTAATCTCCTTATTTATTCTTTCAGTTGGGTTCGACTGAGGATGATACACTGATGTATGTAACGGCTTTATGTCAGAATTTTGCAATGTTGTATACCATAGGTCACTAGTGAATTGACTACCATGATCACTTAAAATTGCTTCTATTTCACCTACTTCAGGGATGTACCTATTGAAAATTTTTGTCAACAAAGTCCTAGTATTAGCACGCTTTATGGGATACATCTTAACATATTTTGAAAATACATCTATTAAGACAAAAATGTATTTGACTCCACCCTGGCCAGTGGGTAATTCTCCTATCAAATCTACTGCTATGAGCTGTTTTGGTCTTTCAGGGACAATTGGTCTTAATTGGTCTTAATCTGCTTAACATTAACATGTTTGGCTTTTTGGCATAGCAAGCATTTTCGTAACTGTTGTTTGATTACTCTTTCCATTGCTGGAAATACACAAAATTCCTTTAAACAGAGATAGATTTTCCCACCCCCCAGGTGTCCATATTTAAGATGTGCTAATTCTACTAGCTTTGACCTCAAACTTTCTGGTATACAAACCCTATACTGATCTTTACTTTTACTTTTTTGAAATAAAATATCATTATGAACTACAAAATTCTGCTTAATTTTTTCATCATCATCTGCATTTAATCTATCAATTACATTCAAGAGTTTTTCATCCAGTCTTTGTTCATCTGCAATGTTTTTTAACAACTTGTTTATCTCTCTATTTTCTACCCCTAGCTTCAGATTTGTTTTGAACGCATGAATAGTATTTATGTCTGTTTTGCTAACGAATTCACCATCAGTAACTCTAGATAATACATCAGCTGGGACATTTTTCTTTCCACTTACATATTCAATTTCTAGGTTATATTCTTGAAGGACTAGGCTCCATCTTAATAGCCTACCATGAGTTAGTCTACAAGTTTTCAAAAAAGACAAACTTCTATGATCAGATCTTACTATAACTTTGAAATGTCCTATGATGTATGATCTAAACTTCTTACAGGCAAAGACTACGGCTAATAACTCTTTCTCAGTGGTGGTATAACCCTTTTCTGCATTTACTAAAGCTCTGCTCGCAAAACAAACTACCTGCTCTTCTCCTTTCTCATTGAACTGATACAAAATTGCAGCTACATTTATGTCTGATGCATCTGTGTTGATATAAAAAGGTTGATTCCAATTTGGATGTCGCAAAACTACTGATTCTACAAACTTATCTTTGATTTGTTGAAAAACACTTTTTTCCTTATCTCCCCAGACCCACTTACTTTTACTGCCTAGAATATGGTTGAATTGAGCTGTCAAATATGAATAGTTATTTTGAAAAATCCTATAGTAGTTACATAGGCCTAAAAACCCTTGCAGTTTTTTCAAACAGTCTGGTTCTGGAAAATTCTGGATTTTACTGACTTTTTCAGGATCCATGCTTACCCCTTCTCTACTTAACACAAATCCCAAAAACTTTACTTCATCTTTAAGAAATTCAGTTTTCTTCAACTTGACAGTTGCGCCAAACCTTGCTAATCTACTTAGAACTTTGTCAATATGTACCAGATGTTCTTCAAAAGTTTCTGAGGTGATTAATATGTCATCTACATAGCAAGTCAAAAAATCAGAGAATTCAGATCCAAAAATACTATCCATTGCTTTGGTAAAAAGAGCTGTACTAACATTTAACCCAAAAGGTAACCTTTTATATTGATAGTTCTTACCCGCAAAAGTGAAAGCTACATATTTTCTGGATTCTTCATCAAGTAACACTTGATGAAAACCCATCGTCAAATCAAGAGCGGTAAAATACTTTACATTCATAAACTTCTGCAAAATTTCTTCTGTTGTTTCTGTGGATTGCCTATCAGGGGTAAGGAATGTATTCAGTTTTCTTGAATCGAGACAAGTTCGGATTGACAAGTCTTTTTTGACTACACATACTAATGGGTTTGAAAAACTGCTGTCCGAAACTTCAATTATATCCATTTGCTTTAATTTATTTAATTCATCTTCAACGGCTTTTCTTTTATGATAAGGTACTGGGTACGATTTACCTATGAATGGAGTCTCAACTTTTAGGTTCAACTTAGCTACATAACCTTTGATACAGCCGGGCCTATCTGAAAATACTTCCTTGTTCTTAATTAGTACTTCGCGCAGCCTATCTAAGTTCTCACATTGTTGACCTATTTCTTGAATTTTCTGATCTATTTTTTGTTCAATAGAAAAATCTACCTCGTCCCTATCTGTTACTTTTACTTCACTTTCATAAGAAATTAGTGACTTTACCTCATTGATTTTTTTTTTTTTTTTTTTTTTTTTAAATTTAATAATATTTCTTTATTGTAGAAATTTAATATATATATTTTACAAAAAAAAATTAGAGGACTGTAAAATTAGAAGTTAACAATTAATTTTTATTATTTATTTATTTTATTAAAATCATTGATTTGATTTTCATATTCATTTTCAGAATTATAGGCTAGTTGACTTAAAAAATTGACTCTAACAATATTTATGCTACCTATGTTCTGATTCTCATTTTGTTCTTTTAGACTGATTCTATGATACCTACTTTTATATACCATGTTTAGTGTTTTATTGTGGAAGTCAATCACAGCATTGTGTTTTGCCAAAAAATCACAACCTATCAGAAAATTTACTTGTACTCCTTTCACTACTAAGCAGTCTACTGGCAATACTAGATCTTTAAATTGTACGTCGATTTGTACTTGCTTTTCAACTTTCCTACTTCTAGCCCCAGTTATGCCTACTATCGACGTATTTGCTACTCGCAGTTCAGGTATTTCATAATCAACACTCTTTTTGACTTTTAAATAGAATTCTTCTGACAAGATAGTTGCCTGTGATCCAGTATCAACTATCCCGCCACTTGTCAATGATCCTATCTTAACTTCCACTTCCGGTAAAAACTGATTTGACTGTTCTCTAGGCCCTACATTAAAATTACTTTCATTTAGCAACTCTTCACTTAAATCATCTTCACAAAATATATTGTCAGTTTGCTTATGGCCTATCATACTTCTGAGTTCATTAGTTTTACTGTTAATCAGTTTGTTAATTTCTCTTTCAATTACTTTGAAACCCTCTATGTTTAAATGAATAAGATCATCCCTTCTATTTCCCTTGATATAAATAGTCTTTTCATAGTAATTTATTTTACATCCAGTTCTATCACTCTTATCTATGAAACAGCCACTTACATCTAAAATCTTAACTTTTGCCCTTCGATTCATATTTTTTATAGAGTTATTCACTTCGTCTAGTTTCTTAAGGTGGTCAGGATCGGTTAAGGCTAACTTAGGTATAGGTGGTAGAGTACAAACTATCATTTCCTCACTATTCTCCTCTAGTTCATCTACAAGCTCATTTAGGTCATTACTTATTTCTTCTACCCCCCTACCTCTTAAAAGATCATTGGTACCAATCATTATTATTACTTTCTTACCTAATGATTCTTTATTTTCTTGTACTAAACCTTTCAAATCCGCTATAGTTTGCCCACCTACACATAGCCCTACACACCAGCGTCCACATACTGATTTAGCCTCTACCTTCAAAATTTGTTTATAAAATCGAACCATCTGGGAATCCCCCAGCAACTCATAACCCCCCAACTTTCTTAATACATTTATTTCTTCCCGGCTATTTTCAGCATGTGGAACTGATTGTCAATTTTGGTTACCCCGGTAGTAACGGTTGTTGTTACCCCGGTAGTAACCTCTTCCTCTATGACCCCCTCTTTGAAACTGGTTACCGCCCTGATTTTCTTTTTCCCTACTTTCTGGTTCCCTATCTCTCTGATTGTCACTTTGCTCACTCTGTTCTACTACTTCTGCAACTTGCGCTTTTACTTTTACTTCCCTATCATTATTCTGGTTTGACTTGAAATTTTCCCTCTTATATGGCTGATCATCATACTTCTGGTATTGCTCCCTATTTCCTTTATTATACAAACCCCTATTAGTGTTATTTGGTAAACTTTCCCTTTCCCTGACCAAACCTATATTCCTGCACATCGCTTCCATTTCTTGTTCATTCTTTATTTCTTTGACTGTCATTACACTTTGAATCGACGCGCCTAGGCTTTCGGGAACATGTTTACAAATGTAGTTTAGGAACATTTCGATCGTCATTGGTTTGTCTAACATTTTATTTATGTCATAATACTTGAGAACGTAGGTCGCAAAATCTAGCCTACTGTTGTTAAACTCACCTTGACCCATTAACTCGTGTTCGAATTGTCTTTGTCTAATCACCCCCAATACTTTTTCTTAAATTCCCTCTTGAAATTTTCAAAAGTGTTTAGTTTGTCAAGATTTTGTCGCGCCCAGTTCTCTGGTTCTCCTCTAAGATACTTAATAATATTCAACAATTGGACTTCCCAATTGTCTCCTGACACTTCAACAAATTTATCAACATATTTCAAAAAAGTCATGGGATGAATCCCCGATTGTTCATTCTCAAATTTCACTAAAAACAATTCTGCGTTAGCACTGATGGTGCTCAAGGACTTTACTTCAAAATTACCTAGGCCTATGCTAGTGATTTTACTTTCTATCTTTTTACTTAGCTTCTTTATTTCCTCATCTATATTAGGCCTATCTTTTTCAAGTGATTCAATCCTATTGTTAACTATAATAGCCTCACTCTCATACCTATCCTCAAAATTCTTTTGTTTATTTATGCACCTATCAATCAGTCTCATATTCTTATCTACTCCTTCCCTACTTGTACTTGCTACTACTTTCAAATCACTTTCAACATTGTCTACTGCTACCTTCAACTCTGCTATGTTATCCCTATTCTTCTTACTTTCATTACTCACAACACTACACTTATCATTAATCAACTTAACACACAAGTCATGTTTGGTTTGAACCTCTAATTCTAAGTGCTCAACTCTTTCACAAACTTCACTTAACTTAACTTCAACAATCTCAGTTCGCGATTTCATTTCTTCACTTACCTTGTCGAACTTGTTGCTTAAGTCATCGATTCTTTGTGTTGTTTGTGTCATTTGTGTCTTAATGTGATCATTACTCTGTGCTATCTGTGTCATTTGTGTCATCATGGTTTGCAACATTACCATGATGTTGGGGTCAGTGTCGTTTGTGTGTGATTGTAGTGATTGGTCTGTTGTTGGGGTCACAGGCCTGCTCGGTTGATTTGGCCCTATTAAAGGGTCGGGTGTTGACTGATTTGCCAGAAGCAAAGAGTTGGGTACTGATCGATTCGGATCTAACGAAGAGTTGGGTGTTTCTGGCCTACTAGCGTTAGTGTCAGTGTCGCTCTGTGCTGGTGATAATTGAAAACCTTTAAAATCCGACATATTGTCTAGACTATTCTCAGCGACACCTCCTCTTTCGTTCACCTCCTCTGTGTTCATTTTTGTTGATTGATTTAGGCCTAGGCCTATCTTACACAATTTTATTGATTATGCAGCCCCACGTTGCTGGTCGCCAATTGTAACGTTTTGTTTTATCTTACTTTATTTTACTTTAATTTGACTGACTCTACTTTACTTGCTTTGACTGTAAGGTCTATGCCTTTTAGTAAAAAATAAAAATAAAGTACTCTTATTAAATGATCACATGTAAGTTAATTGGGCTTGGGCTCTTTAATATCTCAGGGTCGTTTTATGGGTGCGTGGTGGAGCTACATATCAATAAAAAGGCAAATTGATGTTAACATTGGTTTATTAAAAGTTACTTCATTTTACAAAAAAAAAGTTTTGGACAAATTATGATTGAATTTATGATTAATAATCAAGCCTAACTTATATTATTTCAGGGATAGGAACAAAGAGGCTATCCTACACCTAACTTATATTACAGGGTAGGGTGACACAGAGGCTATTGAATTTATAGTTTCTTTTGTGTAATAAATGTTTTTAAGTCTCATATTAAACTTCCTTGTTGTAGAAAAGCAGATTATTATTTCAAAGGGCGTAATTTAATCCCTACTCATTGACTTGCAGCATGTGGTGCAATTTCCTAGTGTACTTACAATTCTCTTATAATTCACTTATTTTATTGAACTTTATTACTGTTTCACTTTTACTATTTGAAATTATAAACATATTTTTAGTACTTCACAATCAATCACTTTTAAAAGATTAATATTAATTAAATTTCATGATAATAAATCGGAGAGCAAAGTCGCAACGCGACCGCTCTGAGCCAAGTCTGGGAAGAAAGGAGACCGATCGAGGAGTCCCCTCTCATGATTTCACGTAATGGCCATCTCCGTCCCTTCCAAAACTCAGAATTTTGGTTTCATTTAATTTTCTATTTTGCTATTGGCTGAGAGCTAACCACGTGACATGGAAAAATCGTCATAGAGGTCAAAATTCATCTTTGCACCTAATCAAAACTCTATGTTTTACATATTTTTCGTCTTCTCTGTACTTTTTTTTTTTACTGAAAGATAGCCCCAGATACCTCAGCCATCTTGTATCTAGATATTGATTTTGTTTTGACATTTCAGGTTATGTTTATTACAATTATTATTATTATTGATTTTGATGTTAAAAACTGTTTATTATTTATTAAAAAGTGATTCTAAAACCTTTTTATTCTTGAGAAATTTCGATTTTATTGGTTATTTATTGAGTTACGACGTATTTCATGATCGGTTATTATCCATTGTGCAATGGTGACTTATTATTAATTTCGAAGTTATTACCGGCGTTTAAGTGAGTTGATTTATCCTTTAATTAAATATATATTTGTATTTACCCCTATTTTCCTTTAGATTTATTGTTTTTATGAGAATCTCAGATCGTAATATGCCATCGTACTAGGCTTAGGCCAAGACTGTCTAGGCTAGTTACTTAAAATTAGTAGGCCTATAGCCTAACTAATTCTTTTCCTTTTTCAATTACATAGCCTAAACAAATCCTTTGTAACTCTGGGTGTTATCATCATAAGACCCGTTACAGGGCATGATTAAAATCAGACACTTATGTAGACATACCTGAACATGAGCCAGCACCTGAGGTACTCCTATGACAGACAACAACACCCAGCTCTGATGATCTGTCAGTAACAACTCCTGCGTAGGGAGGTATACTGAGGGTAGGAACGGTATCACTAGAGGTTCAGACACCAAGGAGTCACTGATGGCTCGCAAAGTCACGTTTGAAGACAGTACACTGGTGTTGGCAGAGACAGCTCCTAGAGCTTCAAAGTAGCACGAGTACAGTCCTGCAATACACAATTCACACCACAGCTTTTAGATATTTGTTGACTTCGCATGGATTACATTTTAAGCTACAATATTTTATTTTGATGCCAAAAAATATCAATAAAGATATTATTTGACAGCGTACAAAAAAACTTGCATGAAATAAAACAGTTTATAAGTGAACACAAAAACGTAACAAGAATATCACTATCAATCAACTTGAACAAGGAAGCAAGCTATTTCTACCACATATCGCGTAGCAGCAAGTTAAATAGGCTACTCTTCAGGTTAAATCTAAAAAAAAAAATAAAGAGAGGACTAGAAATGTTTGTACATAAGACTCCCTCTTATCCGGACACCTTTTAACCTGACATCGGTTTAACCGGACTACACTCGGCGGAAATGACATCTCTTTAACGAGACAGTTTTTATCAGCACATTAGTTTAACCGGACTAGTTCGGCAGGAAGTGGGCGGTGCTAAAACGACTGTTCTCGTGAGAAAGATTTGAGACCAGTGATCACGTGTCTAAATACAATGCTCTCCTAAATTTAAGTCAAATACTGTATACAGTATTAATTTAAACGGTCCGTTTTAACGAGTTTTTGGCGACGTCGATTTAACCGGAAAAACCGTCATCCGGACTGGCCTCAGTCCCGAGGAGTCTGGATAAGAGGGAGTCTACTGTATGTCCATTTTAAAATCAACTTCAACAACAGGAAAGTGTAAATGTTTTAATAAAGTATCTATAGGAATACAATTAATGTTCTTTGGCTTTTATATGTGTACCGTGCCAAATTTAACTTACCAGTGTGGGTGTCAAAGCTGGGTTGTACGTTGAACACATGGTGTATGTCTACAGGGGTCATGGGGCTGTTGAACCGTATCTCGCAGCTAAAGGGCAGCTGTTGGGGCTTGGTAGAGGCTAAGGCGGGGCAAGCGGGGCTCACCAAATTAGATGACTTCTCCACAGAATCATGGTCACTGAGCAGTAGCAGCGGCACTGAGAATGATCCCCAGTTGGTCAAGTTACGGTTGTTCAGCGACAAAAACACTATCTGCAATTATCATTTCAAATTTGTTATTCCCTCTAAGGCTTACAATAGGTCGTGTTTCGACATTTCAGAAACTCTTTTCTTTAGGTCTAATGGAAGCCATGAAGTATGTATTTTCTTGGTTTCTAAATTCCGTCAGTTACAGTACAGTTTTCTAATCTTTGTGTTTCTTGTACCAGAGTAGACTATTTTTTAATCTAGTAAGCCTGCTATTCTGATTGACCAAATTCCTCAAAACTTTACATACTTTTTACAAGTATTGAAATTGACAAGCAACTCAGTTTCAATTCATCACAACATTCACAACCTAGTTTCAGTTATGACATTAAACATGAAATAAGTCTTTACCTTAAACCTTACTTTCTTATTCCACGGAAATTCATTCAATGCTGTAGATTGTTTATACTCACCGCCTGTATCGGGTGCACACGTATCAGAGTGGATGTGGTGATGGAGTTCTTCAACTTGTACCTGACGAGTGCCTGACCAGGCCTCACAGCCCGAGCCACACCCGTGGGTGCCTCCATAGTCAGCACCTCGGGTGCACCCGAGCTCCACTCACCCGCCTCACCCGACCTGTCTAGTAGTGGCATGCAGAAACACGCCACGTCTCCAACAGTCATCTCACTCTGTTGAAAAATGTGATTTTTAATAAGCAAAGTTAATTCCAGTAGTTAAACTTTTGCTAACTAATCATTTAAATCTTTGTTTTGATTTAGAATCTAGGTGATTCGTCTAAAAATTTATGTTTGCAACAAGCTTCAGTTATGGCCAAGCAAACTAATTTAAAAAGCACACCAGCGACGTGTTCCTTACTACAATTCTAACCGGTTCCCACCCCGGTTCATCCTACGGTCCACACGGTGTTCATCCTATACGATGATTAGTCTCGTTGATTTTTCCCAAATCATTATTGGCAACTTTGACTAACTGCCACATAGGAGGAGGGAGCAGCTGTAATAGTAGTGGGAGAACACAGAGCTGTTGTCAGATTCAAACTAGCTCGTTCACAGGAGTTTATTGGAGACCATAATTTACGAACATCCCTCGTATTGACTCTAAATCAATAGGATTCGGTGATGGAAGATACATTATCACATCAGTGTTACCGAGTGTAAGAGCAAAGCCTAAAATCCTATTCAAAGTAACACCTTAACTCAGCTGCATTTCACAGAGGAAGGAGCATAAGTATATAAACAACTTGTCTTTGAGAACCTCATCACCCATCACTGATAGAATACATACATATTACAAAGTAGGTATATTTGATTACCTTGGATGGACTGATCAGATGGTCAACTCTCAGTTTGACATAGTCTTGCGCTACCTTGATGGTGCCAGCATCCCAAACTTTTAGCACTGATGAGCAATAGTCTACCAGACTGGCTACCACAGTTCCGTTCACTTCTCCCCGCACTACCTTAACCTACAAGTAACAAACTCACCATCAAATTTCACATAAAAAATGTACCTATGTTGAAATAACAACTCAGATCTAAATCACTGAAATATGAACGAAAAATATAATTTCTTGTAAGCTAAACAGTTAAATTTGTTTCCTAAATAACTAAATTCAATCTAATAACATCAAGAAAGTTTTGTGAGTTATTGTCCATCTAAATAGTAAATATGTAAAAGAAAAAAAAGGCCTATATGAAATCAAATATTGACATTAAATGATACAGACGGCTCTTTAGGCCAGGTTTTAAGGATTTTGTAGTGGATAGGATGAACAGCAGGCTTGCCTTACTGATTAAGAGTTGAGTCCATATAAACACATAGCTAATCAGAGGACAGCCTAAAACAAGAAACAACTAACCAACTAGAAAAAGGTGCATGCAGTTTTGAAAATTCTATGTTTCATGTGTTAACTGTTACTTCAACTCTATCCGTCAGTAAGGAAAGCCTGCTGTTCATCCTTACCACCACAAAATCCTTGAAATAAAATTCTGTTGAGAGATAAGGGTTTTCAATGGACATTAGCCTATTTTATCTCATGAGTTACTTACACAGTCAAATCTGTTCTGCTGGGTGCGAATGTCCGTGCGTGTGGCAGCAAACACTTGCCCTGCAGTGTCATGATAGCTCAATACAAACTGCAGGTCTAGTCCTCGTGGTAGGGCTGTGATTACCTTGCCCGAACCAACAGACAACTTGGTCTCTACATTCAGCATCACATAGTGGACCGGCTTCACCTGTTAAACACATTGTGAACAAACTGGGGGTAAGTAGTGTAATGATACAAGCTTGTCTAGTTAACAAGGAAGTACAATAAACACCCAGCTACCTCGCTTCAAGCTAGGTCCGTTGGTTTTTAATGAAATCAACTTGTTTTTATTTTATGAACACTAAACAAATAAACTGTATATACACAAAATATTACACATAAAAACAACCCCTGAAACTTCGACCATAATTTAATTTTTTACGAGTAGATGATTCAGTGGCATTTTGGCAACGCTTGGGAAAGTGGTCCATGCCTCTAAAATTTCTGTGAATGCCAGGGATTAAACGAGCCCCTCTGCTACCAAAGTCTGAAAAACTTGCGACAGCATCTGTTACTTTGTTTCTTCAATTTCTTTTTTGACTACAATACAGTTCTCTGTGATGTTTTCTTTCGTGGTTTTCCAGTGATTTGTGTGCTAATCTTGGGATGTTGTGGATACTTTTTTCACTTATGGACAGAATCAGATTCCAGATCCAAAACATCATAAAACAGTCTATATTTTGTCTATAACAATCCTTTCCCTTGAATAATGCGAACAACTACACTAGAAACACACCAAGGACAATACTTTTGACACCACATCCACCGATTCCTTTATCAACATATCCCAGTAGCACCCTTACCTCAATGTTGACCGGCAGATTCTGTTTGAGTCCGTTGTCCTCGATCGAGTGAATGAGCACCGAGGCGGATCCGAGGACACCAAACGCAGCCACGGTGCCTGACTTGCTTACCAACACCACAGGAGCTGACTGTGTGAGAGCTGTATTCTGTGTGCTACGACTGTCCTCAGACAACCCGACCACACTGTAGGTTATGTCACTCACCTGCAAGTTTCAAAGAATAAACTGAACTAGGTATGGAGTGAATGAAAAATTGCAAGTACATAGTGTCTAGCTTGCCATGGAACGTAAGGCCGGCCGCACACCTAATACCATCGCACGGCGAGGTGCCCAATAGAGGAGAGCTGCATACAGCACAGCAACAGCAAGACGTACACAACAGAGAAGTTCCCACTGCTTTCGAAAAATGCTGTCACTGTGCCACATGTGGTGCCGATCCTCGCGCATGCGCACATCTGGTGTGCGCCCAGCCTAAGTAAGCAATCATGGAAACATCAATCATCTCCCCCAATCACAGCAACATCTGTCATTCACAATTGATTGTGAATTTCTAACCACAAACAATGACGATTAAGAGAAAACCAATGTAAAACCAATCATGAATGGATGTCCGGCAATTGGCCATTGATGTTCAGGTTCTATACAAAATTCCATAACAATCCTCAGACTTTTTTGGGTCATTAAAATATTGTACGATTCATGGTTTCGTGGTTGAATGGACAACCTGAAATAAATTAATTTAATAAATGAGATACCCACAGAACCATATTTAAGGGGGTTTTAACCTCAAAAACCTAATACGCTAACGCTAACATTTACAGATTGTTTTAGGATTTGAGCTCAAAACTCAAGAATTTTACTTTCACTAGTTAAATACATTCCTTAAATAAATTACTGTTTTACAAAATCGTTCTCTAACAAGATATTTGTCAAGTTTCTAACAACAAATTTTACTCACAGAGTCCTTGTTGGTGCGTAGATGCATCTGAGAGAACGGAGCCATCAGTAGTGTTGACGCCTTGTAGTTGTCAGGCTTGGTGAGGGACAGATCCTCGTATATCTCTAAATCAAGTTGGTCAAAGAACTCAACGTTGTGCCGAGCTGTCCTCATGGTTACGTTGAGATGTACAGTGACTCGGCCAGGCTTGAGCCCAAGCACTCTCATAGACAATCTGTCTTTTTCGGGCACCTGTAAAAGGGTAATAAGAAATCAAAGTAAATAGGAAATTCTAGGGGTTTGTGTAGTTTGTAGGATAGTAACTTGGGCTTAATAGAAACACAACAGTGTACCAGATTCTTAAATTCTGTCTGAAAAAATAACTTTTATCATGGAAAGATCATACTAAATTAGTTATATTAATGGAGCTTGTCATAGTTATAAGACAGGACAATAAAGTCTGACATACTCGGTGTAAAGTGGACTGGAAGGGTGCTGGGTTTGAGAAATGCTTCTAACTAACTTCTTTTGTAAGACAAAAATTTCCTCTATCCTACTGCAATTGCTGTAAAAGATAATATTGTATCTGAAAATAGATTGAAAATAAGCAAGATAGGCTGTTTTATTATAATTTTGACAAAATACTCTTGAAAGCTTAGAACTTATGTAATCGATATGAGATCCCCAAGAAAAGGTCTTATCCAGATAAATATCACGTGTTCATGATTCAGATAAATAGGTTACAGAGACGTTCACGATATCACTGCCATGATAGATGTTCGCAATATCACCGCAATCACGGGAGATGATCATTGTTACCACAGGAAACGTTCACAATTTTACTGCCATCACGGGATAAGTTCATGATTTCATCACAACCGCTTGAGACATTCACAATTTACTGTGATCACGGAAGATGCAAGTTTTGTTTTTATGGCCGATTTTGGAATGGGACTTGAAGATCATCACTTTTTGATTTTACTGGAACCCCCACTACCTATCCTGCAGACCCGCATTAACTAGAGCTCCATTCTGCAGGTATGCGTGAATCATAATTCTTGGTCTAAACATCCTTTAGCTAGTGCTAATGGAAAAGACAACATTCTGTTACTCTGTGTTAACTATTTCACTTGACTATAACTAACAGCCTTTTTTCTAGTTTTTATGGTACACATCTTAAACATTTACACAGTTTACACAACTGATTTTACATAGCCTATATGTATAGGAACCCAGATAGTCAAAATGCCTTCAACAATGACACAATTTACCTCGAGCCCTGTCCCGTAGAAGACATCTTGTAGTTGCACAGTGTCCGGCACGGAGGTAGACCATCTGAACACTAGAGGTGGTTGTATAGAGCCCAGCGCCAGTGGGGATAGTTTGTCAGGTATCCCAGCAGCCCACAGAGGCATCTTGCAGCCCACCTGCAGCTTCACAAGTGGACTGTGGATCTTGACACCTGACACAGTAAAATGGATAAAATATGTATGCAAATAAAATGTGCAAACCGATTTGCATGACATTTTAAGGTAAAAATATTTTTAAATTGTATTTGTAGTATTGAAGAAAAATAATTTTTGCTATTGGGCTCCCTGGTTTCTTTTAGTGTGGACTCAGTTGAGCGGCAGTCATAAAGGATTGGCCTCCGCATCAGTCAGGCTTAGGAGACCGTACAAATTCTTGGGTTCACAGTTCCCTGTCCACAGACTACGAGAGACGTAGGAATTGGCTAACTCCGGAACCCGCTAACTTGATTTTGTCTCGCGGTGGAATTGGCTAACTCCGGAACCCGCTAACCCGCTCTAGAGCCAGGTTAGCGGGTTCCGGAGTTAGCCAATTCCGAAACCGAACAAGTTAGCGAGTTCCTCTCATCGACCAAATTTGAAGATAGGGCATTTAACATGGGGTTAGCGAGTTCCAGAGTTAGCCAATTCCGCGGACCCGACTACGACCTTAGACAAATGTACTTTTGGTTGAAAGAGTTCTACCATTTTACCCCCAGGGGAGTGAGCTGGTCTGGTAGAGTGTGGGAGTTTGGATCCCTAGGTTCTGGATCAAATCCCGCCAAACACCAATAGTTTTAGCTGTGACACAGTAGGACTATGTGTTTAGGAAGGAAATGTAAAAAGTCTTACCCTCAAGTGGAATGACGTGCACATTGACTGTATCTTTGCTGTAGACCACCTTGCTGCCAGTAGACTTGTAGTAACCAATGGCTGAACCAGTCACAGTCATGTCTCCCACTCTCTGTGCTTCTATGAGGCCAGCTCCATTAACCTGGAAAATATTCAATATACAGGGTTTACATAAAATAATGGTGCGGTTTAATTATGAAATAAAAAGATAAAGAGAAAAGGTACAAAAAAACTATTTACTTTATTGGATTCCTTACATTAAAAAGATTTTATACATATCTAATAAAGCTCAACATGGCCACCATTCCTTGCCCTGCAGACGTCCAAAGATAATCTACTTCAGCCCACATATTTTGCAACATTTCTTTTGTCACCGTTGAAACTGAAATCTGTTGTTTTTATTTTTTGAAGAAGTTGAATTTTGTAGGCATGAGCATGGAGTCTTTTGTGTAAAACTTTCTGAAGAGTACTTACATGTATTCGTAATTCAATACTACGGCGAGGGAGGGATGTCTTTGGACATCTAACACAAGATAGTCTGATGTCTTCAACTGTCTTTTTTAGATACTGGTGGTCTACCAGGTCTACTTTGCTTTTTAACTGACCCAGTGTTTATGAATTGCTTACTCCAAAGAAAAATGTTGTTTTTATGAGGCGGAGCTTTATTGAATGTTCTTCGAAATGCCCATTGCACCAAAGTCACTGAATTTAACTCACAACAATACACACTTAGCTTTTTCCTAATCTGAAAACATGTTGGTAAAAAAAACTCAAATTATTGAATAAGAAGTGTTTTGAATGGCACAACAATCAAAACAGCTGTTTTAACTAATGTGAACAAAACTGTTTGAGCTACTGAAAACAAGGATACCAACAGAAGATATTTAATTTGTCTTATAACAGTTTTACAGTATGTTAAAACCGCACCATTATTTTGTAGAAACCCTGTACAATCTAGATGCACAACATTGTTAAGGCCAAACTTTTTAGATATTATAACATCCAAATTATAAATATATGAAGATTATTTTTAACAATATTTCAATTAAGAAGGATTAAATACAAAAAGAACTTAGTAGACCACAAGCTCCTCCTATCGCTCCTACTCATCCCATCCCTTGGGTATGAGACAACAACACGTTCTGTCCCGTAAGTTTTAAGGTGTTTTAATTCTACATCGTTGCTGAGAGGCAGACGTCAAAGTCACAAGGATCATTTTCGTCATCTTGCGCGATCACGGCAATTTTCCGATCAAGCCATCTTCGCAGATGAGTCGGGTATCGGTATCAGGATCGACTTTTGACGACCAATTCTCGATACTGTACCAATACCAATGTCCAACTATCGTTTGTATCGAGAATCAACTCATCCTTAATTTTGGGGAAAGTAGTCAAAATCCAAACGTTTATCAAATCAAATCAAATCAAAATATCATTTATTTCGCAAAAAAACAGACATAACATAATATTATGATCACTGTACAAAAGTATTTACAATATTATTTATTTTTCTAGGTTATATTTAATTTTCTATAAAAGCTTTTTAAATCAAGCGAAATTATCCCCCACAAAGGATAATTTAATCCTGTGAGTGGGAGAGAGTCGTTATATTATTAGAGATTTTTTTTTAATTATTATGAAAAAAAGGAAATTAGAACAAGTTAAAAGTTGAAAGTTGCGCTGGAGGACTGAGCGAATGGTGCCCCCCACCTCCCCCCTACCCTACCCCCAAAAGATAACCTACTACTATACTTCCCAAGCACACCCAAACCCACACTCGCGCGCACACACCCACACACACACACCCACACACACACACATACACACTGCTGCACTCACTCCAACACCAACAGGCGGCTGGTAGCCCTACTAGTAGGGCCGTCAATGCTCTGTCCCTGTGGCGCAGAATCGGGAACCGCTCACATACGTGCTTGCATACAATCGTTCTTTCACTCTATCAGCTGATATGAGTGTAAATTTGTTGCCTGTAGGTTGATCATTGTCTGTAGGTTGAGATCAGTAAATTTTGAGCAGTTGATCTCCCAATGCTTTGTAGCCATAGGGTAATTTGTTTTTTGTATTTGACCAGTGGTTCAAAATATAGTTTTCGCGTAAGTTGTAGGGCAGATTGTTGTAGATAGTGTGAGCAACATAGTAACAATTTGTTGTAGAGTAGGTTCTATTTATTCTCGGTAAATAAATTCCTCCACCTAGTGCATGTCTGGTTCTGTATTCGTGTGTTACTCTTTCAAAAATGTCATTTGAGTGTTTGAATATGTAAATAGTCATGGTTCGAATAAACAATTGTCTGATGTCGAGAACGTTCATTTCATTGAAGAGAGCATCCGAAGGGTAGCGCCGACTCCTGCCTAAGGCTGCTTTTATTATCGCTTTTTGGGTGATAATTAATGGCTTTAAAATATAACCATATGCACAGCAGCCCCAGGCTATTATTCCTCCGTCAAGTAGGGACTGCACGTAAGCAAAATATGCAATTCTGATTTCTTCAAACTCCAAAATCTGCTGTAACTGGTTAAAAGCATAGATATATTTTCTTAGTTTATTATTTAGATATGATACGTGGTCTGCCCATGAAAGTTTAGAATCAATCATTATGCCAAGGTATTTATATTTTTTCACTCTATCTATCACTGGACAGTCACAATCCGAATCAAAGTTAGCACAAGAATGAATTTTCAACTCATTGATGAGTGTATCACCACGATGACTAAAAGCGATGTCATGGATCTTATTGGATTTCCCATTAGGTATCAAGTAAATTTATCATGCAAACTTTTTCATTCTTTAACATGTATTTATTTGTATTAAATCACCTTAACAGAACAATTATCAAAATTTTTTATAAAAAAACAGTAAGCCTACCAATAAACTTATTGTAGCCTACTGCTAGTTTCGCCTCCACCTAAAATTTATGTCTTGCAGATGTCTAGTTTATTAAGTTTTGTTAATAGATTAGGTTTAGATGTTTTGATTGTTTTATCCGGTATGTTCCACCTAGCCTATAACTTTTAACTTTTTAATTTTTATTGTTTTATGCATTAAACCTATGTTACCATATGTTTTATACTATGAATAACAATGAATGACAATGAAGGATTTGATTTGATAGGCCTACCTTAGCAATAGTTGAGTCGGATGAGGTGAACTCCATGGCAGTGTCGGGTTTGGGTCCCCCCACAGTCGTCAGTTGGAACAGCGCCCCCACGGGGAGGGTGAGCTGATGAGGGAACAGCCGCAAGGGAGGGAAGACCTGGAGGGGCTGAGGGTGACTGCGTATCTCCCTCTCTCCATAGCCACTGGTGAAACTTATTGACTGTTGACATAAGAAAAATCGTAAATTATCAAAACTAAGTCCGCCTAATGGAAAAGAAAGGAAATATTGTATTTTATTTCCTATTGAAGGCTAAATTACCTTTTGAAAAATAAAAATATCTTAACTAAATATCTTATTGAATTTTTGAAATATTATCAACTAGCAGAGTACCCGTCCTTCGTACGGGGTTGGAATATAAGTATAAAATGCTTATTGCAGTTATACTCAAGCTTTGCAATTGCAATGGGTGGAGGACACAGTTTGATAAAATTTGCTTTTTTTAAATTTACAGTATTCTATAGTATTACACATCTACCATAGCCATAATGTTCTACCATTTTACCTAAACAATAGAGAAAAATAAATTATCAATTCGCAAAATATCACAAATTATTCATGAAATGAAAAAAATATACATAACTGTAAACAATCCTACTTTGACAGTTCTCATTGCGAATCACAGTTTTTTGTTGCTGCTTAGTTCAAATTAGCTGTTTTCATAAATGCAAAAAAAATATAGTGCTGCACCCTGTTGGTTAATCTTATAACTTTTTAATGCTTTTCCATATCATAGAACCAACTTTTTTTAGTTGAAACAGCTGACTAAATTCTTTAATAATTCCCTTTAAATATGAATACTCATAAGGTTAACATGGGGAATTACAGAGCCACTGGGGCGGAGCCCGAAAGGATTTTTGAGATAAGAATATGCCTATATGTTAATCGGGAATGTAAGCTATCATCATGCCAAATTTCAGCCCAATCCGTCCAGTGGTTTATGCGTGATTGAACTTCAAACAAACAAACAAACACACAAACTTTCACATTTATAATATTAGTAAGATTAGTAAGATGTAAATTACAAATAGAACAGGTCCAAGTGTCGATTGCTGGACCACACCATACTCCACTGGCAATACATCGTTTAAATGTTCACCGAATGAGACAGTCTGTAGCCTATTAGAGAGGTAGCTGCTGAACAAAATTAACAGAAGCGTTTCATTACAATTTTCAGAGCTTTAATGACCTTTTTTATAAATCGCTGGGACATCATTACAGTCTCCTGGGATCATGCCGAAAATTTTCCATTTTGGTTCAGACATTTTAGCCATTGCAAAAATTCTAGCCGCTTGCAAACCTCTAACTTAAATGACCCGGCCCGAGCTTAGCTCAACAATTATTTCTCCAAATCCAAATTCACTTTATCGTCACATAAAAACATTTGTACATAGTAAAGCTATTTAACTGGTGACATTGTCAATTCAACATAAACCTAAAAATACAATTAAGTTACAGAAGATTTTTGTCTGACTCTAAAACAACAATTACATATAACAATGCTGCTTAATTTTGTAAAAAGTCACTTACAGAGTAAAATACTTGGTTTAAAAGATAACTTTTTAGAGTATTCTTAAAACTCTTTAAACGGATTTGGCTTTTAATGTTTGTCGGTAGATTATTAAAGAACTTCATACCCATGTAACTAGGGCCCTTTTCATAGATTGTTAAGTTATGTATTTGGTATTGAAAGTTGTCTTTGCACCTTGTGTTGTATGCATGTAAATGCTGCTGTCCACAAAGAAGATCAAAATTCTTCTGAATGAACAGTAAGCATGAATATATAGAGAGAGGGAAGGCTCAATAATCCTAACTGTTTAAACTTAATAACCAAATGACTCAATAATTAAACCAAATAATAAATTACTCTAAACAGATCTCTCAGGTCAACGGTTGGTTGGCCCGATCTGAGTCAAAAATATTAGGGAGTCCTGACTCCTAGAATAGATACACAAATGAAAGATTACAGAACTAAACACACTGATACTTTTCCTAAATTAAGACTCTTATTTTACTTAGACAAGATGCAGAACTCTTGTAATTTTTCTAAGCTTTTCTACATTTAAGACACAGCGGAGAAACTCACCGTCGAGCCTAATTCCAATCCGGTGATGTTAAACCTGACAAGCCCGTCCGTGTTGTCGTCTGTCAGACGCGTGATGGTCACCAGCTGACTATCTAAATGAGGCCGCAGCTCTAGCAGATCAGAGTCAGACACAGAGAGTGCGTTGTCAACTGTGTCATACAACCACACCACCGCAGTAATGGTACTGCCTTGCTGTACTCTATCTACCATCTCGACCTGCATGCTGCCCACCTTCAGTACCTACGAGTAAATATGGATGGTAAAAACATTGTCCAGGATATGATATAGCCTTATACAACATATTATAGCCTATATAATATTATAGCCTAGATGTTCAATGATCAAAAAATCTAGTACATATTAAGTAATCTTGCTCTTTCTAGTAAAACTTACTACACAATGGACATTTAAAATTATTTAAATGTTTGTAGTAAGTTACAACGGACACGTTGCAGAAAGTCAACAGTCCCGGAAGGTCAAATAATTTATACCTGTGCCGCTAGGTCAAAAACTACAATGTTTGCAGTGTCTGTAGATCAAAAATCCCAGTAAGTCAAATAGTACAGTCCGAGCTAAAAACATGGTCTATGTTAAAGCAATTGACTTATTGAGAATTTGACCTAATGCAACAGCAGTTTTAATATAACGAAATAAGATAAAATATAAGTTCAATTTCGCTGAGTCAACAGTGCCGGAAGGTCAAAAGTATAATCTGTTAAAAACAACGATAGTCCTCTCGACGCATGACTTCAATAATTTCGTGTTTTGGTGTGCTTAAAGTTGTGCTAAAATTTTGAAAATTGGCACAGAGCTCCTTGGTTAGTCCTACTCGATGACTATTTCGTTGGAACTTTAAACTATTTACCGATCTAATTAATAAAAATTGATATGTATGGTGAAATAGTTTTAAATCGTGATTTCTAACATGAAAAAGTTAGCATGCGAGATTTTTTTTTTTTGGGTTAGAGAGGTTTTGTCTGTGGCAAAGTTGTAGCTAAAAGTTTGATGCGTAAAATATATTTTTTTGAATTTCTTACAATCAGTTCAATAGATAACTTGGGTGGAAGAGGACGGCAAATTTAGCATTTCGCAACGCATGGAAAGGACTACATCGTACGATGCGACTACTGAGTGGACTTTTAATTTACAGTTCTAAGGACATGAAAAAGATGAAATACAGATCACCAGTACATTCATATTATTTATAAAACATCTTTCTGTATTACCAGCTTACATTTTTCACTTATATTAATAAGAATACATCATAAACAGGGTGTTAAAAATAAGCGGGGAGATACTTTACCTAGTAATTCCTTGGGTCAAAATAAACAGAAAATGAAGGATAACATTTTTTCCAAAATCGTTTCGTTTAATTAGATATCCGCCAATTTGTATTTTTTACATACAAATATTTATCTTTACACTTTTTCAACCGATGTTTATGAAACTTGGTATGTATGTTAAGGTAGGGACCCATGTTATAAAAAAAGATTCATCTCGATTCACCCTAAAACTTCAAAATTTAACACTTAACTACAATATAATATACTTTACTACACCACAATATTTACGTATCACCATAAATCTTTAATAAAATAAAACGTTCACATTTTTAAAATCCAAAATAAATCAATATAATCTTTCTTTTTTGAAAAATATAGTAAAAAAAAGGCGATGTTAAAATAACGACAGGCGAGTTTCGATCTGGGTGTTTCAGGTTTGAACCTAGGAGGATTTAACATTAATTAACATTAATGTTTAATCCTCCTAGGTTTGAACTGATTGAGCGGAATACATGAAACCGAAGGGGGGAGGTAGCAGCAAGTGCACTAGTACTTACTAGTGTCCAATAACAATTTAAATGGATTTAACCAAAACCTTTTCTATTTCACTTATTTTTAGCTGTTAAATTTCAAACGATACGTTTTAGCTACATCATTAACATTATTATCATCATCATCGTTTGAGTTTGGGTTTGCGGCAATGTATTTTTATGAATAAAACCTTTAATTTGATACCAAACTTGACCTCTGCTGCTATTAATTGACTGAATGGACTATTAATTAACAGCTGTGTGTAAGGATTATGTCGGCCTTAGTCACTAACAGGACAACAAGATCGCTCCACTCATCACACACTCATCTCCATTCATACTTGGATTAAAATGCATACATTTGTATGGTTGACATTTCAAAAACAGGTAAAATAGTATTAAAATTATATAAGAATTTTGTCTTAGTATTTGTGGTCCATCCCCCTTAAGGGATAAAAAAGTGATAATAGCTTAAGACAGTAGATATTTATGGCTATTATTGATATACCAAGTCTCACTACTTTATCTATATTGTTAAAAAAATATAGCCAATCCAGGACTTTTCAACCATACTGTATAAGGCCAACACGAAATTTTTCCGTTGAACTCCTCCGAATTTCTTAGGCGATTTTGACCATTCATGTCTCATTAGAAAGAGCGTGTCAAATACATTTGCAAACCAACCTTACATTTTTTAAATCCCTTGGGCTCAGCCCCAGTGGCACTTAAAGAACCCATGTTATGCCTATGAAGAACATATTGATTTATTTATATTAGGATCAGCTCAATTAGTTGCTGTTATGCAATTCAAGGATATAATGTAGGCTACATTATTAACATGTTACTGATTTGTTTGAAATACTATATTTACTATTTCAATTTGGGTTTGCTGGATAATTTAATCCATTTTACCAAACATAAAAAATTAATGGACAAAGTACTATATTTCATGAGCAATCATTGAAAGGACCGATTGAAGTCCTCATCAACCAAAAGAATGCCTACTAAAGCAAATAAAATTAAGACGAACATGTAATGCACGAAATCAGGTGGTTCTTAAGTATGTGAAAAAATGTATTGCTATTCAAAAACAGACGGAAAATTGTAAACATATTCGTGATAATGGGTGTAACATGGCTACATTATCAATGACAAACGTGGACAACCTTATACGAGTGTGAGTAAGTCCGAAAACAACTCTAAAAAACAATAAGCAATAAATTGCAAGAACCGTTGCTTATATCATTGGGTATACACGTATCTACTGACGTGTACACTCAATGCTTATATCGAACTGTTATATGTACATCGTGAGTATTTCCATTAGTTGTTCCATTTAGTTGTGTGTCCATTAGTATAATATTTTAGTTGACTCTTTTAAAGTCAGCGGAAATTGTAACTGTTATTACCCTTGAAATAATGTTTGTGTAGTACTTTGCAATCCTACCAATGCTTATAGAATCATACGATTACAATTTTCTGGTTAGAATATGTCGCATAGAGTGGTGACTACTGTATCTAGTTTTTTGAAATTCATCCGCCATTTGGCCAAATATGAAATTTCTTATGGAAAACCCTATATTTTATCATGTTTTCGGATAGAATAGGTAATTTAAAAACTTTATTACCTTTGACATTTTTTCGATAAACCCACTCGTTTAGGAGTTACAGCCTATGGAAAAATGACTTCCGGTGTAATACTTTTAATACTTTTTAGTATATTTTACATCATGTAGCTCATAAACAAGTAAGTTTATAGCAAAAATGCGAAGAGTAAAAAAGTCTAACAATTGCATCCACATTCCAAAAAGACCATAAAATTCATTAAAAATATGAATTATACTATTTAAAAAATGGCGGCAAACTTGAAAAGTGGAAAACTTTTTATTTTATAGTCTTTAAGGAATGTAGATGCAATTCTAAGACTAATTTACTTTTTGCAATTTTGCTCTAAACTTACTCGTTTAGGAGCTACATGATGTAAAATGTACACCGGAAGTCATTTTTCCATATGCTGTACTCCTAAACGAGTGGGTTTATCGAAAAAATGACAAGGCTAAAAACGTTTTTAAACTGCATATTCTATCCGAAAACATGATAAAAAAACTAAAATCATATTTTTAACTGCCACAAAAAATAAAGGAATGTCCCCCATTTAAAGTTTTCTCTAATTCTTACCGTTTCCGATTTCCCAATGGTGGCCTCCTTGACTTGATCACCCTGTATATATGAATTTGAACGGATGGTGTTTTTGGCCTCTAGGGGCCTCAAAACGAAAAATTAAATCGGTCCCGGGTCCAGGTGTTACCGTACTATAAGTACTATGGTAATAGCTTATTCCCTATATGGGAAATTCGCCAAAAACCTAATAGTTATATAGAACAATATTACATTCAACCAGCTGTTAGTTAAAACAAATTATATGGGACTAAAACAAATCGATGATTACAAAGATCCCTTTAAAAAATCATTTGAACATCCTACTATTTTACTATGCATATTTAATTAATGTGCCATCCTCATTCCTAAGAATTAAATGTATCAATGGTCATCATTACACATAGTATAAATAAGTCAACTCTAAATATGTGTCTTTACATTTGTTTCCAAATGCTGAATTTGTGTCACAAATGCTGAATGTTTACAGCTGTTATGTTAAGCAAATTATATTGTACTAAAAGCTAACTTAGAAGGTTAGCGTCGGCTGCTAGACTTTTTAAAAATTAAAACTTAATTTCTAAAAAACTGGGACCCTTAATTATAATTATGGCTTTGACATTCCCTAGTTCTCAAAATTATCTTTCTTTCATCACAAAAATAATGAAAATCCGTCGACTGGTTGATTCAGAATGTGAAAAAACCCCATTTACGTTTTAATAATATATATGATAGTTGGACAGGTTTCAACCCTTTCGAGGCGTAATACATTTACACAGTTTATGTGTAGACTACATTATAACTCATAAAATAGTTCTAAAATTAAATGGATCTCCTTTTACAAACGTATATAATAACCAAAAATTTTCAGATCGTCCTTGCGTGTATTTCATGCCACAAATTTTGACAAAAGGCTTTTTATTACATCAACTATACCTACTTACAGTGTTGACCAAACAGTTGGCAAGAAGCACGAATAGATGAGCTATGTACCAAATATGATAATTTTAGCTCTATTCTAATTATGACAAAACACGAAGTAACTAAAAGCGAGTTTTGTTGGTGTAGTAAGCGTTGCAGGAGGTCTACTTTACACTGAATCGACGTTCACTTTTATTGCTTTTGATCTTCCGGCACTGTTGACTCAGCGAAACTGAACTTGTATTTTACCGTATTTTGTTATATTAAAACTGCTGTTGCATTAGGTCAAATTCCCAATAAGTCAATTGCTATAAATATATTGCTATATTGAGTCAAAAGGTATAAATTATTTGATCTTCCGGGACTGTTGACTTCCAGCAACATTCCCGTTACAACAAGCTATGTTAGCTTAAATAACCACACTAATTATTTGTAAACTGAAGAAAGTAGGGATTGGAGGTCAGATATTGCAACTTCTCTCAAGCTACCAATCAAATAGAAAGCAACACATAGTAATTTATAAAAATTGCCACAAGTTCTTGTCCGGATGGAATAATATCAGGCACGGCGTTCCTGACCCCAGGTTCCATCCTGGGGCCAACACTATTCTTAATATTTATTAATGATATAGACTGTAATATATCAAGGCAAACTCTTCTTGTATGCAGCCTAACACAAATGTTATATGAAAAACCCCAAAAATACATCAATTAGAAATCATTGTTCAGAAAACAATAAAAGAACAATAACGACAAGCTATCGCCGGACCACTGGGGAGGGTCGGGTCTGATAATCCGTCTATTGCCCACCCCTGAGGTGGCTCGACCCTCATTAGTGCCGCTCGGCCGCACTCTATGGGGAACCCAATACCATAAATAAATTTTTTTAATGAATACAAATCATTGAAAATAATTGTTTTATTGAGATTTACCTAGAAATCTCAATAATTTGATGTAAAATTTTATGTAAATCGACCAATTTTTACGATTATTTAATTACCAATGTACTTTAAAATTACATAATTTTACTTAAAAATCAGCCGATTTACGTTACTTATCCTTATCCAAAATTTAGCCCTCTAGTTTGGCCCAATGGCGGGATGTGCATCCACCCAACGATGGCTTGCGCTATGGTTGCCTTGTGACACCGGTTTTCAAATTTAAATTGATTGGACCGAAAAATGTGATACAAAATTAGTATTAATGATGTCAAGATAAAACTACTATTACTGATGTATAAGTGAATTTACCTGTATTTCAACAATTGGAGAGTCATATGACAGACACAGATCGACGATTCTCAGATGAAGAAGTCCATCAGATTTTGGGAATATTTCAATAGTCTTGACACCATCGTGATACTGAACTTCTGCGATGTCTGTAGAACTCTGATGGATGTTGAAGAAACCCGAGCCATGACTGACTCTCAGTGTAACTTTGTTGTTGGGATGGTTGAACACTGTCGCTCGTGCAGGTGTTACTAGGGAGGCGTCCACCCATAGAATTGTCAACGAGTTTTTAATCACTGAAGACAGACTTTCACCCACTTCACTTTTAACCCAAAAAACAGGAATGTCAGGAGTGATTTTGAAATAACTTAGCATCACCATTTTGTAGCTCTTGACAGTAGCTTCCACTATAAGTGTGCCTGTTTGGTTTCTCGGATGGATTATCTGGTAATGATACAGTGGTATTAGATAGTTGTACTCTTTCAAATCTTCTAGAACGACCATACCATCAAATTGTACATACCCCAATGAGCTACTAGATAAATACCAATCTATATTGTAGCTAGTAGCGTTGTCAAAAACTCTTCCTAGGGCATCGGTGATTGTCACAATGATTTTGATTGGTTCATAGTTCAAGGCGACCATTCGGGTCGAGTCTGCGCTGTAAGGACAGGACTCATTGACAGGTGTTTCAGGTGAGAATGAAATAAAACGAGGGTTCGCACAGATAACTTTTACAGTAGAAACGCTTTCTCTGTACTTTGAGTTCCCATCAACTGCAGTATTTTTAACTGTGAGCTCTACACTGTATTCCCCAATGACTTTACACACCACCGAGTAAACATAGAACTCTGACGGGCTCGCTGAGGTGACTTCCCCTATGTGTATTCCTGTAGTCGTGTTTGCAGATATGGAACGTACATGTTCTGCGGGTCTACCCAACCACACTCGTGGTCCGCCTTTCCATACAATATCTCTCGATGTACCCAAAGCCAAAACAGTAACCCTCTTCTCCGGGTGAACCACTTCCAAAGGACTATAGGCAGCCACGTCAGTCGTCGCTTCCAAAACCACATTTTTGACTCTATACGAAATTTTCACCCTCGCAGATCCAACTATTTTGCCAAACACTGTTACCGTTGCACAAGCCTTACCTACAGGTTTAGCGCGGGCAGTCGTATTGTGGTAGAAATTATCATGCGACAACTCCACTTTGAACGGAACTTGTTGGCAATTTGTGAACGGAATTCGTTCTAAGTTTCCGTTTTTGTCAGTCCTATCTGCATACAACACGATGTGCAGAGTGATTGGCTTCATAACTGGAGCTTCTAGAACATGTTTGAGGATCTCCAGGTGGGAAGGAGGCAACACTTCTATGTGAGAGAAAGCCTTGATTGAAGGGTTACGAGACATTGCCACGCCTACTTGAGTCTCTCCTAAGCTGTGAGATCTGACAATTCCAGACTGAGAAACTGTGGCTACTGATGTATCATAGGATCTCCAGATGTAAGTGCCATCACCACCACTAGCTTTTAGTTCTACCTCGTACCTGAAATGCATAAAATTTGTTAAGAATAAGAATAGGAATGCTTTGAATAAGAATAAGTTCACATTAAACAAGTGGCTGGAATTGTGATAGACTTCAGTTAGCTCACCAGAGAAAATCAAAGTCCTTGGACTAAGAAATCTACAATAACAAGGTACACCTAACTAAATATAACACTGATAATCTGTCTTAAAACCTTCTCCCTCAGGAATTTTTAGATTAGGACGAGATACCAGTCTTTTAGGACATTTTGAATTGAATTGAATTGAAAATAACTTTATTCATAAATCATACAAGTATGTACATTGAATGGCGTCAAAATTCTTAAAACTACTTAAACTTACAACGTAATTTTGTTGCATAATATTTATTACCTAGCCCTGCACTCTAATTTTCTCACACCGTAAGTTAACTATATTCCTTTGCATTTTAAAACACTTCATTACTATGGCTATCATAAAAGCTATTGGTACAATTTAATTGAATCACCTTTAAATACAGAAAACAGACAGTAACTATCCATTATTAATGCTAACACTGTTTTGGTACAGAAAAATTGTCAAAGTGAACTAGCTTGCTTTTTGTAGGATACCTATTGATTGAAACATAAGTTTGCATCATTTTTTTTTTTTATAAAAAATGCTTATATGATTAGTTGATATGATGTCATGGTGATCTCAGGAGCTACACCAGCATTACCATAGTTGTATACAGCATATATGTTCATGAGGTTACCACCCTAATATCCTAATTACACTGGTTTGACTCAGTAAAAATAATTTTTCAAGAACAAAAACTAAAATTAAAATTATAAACCAAAAATTCCGCTCACTTGGTTACACTGGGGTCCCATGGAACGATGACATGATCAGGCACAACCTGCAACCGCGGGTATATCAACATGTCCTCCTGTGCGGTTATGACAGGTTTGAACTTGACCTCTGTGCCGCCGATAGTACGGACCGTCTCTAGAGTAGCAGTGACTGGCGCAGTGCCGACTTTAACAGTGACACCGTCCACCACAGTACCATTCCGGGTCATGTCGGTTGTGCGGAAGTAACTCTCCGAGACTTCTGTCCGAATGTAGACAGAGTCTCCGATGTGGATCTTGTGGTTGTTCCTGAAACAATCAGACATCGAGTGTGAAAGAAGATGCAGGCTACTGGTGGATTGGCTACAGTAATAATGTATAGATTGAGAAGAATGCTAAAGGAAACTGGTTTAAAATTTTTGTCCAGGTGTACTTCTCATTGAGGTGTCTGCTATGTCAGGTGTACCCTGGCTTGATAGGTATCAAAGTTAATATGAATCAGTAGTAAATTATAGGTGAGAGAAGATTTTTATTGACATAGCCTATTCAGCAACACTGGTCAACAACAACACAGGATACCTATCTATATAAATAAAATTAGAGTTTTGTCTGTACATTGCTTAGAATAATGAACTTTTTGGTTATTTTTACATTTCATAGGTCAGAGAAACCGAATCAAACCTTATCTCAATTTCTGTCTGTCTGTCTGTCTGTCTGTCTGTCTGTCTATCTGTCATTCTCTTGGTAACGCTAAAATACGCACTTTATTACAACTACTCCTCAATAACTATAGCACTGTCCCGCCTGAAACTTATTTTCCAAATACTATACATATATGAGATGGTTTTAGACGTATTTCATCGAATATGAGACAGTTAGATATTTAACAGTAAACCCTTGAAAATCAAGTTTTTGTCGATTTTTGACGTGGAATTTCTGGAAGCCCATGTTAACCTTATGAGAAATGAAATTATTGAATCTTAACAGCTGTTTCAATTAAACAAGTTGGTTCTGTTCTGTGATGTTCAATAGCATTAAAGTTACAAGGATTACCAACAGGGTGCAGCACTAGCACTATTATTTCTTTTACATTTATGACAACAGCTAATTTGCAACCTGGAGGCGAGTGAGCGTAGCGAACGAGCTAACCTGAAGGCAAGTGAGCGTAGCGAACGAGCTAACCTGAAGGAAAGTGAGCGCAGCGAACGAGCTCCAACATACAGGTGAGTGAGCGTAGCGAACGAACTTCAACCAGGACGTGATTGAGCCATGCAAACGAGATCAGATAGTAAAAATAAAAGTAAGCCTACCGTTATAGGATCGACCGGCAGACACAGAGGTAATTTAACCTTTTATTGATTGTCATACCGATCCGGAACAACAAAAAACAACATAAAATGAAGCTATGTATAATAGTTTGGCCAGCATATCTTAAAATATGCAAACCAACTGCTGTTCTTTATATAAGAAGGTTTCAACTGAATATTATAAGATCCCCGTGCGTAGAACGGGTACACAGCTAGTTCGAGGTATATATTTTGGATTTAAATCTTCCATGTGACCACACACTTCTTCATATGACCAAGAGAGGGGAGAGTTTGTTTAAAGTCAACACTACAACGCCTGTACTCACACCAAGTAGCCTATTGTGGTCTTGCCTGCTGCTACTGTTAATGATTCGTACAGCCTATTTCTTTTGATAATGCAACTACCAGAAACAGTCATACTGTCTGTTCTCACTAAGAGTGGTGTATTGTGATATGGCCAAGCGCTACTGGTAATGATTTTACTGCTTGACTATTTACCTGTCGTACAGCAGAACTTGAATGGTGCAAGGCTCGTCCACTAACACAGCCCAGTTGTTATGTGGCTGCAGTGCAAGACGTAAATGGGCAGGTTCTGTCACAACAACAGTAGCTGTAGGTAGCTTGACTACACCTGTTTCCCCATCCAGTACCCTGTTCAAATTAATTAGTGTTATAGCAGCTCAGTAAAATAAGATGATGAGGAATAAAAGAAATATTTCAGTGTAAAATTTGTATTCACCCCATTAAAAAAATTGTATTTATTGTTGAAATGGTTATTTATAATTTGAATGTTTGTTTAGTCTATGACCACACTAGTTTTCAGAAAAAAATAAATAAAATGAGGTGATATTCCTAAATCCTTGATTCCTATAAAGGCTAAAACTCCATTAAGTAATAACATTGGATTGAATTTTTTTTGTTAGTGACAAAAAATTTATTTCATGGCCATTAGCCTACGAAAAATTCATGATATAGTAAAGCAGGGCTCTAAAAAAGTTTGAGGCTCAAGCAACCTAAATCGTAAATCCCAGGCTTGCATACCTCTAGTTTTAACACAACCCTACGCATGAATTTTGACAGCACTCAAATTATAATGTTCACTTGTTATTAACGCATAGGTTTACTTCTCTAATCAGCTTATCAGTGGTTGATTACCTGTGTCTATCGCGCAACACCACTCTAGTTTGTCCAAGACGCAGACCTCTCACAACAGACACCGAAGCGTCAATCACAATCACATCACCATTCTCTACATCCAGTACATACTGCGGAGACGGCAGCGATATCTCGTCCAGTCTGCCATTCTGCATCTACAATGTAACTAAACTGTAACATTGTCACTTAAAGACCATTCTTAACTTGAGTAATTTGGTAGTCATCAGTGCTACTTATCAACAATTGTACAACAACAACAACAACAACAACAACAACAACAACAACAACAACAATTAAAATTAACATTAACTAATAATTATTCAATAGGCCTACTATAATTTTAGATCAACCAACAAAGAAAATATCTTTTAAAATAACGTCATATTACTTGTTAATTTTTTATGGTAACAGTGTATCCACAAGACCAAAACAAAAATCCTGCTCATCTGGTCGAGAAAATCCGGCTTTAATACAATTTTTTTTTAATCACATTATATCCCACATGTATTTCCCTGTTCTATTTCGAGTGAACTTTTTGGTGTATAATATTTGAATAGCTCTAGTATCGTATTTAAATAGATCTTGTATCGTATTTAAATAGCTCTTTCAACTTTGCTACAGTACTGGGCTGGAATAAACTAATCAATTGGGTTTACATGAAACATGAAAATCATTATAAAAAAGTAAAATCTTGAGCCAAAATCTTGTTTTATCTTGCATCCCGTTTTAATCAGACTGCCCGTGGTCTGAATATCCTGTTTTCCAGATAAAAATCCTCCGTATGGAAACACTTGGTGGAAAGTTTAAGTTATTCTACCTCGTATTTGTTTGTAGGATTATTGTTCTCTTCTTGAGATTCACTTACCTGCAAGAGCCGAAACTTGACAGTGTCGCCAACCAAAATATGAGTGTCTGGGGGGTCTAGAAGCAGGTTGGCCACTACGGTCAACACGACTTCTACTTTTGCCACATCACTGTACTCTGCATGGGGAAGCTGCACTGACACCTAGTCATACAAAAAGGTACAGGCATTATACAGCAATAAACAGGTAATTAAAAAAAGCAATTTAATTTTGTAAGATGAACCAGAAGATGTTGATGGGTTTTGTGGTAAGAGATATTGTATATAATCATAAACTAGAGGTTCTAAAGACTTAAATGCTTCTTAGGCTTAAGCTAGATCATGGAAGTGTCTAAAGAACATAGCCACAAGTATCAGCAGATAAAGTTCTTTCAATTTAGAATCGGAAATGTTTAAAAACTTGCAATCAATAAAGCCTTTTCTTTTACTCTACAACAGATGTTTAAATAGCAATGAATTTTCTGGTTTATAAGGATAGTGATGAACAGCTCATATGAAAGACAAGAATAAGAAAGAAAAAAGCAAATGGTAATATGTGATGCTAAATGGGCCATAAAGTATATAAACAAGCTTGATAGTAACAAGCAGTTTCCCGTTTCCCTTGCAGTATTCTTCAACCTGAGTTTTCCTCCTGGTAAACAATTGAACCTATCATAATTCAAAGGTAATGCAGACCTAATTTTTTTTTAAACACCAGTTACTTTAGCAGTCTTCTCCTGGCAGAGATTTCATCTTAGTACAGTTTGAACCGGTATACATAGTATAAAACTACTTCAAGCCTAACCAGTTTTCCTAGTTACCTTGGCCGCTCCGGTTTTCACCCCTTCTATCAGCACCATGCTGCCTCGCTGCCCCAAAGAGTCAAATTTGGCCACGGAATGTGGAACTTCGTACGGTGAGTCAATAAATGTGATGAACCGAAGGACTTGACTTGCAGCTGGAGTCTGGAAATTCTCAATGTACCACTGAAACTCCACTCCCTCCAAAGTCGTGAACTGGTTTCCTTTAAAATTTGCAAAACCGTGAACAATCTTCTCAAAATGTAAGACTTTTACTTCTTTATTTAAAAGTGTTAAACGGGTTGTTCAAGTGTGTGTTCTGCTTATTATTTTCTAGCTTTGAGGACTGACATGGTCCATTACATGTTAAACAACAACAAAAAAACTATTCTAGATAGCAAAATCACGTTGCAGCAATACAACTGACAACTAAACAGAATGCTACAAAAAAAGAATGAAAATTATCTGCCGTTTATTTGTGTGTTCTTCATTGTAGGCCTACTCTTGTTTTAGTTTTAAAGTTATGGTCTTCAGCAGAAAACGATTAGAATAGACAGATGTTATTGAAAAGCTTGAAGATGGTTGACAAAAATAATTGCTAAATTCAATTTAAGATTTGATATGCATGCCTTTACACCAATAATTCAACATCAATTAAATTTTGGTTTATGTTTAAGAATAAAGTGATAGCAGCTACCTAATCTTAGGAAAAGTCCAGTTACACATACACCAAATTTTGTCCACTGGAAGATATTTTCAAGTGTAGACCCAACAAGTTGTGCTAGCTGCTATAAATTTATTGTCAAACTCAAAATCATAATCCTGGCCTAGGATCTTTCCTTAAACAAAACTAATTATGTTAAGTTTTTAATGACTATAAATATATATTATTAGAATAGGTATTTGCAACTTAATTACTACCTACCGTAACTATTCCAAAAGCTATAAAACCTTTTTTTCAAAAAGAAAAAATATCTAAAACAAGTCACAACACTTATGGGTACCAATTACCAAATGATTAGATTAGATTACTATCAGGATCAAGTTTTTAAAAATGTGTTTGAAAAACATTAAGTTATTAGAGAACTTACATAGCTACAGAGGTCAAGCAAAACTTTGACCTACCTTGATTATCGTAAGCACGCACTTCAAACATCTCCGGAGCTTCTTCCATGAAGAGTTCGCGAGTCGTTGTTACAATACTTAGAGCCTTGATAACATCGACGATGACATCACAACGCAGCACGTATCCCGTCCTCACTTCCTCGGCCAGTACAATGATGGTGTTTCTTGTCGGTTCTTTGGTGATTGCTGACACAACCGCTTTGACCGAGCAGCCATTGTCAATGTCTGCATCGAGAGGTGATACTTGGACTATGTCGGGCCTTGATGACGTCCTGCAGAACAAATATTTAATACAAAAAATTGTAGACCTATTAGAAAAATAAAATCCATTAGGCTCTGTCTATCTTCTTATATCACTAGCCTTCTCTATATATATTTAACTTACAAAATATTTACACACGCCACTGGTATTGCAGTCAGGCAAAACGAGTTAACACGACCATGATAGCAGAGTCATGTTTGGGGAAGGTCCTTCTTTTCCCATTTAGCCCTAATTTCTTAGACCAAGAGTGCTAGAATTATCAATTATAAATGATCAATTATCAATCATTGAGATGGGGACGCCACCTAGGTGCGTATTTTAACCCAAATATGAGTGAAGGATGAGTGTAGAATGGTGTGTGATGATCTGTGTAGCTTTGTTACTGACTAAGATCAGCGGTTTCATTAGTCAGGATCATTTATTTAAAGCCCAATGATCAAGAACAGCTGGGTCCAGTTTTGAACCTTCAAAAAGCTACTGACTTTTCTCAGGATCGAACCAGCGACCTTTTGAATTTGGGACATTCATCAGCTGAGGGTAGGGGGGCTTTCTAGGTTTAACTTATGGTTAGGAAGATGCTTTATCCTTGCGATGTGCCTCTTTTATTGAGTGCTCTATTGTCTGTTATTGCCAGTTTCAAAATTGTAAATTAGTTTGAAAATAATAGAGTAGGTGTAGTCTTTTATGGTTTATGAGGGAATTTGAACCATTAATATTTGTACATGATTGTATATTTTGTAACTTTTTTCAACTCATGTTTTAATGATGAAACAAGAAAATAAGGACCTCGTAATTGAATAAAAAGTCCCCGTGAATATGCCACAAAAGCTGAGAAATGTGCATAGAGTGATGGACAAACTACTAGTCAAAGAACGCCAACGCAGGCAACAATAATAAAAGGTAGGTAATAAATAAGCAATATTGTTTGTACTTTATTTGATAACATATTATTTAGGTTCTTAGGCTGTAGTATTTGGTCTCCTGCTAAGTAGGCCTTGGTACTTAAATACATTTTTAATCAGAACAGTAGGCCAAGCATTAATAGCATAGTCTTAAAAAACATTTTTAGATCAAATGTGAAGACCTATCCCAGATTTAACTCTCACTCAGCCATTAAAAATCTAGTAGTGTCAACACCCAAAAGAATCTAAGACCGCAGTTGTTGCTGGCTGGTAGGCTAGGCCAGATAGGCCTATTGCAGCGGTAGGCCTACAGTGGGAGAGAGATCTGATGTTTACAGTTGATATCAGCTGATCATTTTAATTACGTAGGCCTACAAGCTAAAAATTCACAGTGGCCATTAAACTAAAGCATTAACCATTTATCATAACTTACCATTTGTAACATCCGTCCTCAGATACTTCCAAAGTAAAATTTGTAGAAAACTGATTAAATAAGGGTAATAGAACCCTCGGAACGTTTAATTTGGAGGCATCTACTGCAAATGATATGTTAATTAACAATAAAGAATACCACAACACATCTCTAAATTTGCATCTCGCCATAGTGAATTAATTCCAAGATTAGTTGAATTATTTAAGATTTGTGCGTCTCTGCTTCTTAGTTGCCTAAATGAGGCTGTCTTTGGTAAGCTTGACCTATATTTTCATTTCGCCAACATTTCTCTGTAGTTTCCTCAAATTGTTTACCCTCTGGATTATCTGTAACAATATGCCTTAGTTAGTAACATTAACATTAAATTGTTTCTAAGGTTTATTTTGGTTGAGTAACAACTAACATTTTTGATGAAAGCCTCCGGATTACGTTGAATATATAAATTGGTGTAAATACCTACTTCTGTGTAATTCAATAGTTGCAAGGTTACGCAACTAGTTTCAACTTCATGAAGAAGACATCTTCAAGCCTCCAGGAGATGTCACAATCACTTCATGAGAAGGTCGTCGATACACATAGGCTATGGACCTAGTATATTTACACACGAACACGCACACGCACACAAACACCAACATGGTACGTAAAAAGGGACCTACATTTACAACGATTACGAGACAAATAAAAATGGTAACTTAGGGATAATGCGTCACGACCAGATGGACATAATGTGTGACATAAAAACAATATCCCTAAGTTACCATTTTTATTCGTCTCCTAATCGGTGTAACTGTACCGACAGATAGAGGATAAGTTGCAGCTGTGTATCGACGACCTTCTGATGAAGTGATTGTGACATCCCCTGGACGTCTGAAAATGACTTCATCATGAAGTTGAAACTAGTTGTGTGACTTTGCACAACTATTGGATTAAACCCAGAAGCAGGTAGGCCTATTTAGACCAATTTATATAACTAACAAGTTCACATAGGTACTCGTATATTTAAAAAGCAGGATAAAACTAAAAGATTTGTTGTGACGTTTCTGATAATAGAACATGGTCATTTGTGTATTAGCCTAAAGAATAATTTAATCAATTAGGCCTACAGCCTAAGATTAAGTCTAAATTAAGTATACACTAAGAAGAAGTTAATTAGCTATGGAAAAGTTTATTTCATGGAGCCAAATAGGCCAACCTATCAAAGATTTGTGGTAATTTGTTGGGCCTACCAATGCTTTCACGACTATTTTTGAGTTAACCTACCGATTAGGTAGGCTTCTGGCTCTGGGGAGTTGGAATTTTTCTGAGGTTTTCCCTAAAACCTCGTATTAGGCCTACCTATAAATGTTGCAGGGAGACTGAATATAAGTAGCCTATACCCCTATTATCGGGGCAAGAAGTTCAATGGGACCATCGCCCTCCCCCTACGACCAGCATTTTTACTCATTAGGGGGGTAAAGTCTATAGGACCTAAGGCAAAGTGGATAGGCCTATAAAGGGTCTCCCTGGAGCATTGCAACATCTTAGTCACTCCCCAAAGCCCTATATAATAAAAAGCTCGTGACAAGTAAGCTGGCACTTGGGCCTAGCCCGGGCAGTCTAGGCAGGGGATGGATGAAGAGATCCACTAGACCAAACTGCACCAGACTGCAAACATTTCGCTGACTCATGGGGTTTATGCTCCCTAACAGGAAAAGTAGGCAAGATAAGTGGTACAAACTAGGTAATTTGGATAACCAACATAAAAATAAAAGGAATCCACCTAAGGAAAAAACAAATTATTCCCCTAATACCCTAAGTAAAAAAGGGGGCCTGCCCTCTTGTAGGGAGATGGCCGATTGAATTCCTCGCTCCAAAAATAGGGGGTAGGATTAATTTCAGTCCCCTTGCCACAGCATTTACGGGTAAATACATGGTTTAACACGTTCACTGCTGAAAACCTTTACACAGGCACTCCTAAACTGCGGCGAGGCCCCGGCGGAGCCCCTGCACGCTAACTGAATCAGAGATCTTTATTGGCATTGAAATATCTCAGTAAGACGAATCACAAACGGGCAGTGGTGATTGTTCTGCGTTACCCCGAAAGTGGTAGTAGTTCACTGAAACACCCAAAGGTAGCAGCACTGCCTGGATCTATAGCCAGAGTCTTTGTACTTATATTAGCTTGAAAAGAGAAAATCCCCGAAAACGGGACAAAGGCATTGATGGACCGGGGAATGTTTAGTAGGCTACCAACCTACACCAAAATAAAGCTCGCATTCTAAGCTACAGGCTGGGAACAATTAACTTGTACAACGTTCCCTGGCAATGGCTGAGCTCACATTGAAGCAAAGTTGTTGGCATTGGTGAAGGACGGCATTTCCCGCCCCACACCAGAGGCGCCGTACCGCGGGGCCAAAATTCCCGCCCCTCGCACTGAGCATGTTAAGGGAAAAATGCCCACTCCTCAGAGCCAGAAGTCTACCAATCAATGATTTTACCTATGATATATGCCATGACTACAGTATCGTACTGGATTTCATTTTCATCCATTTAACCTGAATAATGCCAAAGGGTCGGTAACTTCGTTGCTAAGATTGCTTTGAGTTTACTTCATTGCTACAGATTGAACTCAACATTTACATTATCAGACATAGGCCTAGACAATGAATTTTGTGTAGGCCTATTAGATATAAAACAAGTAGGCTGTGTGTTGGTTAGGTCTAGGCAAGTCACATGTCACATGAAATCGGTGGAAAAATACAAATTAGGCCTAGCCTAGAGTGAAAAAGAAAATATAACCTTACCGCATTACCACTTACCAACTTAAAAACACGGTACAGGGTGGGTACCTACATTAATAAAAACAATGAACTCAAACAATAATTACGAGTCAACCATAGACAAGAATATTGTTAAATCTCATAAATATACAACTCTCCCATGTTATGTTCACCTCACGCTTACAAATTAAATTAATAATAGTCACAATCTCAAATCTCACCCTCCACGATCAAATTTGAGGTTAAGATCACAGTTTACCGCCATTACCGGTTCGGCTTGTCCGTTGCTGGGAAAATGGGAATGGACCGATGGACAATCAATGGTCCATTTCCAATTCCACTCACTCCAGCTAATGGAGCCAATCAAAGCCATTTCCTTTATTCATTCTCGTCACCCTTTGTAAATTGGATTAAAAAAGTCATGAAGCTTTATTATTATGTTTGGTTCGAATCGTAGATTAATAATTCAAATAATAAATTAATAATAATTGATGTTTTGAGTCATGGATTCTTAAGGGCGATTTACTATGATTTCCTGAGAGGAAAATCCATGATCAATGGCTATACATGTATTCGACGTTATCTTTGAATCGGAACTGAAAGTAGACTTTTTGCCCTGCTAAATAGTGCTAAAAATGTTAAAGGTAATTCATATAATAAAGTGATGATAAATAGGATACTTAAACAACAAAACAAATAATCTATGGTTTGGTTAAAGTTTATTACACCGTTCATAACCAATAAGAGTAAATTTAAGATTTAGTACAGTACTCATTTATTTATTTTATCCTAAACTATTAAAAAACATTTTTTAAACCCCCTTCCCCCCCTAAAAATACAAGTAGAGTACCCGCTAGTTCTAAAGTTATTTAAATGAGGAATGAATATAACTTGTTTATGGAAGTACTAGCTGCCATACCCGTGCTTCGCAACGGAAAGAGAACGATAAAGAGAATAATCAAACTATGCTCTATAGATCTGCTGTATGACATTAACTCATAATTAAATGTCCACAATTGTGATGAACCAACACCAACAGAATCATCATCTTGAAACACGAGGTATCTCTTATTAATAATTATAAGAGAGCTATTATTAATATTTTACTAAGAAACACTCAACACACTTTATTACCCTCCCTGTAGCCTGTAGCAGCAATCCTAGGTGCTTTTTAACCCCAATGTTATTGGAATATAGATTTAATTGAAAATCCAATCAGGCTAATGGAAATTAGCTTATAGTCTGCAGGTTTGCTGCGACAGGGGTATTCTAATAAGTAAATAAGTCTCCAAAGTGCAAGAAAACGCGTCTTTTAAAAGCCACTCTTTTGCAAAAAGATGGGTCCAATCACGGCCACCTTTAACTACAGGCCGTGGAATGGTAGAATTGGCAACGTCACAAGTGTTGTTGTCTAGCGCCAGACGTCCCATAAGATAACACGGCAGACAGGTGACATCAGCTCAATAATTCGCACTTTATTGATTTAAATTTATGAAGATAAATTTATTAAAATATTGAAAATAAAACATACAGAATTGAAAACAGAAACAAAATGAATTAAAAATCTATATCTGATAATTTTTAAGCGGAGTCAATATTGTCATAGTCCAGTAACCAACCTTTTGTAAATACACAAATACCATTAGCTGCTTCCAAACAAAACAGCTGTTACACTTGCGACGTTGCCACTTCGAAGGACGTGGCCTGGAGTTAAAGGCGGCCGTGGTCCAATACTATCTTTTTTTCGTTTGTGTACAAACGTTAAAGAATAATCCGTAAAGGAGGGGGATAGTGGATACCAATGTGGAGATTTCTACGATGGAACCAGTAACCAGTTGCAGCCTCGCTTGAGGAGTAGTCAGTATCTATAGTTACTAAAAGAGAAAACAAGGAAAATATTAATTTCCAGGATATCTGATGTATTACACAATACTCCCTTGGTCCTCATAGATCAATTAAAGACAGTGTAGTGTGGTGGTTCCTGCCCGGTTTACATGATGGCGTTTTGCAAGTTTCCTATTTTTAAACCAATTTAAATCTATTCAAACTTAATGTAACATTATAGTACCAAGCAATTGTTAGTACTGTAGTGTTAAGGCCTATTAGGCTAATTTTCATTTGCCTGATCGGCTTTTCCCAAAATATTTCTTTTATATTCATCCCCTATTTAAAGAGTACTTACAATAGGTTTACATGTAAGGTAGTAAATTGTATTTTTTTATATTGAAAGCTTAGTATGAAATGCATAAATTTAGTCAAATATATCCATAAACAAACTATAACTACTTCATTTTATTTATTCTCTATAACAATAACGTAATTTAAATTTTTGTTTAAATTTGTCTCGATAACCATTTAGGTTACATCAAAGTTTCAATATACTTGATTATGTTAGCTTTGTTTAAATTTTAAGACATGATTTAGAAATTAATTGCAAAATTTTATTTTACAAGGGTCGAGATTGGAATAGACCAATTTTACCCCCATTATGCTCCCACAAACCCCATTTCCTGAAGGATGATTATGCTAGTTTGCAAATTTGTTTGAAAAAAAAAACAGGTTTATTATAAACACCTTTTAGCTATTAGGTTAATATATTATATGCTTGTAGGGTCTACTAAATTTCATCAAAATGAGATGATTTTTGCTTGAGTTATTGTGCTAAAGGAAACAGGTAAATAAATATGAATTAGAGAAACACTCAAATAATAGAAACTCAACATGAAACAAACCTCAAAACAGATTTCAGATTTTATAGTAGAATGATACTGTTTCTAAGTCAATACTGTAATGTTAAATTAAACTCACAAAAACACTTTAATTCATTTTTATACAGTTAAATGAATAATTCCTACAGTTACCTGACAAAGTGGGCTTACTTGCACTGATTATAGTACGCAAAGTAGCTAATTGCTGCATTTACTTACTTTTGCCACACTCTTTATACTTTTGCCGTATTCCAACCAAACAACACAAAACATTGTGCTTTTGTTAGGCACATCAAAAGCAAATACATGTATGCTTGAAAATAAGTTGGCAACACTTAAAGATACGACAACTACACGTGCTGTTTAGTGTTTGAGGGACTAATTATTTATACGCTTTATAGTAACTGTAGATAAAATATAATATGAAAGCCGGGGGCAAAGGGCCACTACGCAGACTAGTTACACAAATAACTATATAATTTCACCACCTTTTGATTTTTTTTGCCAAAGAGGTAATGATGGAAAATTAAAAAAAAAACATCACACAATCGCTAGACTTTTTATATTTACTTATAAAATGTAAATACTTAAAATTTACACAAACGATATACATGAAATACAATATTTACAACTGTACAAAACATGAGCGCTGCAGTCTGTAAATCACCAGCCAATCTGAAAAAATAATTACAATAATTAAATTTTTGTTGTGTTTAGGGAGGAATAAAATTATCAATAGGCTTCGCCTTTATAAATAGGTTAACAAGAGGGGAAGTACTGGACAAACCTAACCATGAACCTCAGTAATCTTGAGACGAGGGACAGCATTTTTAAACTAAGTCTCAAGGTCCGATCACACTGTAATACTTTTGCAAAAGTAGAGAGAAAAATTCTATTTAAATAAATAAATAATTTAAGTTTAAATAACTGTAATCCGACTAAAAAAAGCCGAACCGATCAAATCAGCAACTCAGTTGATTATCACTAGTTTGAAAATCATTAAATAAAGATCTACAAAATCGGTAAAAAATTAATAACTGTCCAAAGATCAGGTAGACTAGGATTACAGGTAGCCTTAAACTCCAATTGGTTAACAACCTGTTTAAATGTTACGTACTATGAAAATGACAGTTCAAACAAAAATTGTATTTTACATTAGATTAAAAAACCCAAATTATATTAGTTATTACATATCTGAGCTTACCAGGGAATCTGTATAAGTTAAAATTATTCTAAAACAATCAATTCCAGCTCATATTATTACTAAATAACTCCTTTACCAAAAACTTACAAAAAGATTTTACCATACCAACATACTTTTCAACTTGCATAAAATGTATTCAAATTGGGTTAGGTAAGTTTTCTTTAACACCAGTTTGTGGTTTAGGTTGAAATAGCCTGAAACATACAATGTAGCTGAAAAGTCTTATCTCATTCATTTGACAATGAATTGAGCAACAACATTTATAATATATTAATTAATCAAAGTGCATGTCAACTTTAGTCCTCTCTTTTTTATTGCCCTGTTCAACTCTTTGAAATGCTTTTAAACTGTATATACTTGTTATTTATTTTTTTTTTTTAAGTTAAATTTAGTTATTTATTGCATTATATAACTGCATACATATTTTAGACTGTAATTGCATACGTATCAGTTATGTAGGGGGAATGGTACACTAGGTTCAATACGTTGAAATGAAAATAAAATAAACATGGTTTAGTCATATAAAACTAATCAAGAGTCTAAAGTGAAATCTGCTAGAATGATTTATAACTGTGTTTTTAGTCATTAAAATTGCTATGATAACTTTTAGTTAGGCATACAATTGAGGAGTGTTAATTTGGGAAACTTCTCAGAGATGTAAGAAACAGAGGATACATTCAATGGTACACTCAAGTGGTGTCTAGCAACAGTAGCTGGTGTCTAGCAACAGTAGCTGGTGTCTAGAGCAAATTCTAATCATCCTCTACCGCTCTCCTTTCCCTCCTCGCCATCACATAGCTTGATTGTAAGAGGGTGGACTCATGGTCCAAGCACGTCAACCGAAGCTTATTGTGCATCACATAGCTTACTACAGCGCTCTTGCTGTAGGAAGACCCTGTGCGCTACAACTGCTGTACAATTAAGCTATGTGGCTGTCGCTGTTCAGGCTCTTCCTTTCTTGATACTAGTACATTTCCGCCCCAACATACCAGAGCTAAAAGCGCAGGGTTGTCCCATAAGCTTGTATCCTCTGTATCTTGATACTCTGTGGACATTTTGATGCCTGTTCACTTTAGTATAGCTCCACCAAGTGAGTCATGGGCTGAGGAAAACAATCATGAAGGAGAGCTATATGTCTCTTAGACATGCCTCTCTACACTAAAGATTTTCATCTAAAAAAACTTCTGGTATTTTTTTGACAAATAAAAAGTAAATGGTAGCTTTACAAAATGTCCAGAGGAAAAATAAGTTGAACCAAGCAAGTAGTTAGGTTTAAGACTACCAAAAGCAAAACTATAACATTTATTAATTCTTTTTAGTTTTAAAACATTCTGTCCAGGTACATTTACATAAACTTACCAATTGTCCCCCTCGTGGAAGCGAGTGCGCATAGGCACTATGCTGAACTTGGGGTCCCTGCTGAACGGTTTGCGCAGCACGTTGGCTGCGTGAGTCAACTGTAGAGCACAGTCCGGGTGAGCTCCCCCAGGGAGCAGTGTGCATTCTCTCTCCAAGATGGCCGCCAGACCATCCAGCAGCGAGATGAACCCGAGGGAAATGGCAGCACGTCTCACACGGTTCAGCTCCTAGACAACCAAATATTCACATTGTAAAATGTAGTTCACCGTTACAAGAAATGAAATGAAAAGAAATATGGCACGTCAGTTTTTCACAACAAAATATAAATATTATACATTTTATTGTAATTAATTAGTAATATATTAACCCTTTGAGTGCCAACGTCCGGGGAACCGGACGTTTTTAGAACGAGCCAAAAGTGCCAACGTCCGGGTGACCGGACGTTTTCAGAACGAGCCAAAAGTGCCAACGTCCGGTTAGCCGGACGTTTGAAAAACGCGATATTAAAACGCGAAAAAGACGATTATATGCACATATTTTATATTCTTTTGAAAGAGAAAGACTTCCTCTTTGTAAATAATGCGTTGAATCGGCGATAATTGTAATCATTCACTTGTTATAGTACTACGTTTTCATATGCTGTAACACAGAGATCAAGATGGCTGTCACAGCTGGCGCGTAATTGTCGACATCGTATTTCACTGTCTGTAAACAAGTTTTTGGTTATGTGCGGTGTTTTTACGAGATGTTTTGTTATTGATTATTAGTAATGGATCGATCTAGATCTCCACTAAGTGACAATGCAATTGCAAGAACTCTAGATGACGACTTTTTAGATGATAGTTTTGTGAGTGAGGTTTCTGAAATTGAAAGTAGTTCTGGTGCCGAATCTGACAGTGACTCAATTTCTGATCTTGTGGATGATACCGATAGTGACCCCGATTACGACCCCTATGAAGGTAACAATCAACGTAGGATAGATAGGATATTACAGTCCTTTGGTAATAATAATTATTCAACAGATGAGGAGGAGGATAGAGTGGACAATCCTAGGCCTATGCCAGCACCAAACCCTGCACCAAGACGTCGGGGTAGACCTAGGTTAGATGCACCTAACCAAGAACAAAATCTTGAAAATAATGAGGATAGTGAGGATGGAACTGGTTGGACAGAAGTAAATGAAGAAAATGACCCTGGCGGCAATAATCCGTTTACTTTTCATGAATTGTCTGGCGTGAAACACTGCCCCCCTAGGAATTCATCTCCAATAGATTATTTCAAACTATTTTTTACTGTTGCTTTGTTTGATATGCTAGTAAAATATACAAACAAATTTGCTGATAATTTTATTACTGCAAATGCCCACCAACTCAAAGAACATAGCAGGGCCAAGTCCTGGAGACCGGTAACTCGAATCGAGATGCAGGCTTTTGTAGCAGTGCTACTAAATATGAGCCTAAATGTAAAACCTACAATATTTTGCTATTGGTCAAGGACTAGCAGTCAGTTTATGCCTTGGTTTCCAAGAATGTTCAATAGGAACAGATTTCAAGCAATCCTTCAGTTTTTCCACTTGGTTGACACAACAGAACTGCCTCGTCCGCGCGAACCTGGGTATAACCCGTGCGCTAGATTTCAACCAATAGTTGACCACATGAATAGGGTATCTAGGTTTCACTTTACTCCTAGTGAGAACCTTTCAGTTGATGAGAGCATGGTAAGCACCAAGGCCCACTCCCAGTTGTTACAGTATTTGCCCAAAAAGAGACATCGGTGGGGCGTTAAATTATGGTGCATTTGTGATTCTGTCACACACTACTGTATGTCCTTCTTTGTGTATCGTGGAGCTAAAGGACCTGACAAAAGGGAAATAACACAGAAGGGCCTTGGTTTCTATGTTGTTGAGAAACTACTGATGATGACAAACTTACTTGGCAAGGGGTACCACGTGTTTGTGGATAATTTTTTTACCACAATAAAACTAGCAAAGTTTTTGCTTACTCAGGCAACGAACCTCACAGGTACATTGCGAAAGAAAAGAAAAGGAATACCAGAAGTAATGAAAGAGAAATTTGAAGTAGGGCAGAAAAAGTATTTGAGGAAAGACAACCTCTTAATGGTAGGATATAGGCAAAAAAAATCACAGAAAAACCAAGTCCTATTACTAACAACCAATGGCAAAGCAGAGAGTGAGCGAAGGGCAAGGGTAAGGGGGACGTCAGTTCATGTCACAAATAAGCCTAAAGTAATTAGAAACTATAATGACTTCATGGGGGGAGTAGATGGCTGTGACCAAATGCTTTACCAATACTTAGATGACAGAAAAACTTTAAAATTTTGGAAGAAGGTCACGTTTAATATTTTTAGCCGTATGCTCCTCAACTCCTACCTGCTGTACAAACTTAACACTGATAAACCAATGAACAGGCTGGCCTTCAGTATATTTATTGTAGAGGAACTGGCCAAAGAATGGTTAGTTATCCAAGAAATGAGACCCAACATAACTGACATAACTAACATAACTCCGACCAGAATCTCCCGTGGTGGTGGCGACGCAGACAGCCCATTAGTCGAAAAAATTCCAGAAAACCGGGAAAAAAACTGCTGTGTTTGCAGCAAAGCAAGTACAAGAGAAGGTGGAAGGAGAAAGAAATCCACATTTATGTGCAAAAGGTGCAAAAAAGGATTGCACCATAAGTGTGTCACTCAACATCATTGCTAAAATATGTTCGCCAACAGTTTCGCCTTATTGTAAATATTTTTTGTATGTTATTATTTTACTCAAAATGACTTTTTATTATTTTATCATTCAGATTTGGCACTAAAATAATTTATTGGATATAAGTTTAGGCCAAATTATTTGTAGAATAGGACTATGAGGCCATGATGACTTTAGTGTGTGATATCTGTGCTGCCGAGGAAAAATGTATAATATTACTAAAAACGTTGTTACCTCATTATTTGACTTTATTTTCTCATGAAACTTGGAATGTTTGTTGGCAGTTAAATATAAAACAGAGTGGTATGAGTTTTATTCAGTGAAACATTTTTTTCTCACATGATACACAGCATTGAATATGGAAGTTTTTTGAAAAAACTTTTCAAGGTATGTATTTTTCATCATTTTCACACTGCCTGCTGCATGAAATATACTTATAAATTGTGTTATATTGTAGAGTAGTTATTTCTCTGTAAATAAAAAAAAAAATTAATAAAATTGGTTGATAAATAAAAAAGTTATAGCGTTTATACTGAAGTATTGCTAAAAGCCACAAAAAGGGCCCGGCATTTTTGGGTAGGCCTAGTTATAACTCACATGGCACTTTAGTGTAGTACCTGACATAAAGTCTCCGGCACTCAAAGGGTTAAAAATAAGGCCAGAAGTTTAAAATATAACAAAAAAAGAGTGACGTTAGTTAAAAAAAATTCATCAACTGAATAAGGACAAAGTATTTCCAAATGTTCCCTAAGTAGTTTTTTTTTTTTAAATATCCATCTTTTCTGTCGATTTCATTTGGTTAGGGAGGTGGTTGAATATTTCCTACCCATATACAAAGGAGCTTTCTCATAAATTACTGTTCTATGGAACTGAAGAGTGTTTCTATGTTGAATGTTATAGGCCCTAATTAATATCTACTGGAATTTTATCCTTGCAGATTATTCAATCTTGCCTAAGGTACTCTCATATTGACCTCAACTATACAAAATGTTCTTTTTGTAATTTGTTGTAATAAATTCTTGATTCCTGTTGAGAGTTATATGGCTGTTGATGATTTTTATATGAGAATGAGGTCAAGTGTTTTAAATAAATATATATGGTCGATATATAGACACAGCATGATTTGTTAATAGTTTCAAATGTACAAATACCCCCGCCGCAGCAAACCTGCAGACTAAGCGAATTTCAACTCGTCTGATTACATTTTTACTAAAATATTTCCATAAATAAGACATATTATTCCCTATTTAAATAACATTAGATTTAACGAGTGCTTAGGTTTGCTGCTACGGGGAAGGTAAAAAGTGTTTTTTGACCATACGTCAATAGTATAGGATGAAATAAATAAATTTGCCAAATTTTATCAATATATACCCATAAACAAGTAAACTACAACAATTTTCATTTTCTCCATAAGAATAACATGGGAATTTTTAATTACACTATTTTTGAATTTTCTCCGTGACCGTTAGGCATACAACAGCGCTTCAATATACTAAATTATTTATTTTTTTAAGCTCTACAAAACAGTTTAGAAAGAAATCGCAAAATATTTTGTTTTTAGGTTGAAAAATGGGAAAAACCCATTTTTACCCCATAAAACCCCCCATAAACCCCCGTTCCCATGGTCCGATTATGCTGGATCGCGAACTCGTTCGAATAAACGTAGGTTTACACGTTTGTACCAAATTTCATCAAAATCGGATCATTTTTGCTCGAGTTATCGCGCTAACGGACACATATATATATATATAAATATATATATAAATATATATATATATATATGAATTTGAACGGATGGTGTTTTTGGCCTCTAGGGACCTCAAAATGAAAAATTAGATCGGTCTCGGGTCCAGGTCTTACCATGAGTACTACGGTAATAGCTTATTCCCTATATGGGAAATTCGCTAAAAGGGGACGACAAGAAGTACGAGGTGCCGTGTTATTTAAAACTCTTATGGCCTTTTTTTGAAGAATAAAAAACCATCTATGATTGGAGAGCTGCCATAAGAGAAATAATGCCATAGGAAGCCCTCGACATAAAATAGGAATGGTAAACTATTAAAGCAGCATTTAGTCCTGTTATTTTGAAGATGACCCTTAATCCAAACAAAGCTTTAGCTGACAATTTAGTTACCTGAAATTCATGTTCTGTCCATTTTAAATGTTCATTCACATACAAACCCAGAAATTTTTTGTTTTCAGAAGCATTGATTTGTTCCCCAAAATCTAGGCTGATGGTTACCTTTTCTGCATTTAACTGTGGATTGTGGAAATGAAGTAAGTGCGTTTTAGAACAGTTGAGATGATGACCATTTTGTTTGAACCAAAGTTCCATTTTGTTCAAATTTTCCAATGCTTTGATAGATGCTAGGGAAACAGATGGGGTTTCGACCAACACCGTGGTGTCATCGGCAAATTGTATGATTCTGGAATCCAATGTGGCAGCTGGCAGCTAGATCATTTATGTAGAGAATAAAAAGAAGAGGTCCAACTTTAGACCCTTGAGGGACACCATGAAGAACCGGACACCAGTTTGAGACATTTTTTAATGTTAGATCTATCTTTGATGAAAACTCGTTGGTAACATCCTTGATGATAGCATTCGAACCAGGCCAAAGAAAAACCGACAATTCCATATAGTTTAAGTTTTTCCAGAAGAATATCATGCACCACACAGTCAAATGGACTGGACAGATCACAAAAGACACCTCGTAGGTGAGATTCAACAAACTAACACCTCGAGCTATACTTGGGCTTAGGTTTTTAAAATGTTAAGTTAAAGCAAAGTAATTGTTTGGCTGTAAAACTAACCTTGTAGAAGTGCTGTGTTTTTTCTGGCAGTTTCCGAGCGTGACGTAATATCTTTTGTATGTCAGACTGTAGCCCTGCTTGACGTATCCAAACTACATTGCTTTGTGAGTAGCTTCGTTTCTCTGTCGGTTTGACAGGAAATGTTTCCTCAGGGTCTATAACATGAAATGATTTCTTAGATAAAAATAAATACATTCGTACCTGTTTTGATACGCTTGGTAATGAAAGTGATCATCTAATTTAATATTCGTTCATTTTACTGTATTTAGTTTTCCATATTATTTACTCAATGTTTCCTTACAAAAAATGTTCCTTTTAACAGGCAGAGAGAGATTTGATTCTCATGTACTTGTAAACTCAAATTTTCATTATTATATTAACTAATTAACAACTCATATACAATGTGTATTGACGTACGATGATTAATGATTGATAAAGAAAACCCCTCAATATATTTCATATAAGTTTGCCAAAAGACTGTTTAATAATTAATATATAAACAGTCATATGTTTTTCAATTGTTTTGTAAACAGAAAATAGTTTAGTATTTTGTTTTGTTAAATACAATAAAGAAGATACCTAGTTTTTATTAAAATTTATTTTGTCATTTCTAATGTTTGATATTAATTGTCCGTGATATCAAAGGAATTGAATCACGTACAGTATAGTGACGATATAAATTGGCGACCGTGACAGGATTTTAAATTTAGAAATGACAAAATTAGGAGTTGAAGAATTAACAACTGAAATGCTAGAGAAAGGCCTGGAAGAAGGTGAGCAGAAGGGGACAGGAAGCAAAGCCTACGAGCTTCGATCACCGGTAGGACGGAATACCCAGTTGGCAGAACAAATACCACAACCTGACCCGGTGAGTATTCTACTGTCCAAAATTTCGGAGAAACTAGATATCCAATCTGAGAAACTTGACACACAGTCGGCAGATATTAATAGTAATATGTCATCTTTTATGGAACAAATTTCTCAAAACTATTCAAAATTAGACAATAGAATCGAATCATTGGAGTCAGATGTTGTCGTAACCATTGATAAAATTACGAAATTAGAAACAAACTTTGTTGGTAACTCTGATAAATTAAATGAATTGGAAATTAAAATTAATTACATTGAAACTAAATTTAACAATAAAATGCAAGCTATTGGAACACAGATATCCTCACAGGAAAAGACAATTACTTTGAATAATCCAGAATCCCAACTATCATTCATGCCTACTGTAGATCCCAAAATTATCAGAGACAGCCTACCGGAATTTCATGGGAGGTTGGAGGAATGTCCCACAGCGTTTCTAGCTACGTGCGAGTCTTTGTTAAAACGGACGTGTATACCGTCAGAAATATATCTGCAGATTGTGAGCCAACAGTTGAGGGGTTCGGCAGGTACTTGGTGGCAAAACATTAAGGGTCTAAGTCTAGAATGGGACACATTCAAACATGAGTTTATGCAGAGATTTAATTCAGAGGCTGTCAAAGCATTAATCACTAAGAAATTCTTGACGGATGTTCAACCTAGTGGCATGAGAGCTGGGGCATTTGTTATTCAAAAGTTACAGTTGTTTAAGAGAATGAATGATCCATCAGGTGGGAGGATTGACGAGAGTGTTACTTATATTGTGGAACTTTTACATGATAAGATTAGGTCTCTCGTTAAGGTAGCTCAACCAAAATCATTTGACGAGCTCAGGAGCATAGTAGCAAAACTAGACGAAGAGGTAAGCTTGTATTCCTCAAAAGCAAGATCTTTTAACCTTGTTAATTCCTTTAAATGCTATCAATGTGGGCAAACTGGGCATGTGAAGGCCCGTTGTCCGGAGAATCATCTAGACCAGAACCGTTCCAATAGGGACGAGAATGGTTCTAGAAGAGTTTCTAAGTCCCAAAACTACAAGTCAGAACGAACCTATATTGGTCAAATTTCTAGTGAGAGTGTGGGTAATCCCCGACCGGCAATTGGTTTACAGATTGGTGACAAATATTTTACTGCAATCCTTGATACTCAAGCATCACATTTGTTTATTGACATGACGGTGGCGAAATTGTTAAAACCTGTTCGTCCAGACGGCGTAACTGTTGTCAAAGGTGCAGTACAAGATATAAATTACAAAATCGAAGGATTTACTTTTCTTGAAGCCAAATGTTCTCAAGAATCTATTCACATTCCGGTAAAAGTGATTAAGGATTTAATCCCGGAAATCATACTAGGGCATGATTTCCTTGTCAAATACGGTGTGTTGATAGATTATACAGCAAATGAAATAATTTTTAGCATTAAAAATAGAGTCAGATTGGGATGGTTAGAGGACAAACACTTTGATTTGGGAGCAGAATTAGAAAACAACATTTTGGATGAACTGAAAACGGGAATATTGGATCTCAATCAAAGAACAGACTTGAATAATTTACTCAGTATCTTTCCAGAAGTAATTACAGACAGAATTGGGTTCACTACTACGGTAAAACATAAGATCTCTTGTAAAGATGACACTCCTGTCAAACAGAAACCTTACCCTCTTAACCCCGACAAAGTAAAGGAAATGGATAATCAAGGGCTAATTGAACCGTCATCTTCAGGATGGGCTTCACCAATAGTATTACCCAAAAAGAAGAACGGAGACTACAGACTTTGTGTGGATTTACATCAAGTCAACAATAAAACTATTGCTGATAGCTTGTCAAGAAAACCGGTAGACAGTGGTGAGATATCCAAAGAACTCATGGAGAGGGAAGTTCCAGTCCCAATGAAGTTAAGACAGATTGAGCCTGTTCTTATGGTGGCACAACGGGAAAATTGTGACATTGACTTGGAACTGATAAAGAAATGGCAGAATGAGACCTACACTTCGATTCGGCGTCGTTTCTTCTGGGTAAATATGCATCGGGACATCAAGAACTACGTCCAATCCTGCACTATCTGTGCCTGTACCAAGGCTAACAACCAAAAAGCTAGTACAAGCATGAGTGGACGTCGGCCACTTTTTCTTGGTCGGGAAATAAAAAGAACTGGTGATTGGAACTTCATGCATGAAAAGTCTCCTGAAACTATGAATTTGACTGCATGGCATAAAGAAAACGTAAAACAAATCAAACATATGAATCGACAAGCCGAAGAGAGTTCGAAGAGCAAGAAGCAGAAGACCATAACGATGCTTCACCTGGGTATAACTTAAGGTCTAGAAAGAGGAAGATTTGAAATATATATTGAGGGTTTTGGGGGGGGATGATTGACGTACTTTGCAATAAATTAATAATTAATCATTGATAAAGAAAACCCCTCAATATATTTCATATAAGTTTGCCAAAAGACTGTTTAATAATTAATATATAAACAGTCATATGTTTTTCAATTGTTTTGTAAACAGAAAATAGTTTAGTATTTTGTTTTGTTAAATACAATAAAGAAGATACCTAGTTTTTGTTAAAATTTATTTTGTCATTTCTAATGTTTGATATTAATCGTCCGTGATATCAAAGGAATTGAATCACGTACAGTATAGTGACAATATAAGTATCAAGTGTTTATGATAAATTCAATTGAATTGTTGCAATAAAATGCAGCACAAAAAGACCATAACAAGAAGACTAGGCCTATGATTCAATATATCGTATTGTAGGCTGAATATAAGGGTAGAATGGAGTGGAATGCTTTAGGTTGCTTCGTTACTGAATAAGCTTAGCTGTTTCTGTAGCCTAGACATTAATTTAGAGCCCAACGACCAAGGACCCCCCGGTTCAGTTACAAAACATCACTAAGTTTGAATCTTTACTCTGAATCAGACTAGCTATCTTTTGATCACTCAGCTATAAGACTCCATGAGTTAAAGACGTAACGTTGAGCACGAGGGCTTCAATTTAGGTCTTAAGGATTTTTGTGAGGATAACAGGGTTACTTGAATGGAAAAGTCAGGCCCACAGTTTGCATTTGATGCACAATGAGCCAGATAAATAATTACGCCCCTCTCCACCTACATTGAAGGGGGATTTCGCTTTTCCTTGCGCCCCCAACAAACCTAAAACCTATTTTATAAAAGTGGCCCTTGAAACAGTCTACACTCTGGCACAATAAACACAAACATAAAATAATATTTCACAGTTAAGGACATAATTTTTGTGTAAGGTGTTAGTTGTCATGTTTCTAATGACAGAATCAACATTCAGGTAAAACAGAGCTAGATTTTCCACTAGGCAAGCAAAAGGAGGCTGCAGCAGTTTGCACAAAAACATTTTTTTTTACAAAAATTGAATTTTTATTTTCTAAAATTAATAGTTAGCCTAGCCACAATTGCATGTGATGATGATGATGATGATAGTCCCTGTGATTGAGGCAGTAAAACTCTTTAAAACATATTCTACAAAGGTACAAGTATGCAGGCACATACTTAGTTTATCAGATTCTGCTGTCCCCAGCTGTGTAATGTCTCCTAACCAAGGCACTGGGTTGTTACCAGGCTCTAGCAGAGTCAGCATCAGGTTAGACTTCTTCTTGGAGTCAGCCCAGGAGTAGAGCAAACCGTACCATTCTGGGGCTACTTGACATAACGCCACCATATTCTCTACCTGTGACAAATTATACCACAGCCTTGTAAGTTCCAACCCAAAAAAATAATTTATTTAGACATGTCCCATCACAATTGGTAAAAAACAAGTTTTTTGATACAGTAGAACCTCGCTAATACGACCTCTGATGGTCTGACTCCTTGCTTGGTCCGACCGTGCCGCCAACACAATAGGCTTCCGCTAACATAACCTCATTGTCCAAGAAAAGCACCCAGAAAACTTTATAAATTGTGTTTTTTTTTAGTCTAATGTGTTGAAATTCATTGTATATTTAACCATGTCTGTCCATTATTAATATTAAGTAGGCTCCCACATTATTGTTTTTGGAAAGTCACAGTTCATTTGACAAAAATAAAATGGAAGCAAAACAAAGGAATGCCGATCAAAGCTTCAAGGTCAAGCTATCCGTTTGCACTGACAATCGTCTGCTCCTTAGGCCTACACACAACACATCTGTCTGCTGTGCGCTTACTATGTCACAACATTTTGTAATTGGGTATTTTTGGTAATTATGACAACTTTAGTAGCCTGTGATTGGGTGTTAAGTAACCATAGCAACTTGTTGAAAGGGTGGATGAAGAGAAACTTAAGAAAGAATAGAAGAACAAAGAGAAAGAATAAGCGATGTTTTTATGTCATTGTTATCTTTATCGGTGTATTTTACGACTGTTGTTATGCTACTATTATTGTAGTAGGCTACTATTTTATACGTTTTTTATGCCTTACCTAATGTTTTTATCGACATTCTTCTGTCCTGAAACAGCGTGGCAGTGGCCTATGACTAGCAGTAGCTTACTAGACTTTCTAATGTTCTGTTCTTTATTTTGCTGTACAATGTTTGGCAATTTGTTTGAGTAAAGTTTGAAAAAGCTGTGATTTTAACCGTTTCAGTTTTTATTACTGAACTAAGGGTAACGACATAACATAATTATCATGATTGCACAATAGCCTACTAATTGTATTTTTATGATGTAATATGCAAATTATACATTAACGTCCATTTCGTTTAAGAGTTGGAAATAACTGTTTTATATCATGTTGGATTAACTGTGGTTATCAGTTATCCGCGGTCTGTTCAAAATACAGTTTTACTACGTTTTTATGTCAATAAACGCGTTCCTCTGATACCTTTTTGCTGTTCCGACCATGCTCCCGGTCCCGTAGGTGACGGATTAGCGAGGTTCTACTGTATTTGGCATTATACAAACATATCAAGATTAGTACACAACCTCACAAGAGAAACCCCACAGAGTGAAATGTATAGTAGTCAAAACAAGAAATATAAAAACTGTTGGAGACCTCTGTTTTGCCACTGAGGATGCCTCATCATGGCATGGGCGAAACCTCTAGCTTTGTACATAGTGTAATACTAACTTGATGTGGCTCTCACCGGAAGACAGAGAATTCAGTATTTGTTGGAGACCTTAATTTATAGACAACTTTTGTAGAAATGAGCCATTTGATGTCCTTCTCAAAAGTCTACTTTAGAATTATCATGTCCTGTAAAATAATAATAAACAACGAACAAGCATTTTTCATTTGAATAAATACACATCATAAGGACACAAAAAATAACGCTAAAATTTGGTCCTAACACCATCGAATCTGTTCTCCAAATATCTCTCTTTATTAGGCCAATGTTTTTGTAGCCTTTTACTGAGTATACAGTATACTAGTCCTTGGACTCTTACTTCCTCAGATAAGCTAATTCCTTTAAAAGTTATGAATCAACAACTTGGCTTTTCTTTGAAACCTCAACTTAATTTACCTTGAGTGCACCGTGCAGTAAAACGCAGAAAGACGGAGTTTTCCCCTCATCATGGGACGAGTCGTCCTCGTCATCCGAGCTATCCTGTTTGATTGGAGGAGCTGCGGCAGGAGAGGGGGAGGGAGGGAAGGGCAGTACGAGGTGACGAGACACAGCGGCAGGGTTACCAACGTGAGCCATGTCTATAAAGCCACACACTCCAACCTCACTGCCTACACTGTACGTTTGGCAATCAAAGTCAGTGATCTTTGTGTAGGGCTGAAAAATATAAATAAGTCTTAGATTCAAACAAATACATGATTAAAAGTGGGTGTTGATGATCCGACATATAACATGGGTTTTGGATGATCAAGAACGTAAAATTAGCGAAAATAACAATAAAATTACCCTTTAAGCTAAGATCTATCTACTTATGATGCCTTACTATGTACTCTTGGTTTGTTAAGGATAATTATGTTTTGAATCTTTATAGAAAACATAGGCTACACATTTAAAGAACACAAGACAATAATTACGAGACATTACCATAGGTGCTGGAGACAATATCACTTTGGAGCTGAGGTTTCCGCACTTCAACATGCCGCAGAAGGAAGCGTAGTTCTTTTCGGCTAGTTGTTGGAACAGGTTGTAAATTGACTGAGGCGAGAGACAAGAGTCTACTTGCATCACAGAACCATCTCCTCCAGATAACCTGACTACCTGGGATAAAAGAAACAACAGTAAATAATTTACACAACCCAGACAGGTCCTAGATCAGTCATTTGACAATGGAACAGAAACACACACATTAATCATAAAGTGAATGATTGTGCTTTGAGAGCATCACTAGGACAGTTCAACCTTACAATAGAACTATGATTTTTCTTAGACAATATTCATTAACCATCTTCGCTCTTACCTGAGACAATATTGGATTGGTCGGACCTGGAGGTGCCACAACGACCACTGACAATTTCCCTGGGAAAGCAAACGGCAAAGGTGACGCAAACGGCCCGATCTTACTGAGAGCTTCAAGTTCCGAATGACGACGACTTGCTCCATTGGTTACCAGAACTACCTGTAAAGAGATGTTTATCCATTTTGTGTATTTCACAGGCATAATAAACTACAAGTTGTCTTTTAGGTTGTTGATATTACTTTAGAGCAGGTCTTTGGGTTATGTTGTTGACTCTTGTCGAGTAGGTCTACTAGCCATGATAGGACTATCTAGTACCATAAACAATGCCAAATTTCACCATCGTTTACATTAGGAGTTTTGAGAGAAAAAAATCTTATTATCATTGTCACTTAACATTTAAATGAAAAATCATTAGTTTGTTTGTATTTGCAAAGTGGAACAACCCAAATCTGAATTCTTCAGTGCAAGATCTCTACTTGAACAAGATGCTCATATAAATCATCAACATGACACTTTTAGTCGGCATCTTGCTCAGACTGCAGCAATCTTAACCGGTACTGTGTGCAACAAGCCTGCTTGGTTTAGCAAATTTCCCTTATAGAAAATAAGCTATTACAGCGAGTATCATGGCACGATATGGACCCGGGATGGTTTACTTTTTTGTTTTGACGTCTCAGAGGCCAAAAACACCACCCGTTCAAATTCATGTAGGCCTAACAAAGATAAATCTTGTTTTAAATAATTTTTTCAGAGTCCATAAATTGTATGTTTTATTCAAAACACCTCCTCCCTAGGTCGAAACCCTTAAGCTAGCAACAGACAATTATTGATAATTTACAACAGCTTCAATTAATAACAAGGCAATTTAGGTTTTTAAAATAAAATCATCAATACCTGACAAGGGGTAGTGCTTCCCCATTCTCCCAACACTAATTTGTTGACTCCGGTCAAGACTGGCACCAAACAGCTTTTGTCTTGCTCTTCACATTGGGCAAGTCGGCTTTTCAACACTTCAAAATCTCTAGTGAAAGTTGACAGGACTTCATAAGAAGAAGAGTATGTCATCTAAAACAATGTTTAAGATGTAGTTTATGGTAATTTATGAACAACTTACAGGATAGTTTAAGGTGAGAGGGTAATCTAATATCCTAATAATGTTTTATGTGAATCAATCAACAGCTTACTATAGATATACATCTAAACTTCAAGAAGACCAAATTTATCAGGTTAAAATTTAAGCTTTCTTTAATAAAATATTTTGTGTTGATGGTAAAAAATGTTACTGGCATCTATTCACTGGCTTCTATTCCATTAATTAAATATAAAAAGAAAGGCTTTCTAGCTCATTAATGTAATCTTCATTTTTGTTGTGCCTTTACGATAAAACTTTTCTTAATTTGAAAATATGATGTGCACAATACAATGAAGGCTATACAACTTGCTATTTTGGGAAGTAGAGCCAAATTTGGTGGGCTTCAGAGTAAAATGTGAGGCTATGAATCAATTTATTTAGAAAATTGCACCAATCAAACACACATTTTTGTAGTTTGAATTCTTCCTCTAAACTCAATTAGCCTACTTCATAAAACTTTTATGATACCTACTGCCAGTGCTCAATTTGTGAGTTGCCGGAACTTTAAACTTAGATGCTCTGATGGGAAAAAATAAACAATAAAACTGTATGCAATTTCTACTTTTCTGTAAAATAAAATAAAAATGTAAAAAAAAACATAGTTGAAGTCTGACATTGACATTTGACACTTTTCATGTATGTACATACAATATGGATAGATGGATAGAAGATGTTTGATTCTGATTCTGAACCTATTTAAGTTATGCCAATATTTTTATCTTTCCGAAAGAGAGGTTCTGGAACGCCGTTCCACCCCAAATCGAGCACTGCCTACTCCAAATCTGACTGTTGAGTTAACACTTAAAGTGCCGTTGACATGTTTGAACATGAAAATTGCATTTATTTCAATGTTAAGCAATGGAGGGAATTCCCGTCATCAGCACCCAACGTGTTAAGCAACAAATAATATTAAATGAGTAAAAAAAATAACAACTGAGGGTATATTAATAGAATAAGTTACAGGCAACAAAAAACGAGGGAAGCTCACCTGATAAAATAAGGTAACAATCATGTCAGTAATTGTTAAGTAATTTTGTAAATAACTTCTTGATCAACATTGTACGTGTAATATATAAGGCTATATTACATTGCCAGAAGATTATTGAGTTCGTGTGTGTGGTTGGCTGCACTGCTGAGTGACGTCACCGACTAGGAACGATGGCACGAAGCGGAGTGGAACGGCAGTCGGAGTTAACATGCTAATTAGTAAGTTGTCCCTAGTATCGGGTTCTTTTAATCTTACTAAGTATCAGTAATACAGTTATTACATTTGGCGACGAGGATGGGATATTCTCGAGGTTCCGGCCAGCAGAAACGAGGAGTACTACCCTTGTTGTCAAGAACCGTACTCTGACATAACTTTCAACCTCACAATGCGGCGGAAGACTCTCTTTTACACTGTCAACCTCATCATTCCATGTGTAGGAATCACATTCCTTACTGTCCTGGTCTTCTACTTGCCTTCAGATTCAGGAGAAAAGGTGACATTGTGCAGTTCAATCCTCGTGTCCCTGACTGTGTTTTTCTTGCTGCTTGCCGAGATCATCCCCCCTACATCACTCGCCGTGCCTCTACTCGGCAAATACTTGCTGTTCACCATGATCTTGGTCACGCTCTCTATCTGTGTCACTGTGTGCGTCTTGAACGTACACTTCAGGTCTCCATCTACACACAAGATGTCTCCTTGGGTTAAGAAAGTATTCTTGCACATAATGCCAAGGATTCTCATGATGAGACGACCTCCGTACTCTCTACGAGACTCTTACGATGAAACTTCCCCGATGGTTAAATTAAATCCGCGTGTGCGTGAAATGTCTAGTATCAGTCGGATATCGGAGTTTAATCCGTACGAAGAAGATATTAGTTCGTATTTGTTACGTTTGAAACACTTTTTCAAGGCCAACGAGGTCAAGGACGTGAAGCAGGTCTCCATCTTGATTACTGTAATAGGCCCTAAAATATTAGCCGTCCTCACCGATCTTATTTCTCCTAAGAAGATTGATGAAGAATCTTACGATAATTTGAGCAAAATCTTGGAAGATCATTATTCTCCTAAACGCCTTGTGGTCGCTGAGCGTTATACTTTTTATAGTCGATGCCAGAAACAATCTGAAAGTATTGCAGAGTTCGTGGTGGCAGTGAAGCATTTGGCTTCGACGTGTGAATTTGGAACATTCTTATCGGATGCACTGAGAGACAAGTTAGTTTCGGGAATTAAAAATGAAGCAATCCGTCAAAAATTACTTTCCGAAGAAATGGATTTGAAGAAAACGTTGGCTCTTGCACTCAGGCTTGAACAGGCCGAGAAACAGACAGGTCTATTCTCGAATTCAAGTGTTCAGGAAATTTCCAGGTTTCAGGTCAAGAAGAATCCACGTGTTTCCAACCGAGGTTCAAATTTTCACAGTGCGGGATCTAAATCAAATTCAAGTGATGTGAAGGGAGATATGTCTCAGATAAATAAGTGTTTTCGTTGTGGCAATCCAGAGCATAGGGCTAATAATTGCCCGTATAGTAATTACAAGTGCCATGGGTGTAAAAAGTTGGGTCATATCAGTAAGGTTTGCAGGTTCAAATCAGAAAATCCAGTGAAAAATTCCATAAAGAGTGGTAAATTTAAAATCCATCAGATGGAAGAGGAAAATAGGCCTAGGCCTAGTGGTGGTCCAGATGAAGTGGAGTTTGAAAGTTTGTCTTTGTACAGTATGAATTCTGGTGATAATGTTTCTGCCTTTAAGGTAAGCCTAGAAATAGAGAATGTATCCGTATTAATGGAAATTGATACTGGCTCGGCACTAACTGTGTGCCCTCAAGAATTGTTTAACAAATATTTCCCTCATGTACAATTGAGTACTGTAGATATCAAGTTGCTTACATATTCAGGCAATGAAGTCAATGTTATTGGACAAGCTTTAGTCAAAGTAACCTACATGGACCAGACTTACCAGTTACCTATGATAGTCGTTAAGATTGATCGTACGAACCAGCCTATGCTTCTAGGCCGTAGTTGGCTACAACATATCGCTTTTGACTGGAAATCTATTTTTACTTGTAATGTTAATAGCCTATCAGGCAGTGTTAAATCTAAGGGTGGTGAACCTAACCTAACCCTAGGTAAGGCCGTTGAGCCTAAAGTCGTTTCTGGTTTGAAACAAAAGTATGCCTCTGTGTTCAAAGGAGGCCCTGGTGAAATCAAGGATGTTGAGGCACGTATTGTGTTAAAAGAGGATGCTGTGCCAAAATTTTTTAAATATCGCCCTGTTCCTTACGCGTTGCGTAAATCAGTAGAAGATGAGATTGATAGGATGATTGCTGAAGGTATTGCTTATCCCGTTACCAGCTCTCAGTGGGCTACTCCTATTGTGGTGATTCAGAAGAAAAGTGGGGTGCGACTCTGCGGGGACTTTAAAGTAACCCTTAATCAAGTGATCCAGTCGGAACACTATCCCTTGCCTCAACCGGAGGACATTTTTGCTACTCTAGCAGGTTGTAGCTGGTTTTCAGTTTTGGACTTGGAGGCAGCGTATCTCCAACTTCCTGTGGCGGAGGAGTCCCAACCACTCTTGACTCTAACTACGCACAAGGGCTTAGTGCGTTTGCGACGTCTGCCGTATGGCTTGTCTTCGGCTCCGGCTCTCTTCCAAGCGGCCATGGACAAAATTATTGGTGGCCTACCTGGGTCAGTGGCATATTTGGATGACGTACTGGTGGGTGGATCTTCGCAAGAGGAAGCGTTGTCACGCTTGGAGAGTGTTCTTCAACGTCTTCAAAGTTATGGAGTCAAGGTAAATGATTCTAAATGTAAATTCTTACAGCCGTCAGTACAGTACCTAGGCTACTGTTTGTCGTCAAAAGGGATCAGCCCGCAGGAGGGTATTTTGGAGGCGATTCGGAATGCACCCGAGCCAACTTCAAAGGAAGAGTTAAGAGCCTATGTAGGCCTTATAAATTATTATGGGAAGTTTATTTGCAATCTTTCAAACTTAGCTGTTTTTACGATCTACTTCGTAAGGATGCACCGTGGGTATGGTCATCCCAATGTTCTTCTGTTTTTCAAGAAAGTAAGACATGGGTATTGCCTTCAGATGTCTTAGTTCATTACGATGTAAATAGACCATTAGTTTTGACTTGTGACGCAAGTCCACGAGGTGTTGGTGCCGTGCTTTCGCACCTAATTGATGGAGTAGAGAGGCCTATTGCCTTCGCATCGAAATCCTTGAGTGCTAGTGAAAGAAATTATTCACAGTTGCATAGAGAAGCTTTGGCTCTTGTTTTTGGAGTAAAAAAATTCCATAAATATATTTACGGTAGGAAAAATGTCGTGTTACAGACTGACCATGCTCCTTTAGTGACAATCTTTGGAAATAAGCGGGGAGTTCCCTGTGTCGCCGCTGCGCGTCTTCAACGATGGGCCCTGATCCTCTCCGCCTACAGTTTTGAAGTAAAGTACCGCCGTGGCTTGGACTTGCCACATGCGGACGCTCTTTCGAGATTACCGTTACCTGATGACGACCAATTGGAGCTGGATTCCAACTACATCTCTCATGTTTCTTCCCTGGTAGAGGCCTTTGACTGTTTCAAATTGGTGAGTGATCTCAATCCTATTACTGCTAAGGATATCGCTCGACTTACTGATACTGATCCTGTTTTGACAAAGGTCAGAGATTTCATTTGGCATGGATGGCGTGATAGTCAAGATTCTGAGCTGGTTGCTTATTTTCGAAGAAGGGATGAGTTGTCCGTAGAGAACCAGTGTGTTTTATGGGGTAGTCGAGTAGTGGTGCCAGAGAAACTGAGGAGTGCCGTTATCCAATTGCTGCATTATCAGCATCCCGGAATAAATCGGATGAAAATGTTAGCCCGAAGCTTTGTTTGGTGGCCGGGGATTGATAAAACCATTGAAGAGACTGTTCTCTCATGTCATGTGTGTCAGTGTACAAGGAATGCTGTGGCTAAGGTGCCATTATGTCAGTGGCCTAGAGCTTCAAGTAGGTGGCAGCGCATCCACGTGGATTATGCGGAAGACCCACTAACAAGACAACAAATGCTCATAGTTGTTGATAGTTTTAGCAAATGGCTAGAAGTGTTTATCATGAAATCTACTACATCGTTTAAAACCATTGAAAAACTGCGTACGCTGTTTGCGTCTTTTGGCCTACCGGAAGAATTGGTCAGTGATAATGGCCCCAATTTTGCTAGTGGGGAATTCAGAGAATTTCTGAGCAACAACGGTATTAAGTTTACGCTCTCACCTCCTTACCATCCTGCCTCGAATGGGGCTGCAGAAAGATTTGTACAGGAAGTCAAGAAGAACCTTAAAAGACAGGTTATGGCTAGTGGTTCTGAGACCATTTCTTTACAACATAAATTGGATAATTTCCTCTTTGCATTTCGCAACACACCCAGTAGGCTACTGTCACTGGTGTTACCCCTGCGGAATTGTTCCTTCAATGGAAACCGAGAACTAAGTTGACAATGCTTAAACCCTGTTTATTGTCAGCCATTGATAAGAAGAGGTGCAGAAGGAAGCAGCCGATAACCATCGGGGAAGTTTCAGATCCTTTGTGGAGGGAGAAAGGGTGCTTGTGAAGTCAGTACGGCAGGAGATCATTTCTTGGATTCCTGGGAGAATTTTGGAGCGGAAAAGTCCGTCTACTTATGTGGTGAGCGTCCTGGGAGGTAAAATACGTTTCTGCCACGCTGATCATTTGAGATCTAGTAAGTTGACTGAGGAAGAGGAAGTTACAGTCAATAGGCCGGTAGTGCAATCTCCGATCAAATCCCCTGAGCACAAGTCTACTGTGGGAATACAAACTCCGCCAGAGCGATCACCTCGTGTCATGGAAACTCGGAATACATCACCAAGACAACAACGGAGTGTAGGCCTACCAAAATCTCCAGCTACGCACACTACAGACGAGCATCCCGAAGTGCAGCCCAGCCAGCAGTGCAGCCCGCCATCACTTCGGAGATCTCAAAGGACTGTGCAAAAGCCGAAGCGGCTCGACCTTTAAGTTAAAAGGCCGAGTTCGAGAGAGAAGATTTTATGTTTATTTTATTTGAAGAAGAAAAGTTTATTTAGTATTACTGAAGTATTTTGTGAAGCTTATAAACAAACAAAAAAAATTGTAAAAGAAGAAAAAAAAAATGTTGATTTGGCTTAGCCTAGAAGAAAAAGGTTAGGCCGTTAGAGAAGAGTTTTATTTTAAGTTTGGGGCGAGTGTAATATATAAGGCTATATTACATTGCCAGAAGATTATTGAGTTCGTGTGTGTGGTTGGCTGCACTGCTGAGTGACGTCACCGACTAGGAACGATGGCACGAAGCGGAGTGGAACGGCAGTCGGAGTTAACATGCTAATTAGTAAGTTGTCCCTAGTATCGGGTTCTTTTAATCTTACTAAGTATCAGTAATACAGTTATTACAGTACGTGTTATTAAATTTACGGAAAGTAAATAAAAGAAACGTCTTATAACACTTAAAACATATATTTACGCTTATACTGTTACTCACAAGACGGTAAATATACAAAAAAGATGGTAAGTGGTATATTTAACATCTTGTGAGTAACAGTATAAGCGTAAATATATGTTTTAAGTGTTATAAGACGTTTCTTTTATTTACTTTCCGTAAGTAATTTTGTGTAGATTATCTACTCAAGTTACAGCGTAACATAAAGGCGGGTCCGCATATTAATTGAGTGCTAAGCAGCTACCTAGGGTGTGGATAGGTGTTAGTCTACTCATAATTCTGTGAACGCCAATGCTTGTCGTTTCTATTCTTGCTCCAAGGTTACTCTTTTGCACATATCAAAGCAACTAGCCTGACTGCTCGGAAATGGATGAATGGGTGGGCAACCCGGCTCAGAAATCAGCAAATATCTACAAAAGTAGTTTGCCAATGATAAAATATTTAGCGCTTGGTAAATACCGAATGTGCAGACCCGCCTTAAAATAAGCTAAGTTAGTTGTTGTCTTGGCAACCAGGCAAACTTCCCTTACGCATCAACTGCCATTGTCGTATACTTAGCCTACCAGAGCAACAAACTCCAGCTTGGAATACAACGAAAGGTAGTCCAGAAGGCTGTTTATCCCATGAATGGCTAACTGTAGGCTTGTAAACGTTTCATTAGAGTCTGGTACAGTCACTGGTAGTGACATGGATAAAGAAACGTCCAACACTATGACTGTGGGCATGGTGACGAGGTTGTCTGAAACAGGTATTTGGTAAAAGCTAAAACATTAAAGTGTTTGATTAGAAATATTGTATTAAACACACAAAAGGCTATACTTTTAAATACAATGAAATGCACATTTGGATGTTGTAACAAAGTACTTGGATTCAACATAAGTTATAACTTACCTCTCACTTCCAAACAATGCAAAAGCCAAACACTGATTAAAGCCAGCCACAGAAAAACATACATCAAGTTATTCAAACTTTAAGTTAAAACATAGACTAAGGCATTGTCTGTGGTTAAAGTAAGTGATAGGCCTAGGCTTAAAGTTACTTAAAAGTAGCCTACAGTAGTTTTAGTAAAACGTATAATTTTAGTAAGAAGCGTAAGTTAACAAGGCTAAAATAATAACTCTGAATGGTGATGCATATTACAACTCAGGCAAAAAACCTAAGTTTATCCAGAAAATATGTTAGGCTAACTTACTTTATTGGAACCAAGTTTGTAGCTTAGTGGTACTTTTCCGACATAAACTTCGGCCTAAGTTACAACAGCAAACCTCCTACCAAAAAGTGTTACCGGGGTAATCAAATCCATAGGGAAATTATTAAGTTAGGATGTATAAATGCCATTTATTGGTGGGAAAAACTTAGGCCTAGGCCTATATGACAATATGATGCAGTTTTCCTCGAATGTTCTTTTTGCTGTAAGGGTAACAATTAGGTCTGTACCCCGGCCCACAAACGAAGCCTAGGACTAAAATCGGGGGCTTCGTAAAACTTAAAACGTGTTTATACTAACTTAGGGAATAAAACTCTTGTCTTTTTAAACTTGTAAGTTTACAACAAAAGTTTCTTAAATTGGTGCCATAGCCCAGGTCTGATACTGAGTAGTTCATAGCATTTATGTTCAAAGCAACTCATTGATATAGGGTAGCCTATTTATTTATTGACGGACATAGCTCTAACTTAGGTGTAAGTTTACTTACCCCAAAAGTCTATGAAGAGTAATTTATAATGAGATGCCGCTCTCAGCTTTACTTAAGTTAATCTAAATGTTATTTCATAAAAACAAAAATCTTTACATCTTCAAACAAATCTTACACACGATGAAGATTAGGTCTCTACCCTGCCTTGCTACCCTTTTACCCTACCATGTCTACAATCATGATAACCAATAACCATAAACCATAACCTCTAGCCTCTAACCTCTAAGACAAGACACTTTTATTATTATTGTTTACAACAGGTTCATCGTCGCGCGACAGCTCAGTTTCAGTTCAGGTGGTTTCAGTCCTTTTAGTGCAGTTTACAGTCCAGTCAGTAGTCCAGTCCGCACAATTTGTTTTTCAGGATTAATTTTGCCAACAGTGTCATTTAGAGGCTTCTGATTTCAATGAAGGTTTACTGATTGAAAAATTAGTTTTGTTAATAGAATAAAATTATAAATGCCTCAAATTCAATTTTATATTTTTTTATTGTGAAATTAAATCGTCATAACCTAACCAAACCAACCAAACGTGCTGACAATGAAAAAATCTAATGAAGGTTTAAGTATTAATCGAAAAAATAGTTGTGTTCATAAAATAAAATTATAAATGCCTCAAATCCTATTTTATAATTTTTTAATTATAAAATTAAACTATCATAACCTAACCAAACTAACCAGACTTGCTGATAATGAAAAACCGAATGAAGGTTTTATTCGAAAATATGTTTCTGTTCATAAAATAAAACTATAAATGGGTCAAATTCAATTTTATAATGTTTTAATTATAAAGGCAGAGGATACACGTCCGGTAACCAGACGTGGATTAGACGTCCGGCAATTACTGTCATAACCTAACCTAACCAACCAAACTTGCTGATGATGAAAAAATCGAATTAAGGTTAAATTCTTTCTCTATTAAAAAATTATAAATGCCAAAAATTCTAATAAAAGATGTACAGTTAAGAATAAATGGTATTCAATGCAAAATCTTCGACAAAAAGTTAAAGTTACCAATGGGACTCGAACCCTGGACCTCTTGCATATCAGCCGAGCACCTTAACCACTACACCACAATCACCGATGGCTGGTCATGGTATTGTTGTAGTAAAGGCGTTCCAGGCTCCCGCAACCCCATGACGTCATTGCCGTACGCCTTATCCACGTCCGGTTACCGGACGCGTATCCTCTACGAATTATAAAATTAAACCATCATAACCTATCCAAACCAACCAAACGTGTTGATGATGAAAAAGTCCAATACAAAAAACACAGAGGATACGCGTCCGGTAACCAGACATGGATTAGGCGTCCGGTAGTGACGTCACCGGGTTGTGGGGTCCCGGAACGCCATTACCACAACGATACGATGTTCGGCCAGCGTTGTTCGTGGTGTAGTGGATAGAGTGCTCGGCTGATATCCAAGAGGTCCCTGGTTCGAAACCCATCGGTTACTTTAAGTTTTTGTCACAGATTTTGCTTTGAATGTAATTTCTTCTTAACTGTACATCTTTTGTTAGAATTTTTGGCATTTATAATTTTATGTTATGAAGAGAATTGAACCTTCATTTGATTTTTTCACTATCAGCAAGTTTGGTTGGTTAGGTTAGGTTATGACAGTAACTGCCGGACGCCTAATCCACGTCCGGTTACCGGACGCGTATCCTCTGCGTACAAAAAATGGTGCTACGGGTGGGATTCGAACCCAGGTCCTTCGGATTATCAGTCCAGCACTCAATCCACTACGACTACACCATCGAGGCCGTTGACGTTAATCAGTATCGTTGCGGTAATGATGTTCCCTCAGCCAATCAGAAGCCTAAAAATAATACTGTAGGCAACACTAAACCTGAAATAAAAATTCAGCGTCCAGTCCACCACCAGTCACCTGAACCTGATAGTCCAGAAGCTGAGGGGGTTTGGAAATAGTTATTTGTGCAACTAGTGAGAAAAGTGAGCAATTGACTCACTCGAGAGAAATCCTTACTCACATGGTTTCTCGAGTGAGGCAATTGTACTTTGAACTCGAGTAGCACATAATACTTTTCCTACAGTTATAAAACAAATAAATTGGTGAAGAAACATAACCTATTTTTACACAGAAGTGAACTTTTAATATAACATTTAACGTGAAGTGACAAATACAACAGTACAACAGCTGACCAGCTGATTTACAGCCAGTGCTGCCAATGTATTTCGCGCGCATATACGACGTTGCCAGCATGTTACGCGCTCACTATTTCGTGCCTTCACGTTGCAAATCTGGAGTGAGACAAAGTAATTAGAGTGAGACAATGTTAACATTGTCTGACTGATGAGCGAATTGGCCACTTTGCTTTCTCAAATCAGTGAGAGAACATGTACAGTGTTAGGTAACTGTAGGAAAATTAATTTTCCTACAGTTACCAACAATGTACATGTTCTCTCTCACTGATTTGGGAAAGCAAATCGGCCAATATGCCAATTCGCTCATCAGTGAGACAATGTTAACATTGTCTCACTCCAGATTTGCAGCGTTAAGGCACGAAATAGTGAGCGCGTAACATGCAGACAAGGTCGTATGCGCGCGAAAAACATTGGCAGCACTGGCTGTAAATCAGCTGGTCAGCTGTTGTACTGTTGTATCATTAAATGTCACATTAAAAGTTCATTTCTGTGTAAAAATATGTTACGTTTCTTTACCAATTTATTGTTTTATGGCAAAGTGCAATTGCCTCACTCGAGAAACCATTCCTCACTCGCCTACCGCTTGTGAGTAAGTATTTCTCTCGAGTGAGTCAATTGCTTACTAGTTGCACAAATAACTATTGCAAGTGTCGCAAAGAAGTAATATCATTGACTACATATAGTCTATATATACCTATATAGGTATATATATATATAGTTATATAGATTATACCTGTAGGTATATAAAGACAATGGTAATATCAAATATCTTTGCTGATAGTAGTTGTAATATGGACTGTGGGGGAACGCGCCACCACGTCAACCAGCCATCAAAAAGAAGAAGAAGTGAGGTGGCAGTTTGACATGGTGGCTAATCCAAATTTGTTGCATAGCTTATAATCTTGAAAATGTGGCATAGCTTATAATGGAAAATTTAAATTGTTCCATAGCTTATAATCGTAGAAATGAGGCATAGCTTATAACGGTTTTCTTAAAATGTGGCATAACTTATAATGGCATAGCTCAAATGTGCTGCAGCTTATAATATCTCGTTTGTTCTATAGCTTATAATTTTAAAAACGTGGCATAGCTTATAACGCGCGGGAATTACGTCATAGCGGATGGGACAGCTGATCGATCCTGAGTAGACAAAAAAATTATCGTGCAATGGTCCTCAAATTATCGTATGGACTAGCAGCCGCTACTCGGCAATAAGAAGTTGCGTTAAGTGCAGCCAACGTAGCAAAACCAAAAGTATTTCAATTTTTATTTACTCCTGGACGACATATGTAATAGATGTATATATTAAATGGTTTTTTGTTGAATAATAGAATAATTTTTTGTATCTGCTGTTTTACTTTAATTATGTAAGCTGAAATATATTATCATAAGTTTGATATTGCTCGTGTTGCTTATTTATGCTATGCATGATAACTATTGTATAATATTTATTTTGTAATATTGTGTAATACCGGTGTAAAAATACTTTTTTATAGATAAAACAGTAGACTATGCAACATAAGTAGACTTCTCATCCCATTGTTGATTTTGAAGCTTATTTTTCGTGTCTAGTTCATGTAGCCTACATCGACACTGATCGCTAGTGTAAACGAAATCTTGTTTGATTTGTGCTTTACTGTTTGGTTATATAACTAGGAGACCAGTTATTTTTTATGATTAGATAGTTTTATTTGGTTAAATTAGGTTTTAAATAACTGAAATAACAATTAAGAAACATATTGAAAAAAAACACAACCTCTACAGTCGGCATAGAATAGCAATAAAATTGGCTTCAGCTTTTCAACAAGAATGACAAATCTTCTAAGGGACTGTTTGATCTATGATCAAAACATATTTAGTAGATTTGTCATACTTATGGAACAGCTTAAGCCCAAATTTTAGTTTTATTTCTGTACGTTGCAATGTAGATTATAGAGGTCATGTTTTGTTTACAATTTGTTTCACTGTTTACGCCTTCATTTAGCCAAATAAAACGATCTTGTCATAATGTCATGTAGCGGTCAGTGTCACAGGACAAGAACTACAGTAGACACAAAACCCGAGATTTAAAATTTACAAATTTACAGTCAGAATTCTGTGTTTAAATTTAGAGTTATCTAGCAGGTGTTCACCTTTGAGATTAAAGTTAAATTTAACAAGCTGGCCTTCCTCTCTATGGAAAATTAGAACTGTGAGTTTTAAATAAGAAAGTGCAATGGTGAGATATGAGACCTGATTATGGTTGTAAAGTATATTTTTATGGGAGCGCGTTAAGGTGCCGCCACCATGGCACACAAAAATAATAACGTCGATAAATCTTTGGTTAGTTTCTTTAAATGGTAATACAGGGAGCCAGAAAGTAGTATTACTCTTCATGCAATATCAGGATGACTTTACCTTGCAATTTCTTAGCTATGGACCACTCTACTGTCCCATAAATGCAATTTTTATCCACTGACAGTTTATCACTCCTCCTCTGGAATGAAATTACCTTAAGATAGTTCAATAAGAAATAATTTAAAAATGTATGTCATAAAAAGGATTTTCCTCTGATTTCGTAATGAAACGTTATATTGCAAAGCATGACATGATAAAAGAAGAAAATCTATTTTAAAATCAGAAAATAACTTGCAAATACTTACTTGGTAGAATTCAGTAGATCCCAATAAATGTGTTTTGTTTGAAATACAATTTAATAAACGGTATCAGCATTCTAACACATACTTTCTCCCATAAGTTTGTCAACAAATACATGTGTGTTGATTATCATGTGTAAGCGGTGAGAGTAAATATACGGAAATAGGATTTGTACAATTTTTTTCAGAATTTAAAGGACTATAACATACTAAATTTTTATCAAAATCGTTTGGGCCATTTTTTAGAAAACCAATTTCTTCCGTTATTTTATGGAGCTTTATGGGAAAATAACATAATTTTCAATAACTTTTGAACCGTAATTTTTACAGAAATGGGATTTGTACCATTTTCTTCAGAATTTAAAGGGCTACAACAAACTAAATTTTCTTCATAATCGTTCGGGCCATTTTTGAGAAAATCCGATTTTTCCGGTTTTTTTATGGGAAAATCGGAAAATCTCCATTAAAAATGAAAATTTAAAAAAAATGATAAAAGGCCTGGAGATACCATGGATTAGAACCTACATACCAAATGTCATCGAAATCGGACCACAGGTGTAGTCCCTAGCTCTGTACACATCCAGACACACAGACATCACTTCGAAAACCACTTTTTTGGGTCCAGGGGGACCAAAAACGAATATATCCACTCAAAACTCTAACTCAAAAATTTTGACGAAAACAAAACTTTCTCCATATACTATGGTATAGGGGGAGAAAGTAAAAATGAACAGCTGTTTTATTAAAAAGTATTATTTACATGGCCAAAATGTAAACAACTCTGTGGAGGGATCTTTAAAGGCTTCTAATCCAAAGACGGCTAGTGAAATCACATTGAAAAATTCCCGACTTTTCCCTGACGATTCCATGATTTTTTTAAACATTCCCTGATCGACAAATTCAAAATTACAATTTTAATACTAACTAAATCTTCAAAAGGACTAATCTTTATCTGAAGAATATCTATGTTTGTTGACATGAAAAAATACATAAAATCTATAGATACAGGCTTGTTTGTAGCTTATATTCAAACTTTACAGCTTGCTTTAATAAAATTAAACAGAGTTTGATAAGATGATACGCAGTTTATAACAAAATTTAATTTGTACAAAAACACAAAATTTATTCGTACAAACATATTTTTATAGTTTTCCCCAACACTGCATACGTACTCTCACCAGATCGACCTTCACTAACAATTATTTTAAACATTTTACAATTTTCCCTGACTTATGACAAAATTCCCTGACTTTTCCAGATATTTAATATTCCCTGACATTTCCAGGTTTTCCAGGTCACTAGCCACCCTGAAAGACTATAAAATTGAAGTGTAGATCTCGTTGTCCAATTTGTTACACAGTATAACTGTACGTAACTCAAGGCAATGGTATGAAAGATTATTTATTATTTATAGCTAAAGAGTGTTATGGCGGATACGTCTATATTGGAATACACTCCCACTAACTACAATCGCAAGCCAGAATCGAACCTGCAGCCCTTCCAAGTGTATTAAATTTTCAAATTAATTTCACCATTGGCAATTATAGTCTTGTAACCTTTTGTTTGGAATAATACTGTGTTATGGGAACAATGTGTTTGCAATGACGATTATAATACAAACATTTTAATCAAATTACGTTAATTTTATCACAAATAATTGAACATTTATTTATTTTTTAGAATAATGATAATATCTATGACTATGTATCAATACCAATTAATTAGATCAAAATGGATACAAAATGTACTTATTAGTATCTGAATCTGAAAACATGTGCTCAAGAACAGGAAATGACAAAACATAACATAAAATGTAACGGATTGTACGACCCACTAAGAGTAATTATAACACTAATACAATAAATAATATATAGTTACTTACAATTGGACGTCAGACACAAAACACTTAAGGAATCAGAGAGAATACGGATGAGTTTTTTTCCAAAATGCGGACAAATTGAATTTTGGTTGAACTAAGACGTGAAATTTCGGGAGCGGTACGTATAAGTTGGTGAGGATGAAACGAGTTTTTCCTAACTTAATTTAATTCCAAACGCGTGGCAATTATATCCCTGCAGGATATAGGCTTTAGGGTTTGTTGAAAATTAAATTTTTGCCAACTAACACTGCAAACTACGAATTGATTTGCACGACTCCACTTAACAACTCACCCCACGCATAGGAAGGTTGGAGACACACTGGTCACTGAGACAGACCCTTGGCTAGAAGCTTTCCCCACCACGTCGTAGGGCCGTTGGGTAAGTCGCCTATGTCCCAGCTGTGGATTTGCGTTTCTAATTTGCTGTTTATATTGCATCACATTCGGTACAAAAGAATGAAATTTAAATTTTGCTTGTCGCTTGTTTTGGGCGACACACCAAGCCTTAGTTGCAACCCAAACTTGAGCATAAATGGGGCCTAAGGTAAATATCAGGGCCATCCCTAGGGTTGGCAGCACCCGGAGCAAACGTGGTTGTGGCGCCCCCTCCCCCCCAGTAATAATAGTCGCATTCACATATTTTAATCAATTTTATGTATATATAATGAGAAAAAAGTTATAAATGAACATAATATTTGAATTAGCAGGCCTATTCTTTAAATATAACGAGAGGTCGTCCAGTGGTCGAAACTCGACCAAAAATATGTAATGTACTCACTTCTCTATTTTCACCCCACACTGTAAATAAAACATGTGATTGGAGTTTCTTCCATTTGTTTTGATTTTCTGTTTATATTTCGTTGTTATTTCGTCACCAGCATGGCAACGCATAAAATCCATGTTAATTTTTTCAAATTTTCAATCTCATTTTTTGTGCTTATCTTTGAGCCTATTTAAATTTATAAAGGGATTCTGCACACCTACAGGAAAATTGCTTTCTAACGGTATGCGCAGATTTACCCCACGATGCACACAAGCTGAGAAAAAAGGTTTTAAAGAAACATGCTTGCCTATTAATATATAGATAGATAATCTTAAAAATTTGGTTGTCCGGATGCAGATTAACTCCTAAGGAGGAATTTGGAAATCCATTATGTCTTACTACTGGGATAATTATGAAGTACTTTTATTTAAGGAGTGGTCTTGGTTGTGTTACTTACTTTTTTTAAAGTTGAAAATCAATATGATTAGGCTCAATAATGGAGTGTATTTTAATGTTTCATAAAGAATAATAGGCGAACAGCATTAAACATTTTGGTTTATAAAATATTTTTTAGATAAGGGTAGGGACCTTAATAAAACACAACAATGAATCATAATAGGTAGTCTATAAATTGGAGAAAGTTTTACTGTTTAAAAAATACTTCTTACAACACAATTGAAATAAATAAAGATTATAAGGCGAAGTTAATAGCTGAGCAACCCTTCTGCATTCTTCTGTCATGCTATCCTGAAACAAATAAACAATAACTCAAAATTGTAATCAGAACTAAATAGAGAAAGGGGTGTCTTGTAAACTTGGTGGTTAATTTGTCCTGGACTTTGCTGCAAGAGAAATTGAGATTGACTTAAAGGATCCTTGCACAAGGTGAGAGGATTCAACATAATTTTTCCATGGATATTGCACACACTTGCCCAGCACAGCACAAACCTGCTAACAGCAGGCTACTATTAAAATTAAAGTAAAGTAAAGTACTGTAGAACCAAATCAGATTACGCTCTTGTGTCCACCATAGCATTATAGAACACCATAGAGCACTAAACGGTTTTCATAGTCTTTTATCAATTAAGTATTAAATGTATCCATTCAAATACATACAAATTATAACCCAGTGAATGATTGAAATACATGTCATGATGAAACCATACAGCGGTAGCCCAAGTACGGCTTCATCATATAAAATCATATGCTAGTTGGTCTGACCATACTGGGCAGGAGTAGAGTGGCCAGCTGTGCTGCGGTTAGCGTATATTCTGGCGCCGACCGCCAGGGGTAATGTGTAGTTACAGCGCACACCGCTGCAGCGTCAAGCACTAGCGACCGTTTCTATAACAAATTGGTAGTTGGGAGTAGTGTTGCCAACTTTGGAGGAATCCCCTGGAATTCGAGTTTACTGACTTATTTAATAATAAGCAATAAATTAATTTAAATGCCATCTTTTATTGTATTTTTTTAAACATATATTTGTTATACTTTTGTAGTTTCATTACAATGATTCAAAGTTTTTCTTTATTAATCCATAATTTTAGGAAGTGGTTTATTGGAAGGTTTTGTTTTATATTTGCAAGGTCAAAATAAAATTTAACCAGGATGTCTAGTAGTCGGGGAAAACGGGAAAGTCACGTATTAACTTAGTATTGAATTTCAAAATGGTCTTGAAAAGTTGGGATTTAGTCTTTATTTTCATATCAAAGTCGGTAAATTTCATGATTTTACCTCGATCGCGCTAGACAACGATCTCGTTTCCATGACGGCGCAAGACGATGATGTGTCTACACGACCGCGGGAGATGTTCTTAAACCGCGACTGTGCTAGACGACGTTTTCGTGACCACGGACCACGGGAAAAATGATCACGTCTTTTCTGCGATCGCGCAAGGCGATTGAATATACGGCCGCTGAAGATGTTCACAATTTTGCCGCAATCGTGGACGACGATGGCGTTTTGTGACCACGGCATTCAATGATGATGTCTACACAGCCGCGGAAGATGTTCATGATTTTGACGCGATTGCAGAAGACGACAATAGCGAATAGTAATCATTTCGTTTGCAAGAGTGGTAGTGCTGGTAACAGCTGGCGAGTAGTAGACGACGACACTGAATTGAATACCGATAACTGATATCGAACGGCAAAAACGCTCAAGCGGCAGATCGCAAAACCTTTCTTTGACCGTCTATATTTACTCTATTGTCTATGACTATAGTATTACACATCTACCATATCCATAATGTTCTACCACTTCACCCAAAAAAATTAATTAGCCTATTAAAGATTCACAAAATATCACAAATTATTCGTGAAATTAAAAACATAAATATAACTGTAAACAGACAGTTATCATTGTGTATCACAGTTTTTGTTGCTGCTTAGTTCAAATTAGCTGTTTTCATAAATGAAAAAAATAATAGTGCTGCATCCTGTTGGTAATTCTTATAACTTTTTTTTTGTTAAAAAAAAGAGGTTGGCGGCCTCTTTTAACCTTGCATTTGCCCGTCCACAAAGACTACAGATCTATGCGTGGAACGTATCCAGCAAAGCAAGGGGTGAGCCGGTACAGTACAAAGGTGAACTGTACTGATAAAAGTTAGTGGCAGTGACCAGGATCCGAACCCACGACACTACTGCCTTGGGCCCGAAGTCCGCGACGCTACCTACTGAGCCACCGACTCACCAACTTAATGCAACTTTAATCAACTTAATCAACTTTTAATGCCTTTGCATATCATAGAACCAACCTTTTTAGTTGAATGCCAATCACAGCACTGAAACGGAGAAATTTAAAAACAGTACTTTCTTAAATAACATGCCTTGTATTATTCTGTCACCATAGGTAACTCTGAAACTTGAACAGTGCTGTAAGTTGATTAAAGTGTCTTTTTTTCAAATATAAAAACTTAACCACCACAGCACATCATAAGTTAATGTTAAACAAGGACTGAAAATGCTTCTTAGTCATATTGATAGCTTAGCCAAACTTACTTACCTTTATTGCTTTTGATTCTTTTCCAAGAAAATTTCTCTCCTTATTTGGCCCCAAATAAGCAGACAACTTCATCATTGTTTACATGTGAAGTACTCTCATACATTAACACCAAACATTTGCAATGCTCCAAGCTTTACAAGAAAATTTACCTGGAACAAAAATAGGCAGTGTACATCATTCAGGCCTACTTCTTGTTAAAAGTAAAAACAGAATATAGAAACAATGACTCATGGTAGGGCATATTTTTTTTCTACATATATTTGGATTGGTAAATAAAAACTTAAAAACCCGATGGCCACTGGTTCTCTCGGACCCAAGTGTCTTTACTCAGGTGGAACTTATAAAGTGTGTTTTTTATTAAAACATTAATAGCTTAGTAGGTACTATAAAATAAAGCTATCAAGTTTAATTTATAATAAATATAGCCTATATATTTATATAGAGTAAAATATAAATGAAGCTTTTTGTTGGTCACAAAACATAAACAAATAAAAAGTAGAAGAAGGTAGCTTCTAATGTTATTCTTATGGGACAAATTTAAAAATGTATTTTTAGGGTTTTATAATTACTACTGAACGGAATCGTCTAAATTTTATGGTGTCTTTCTATTGGTGTCATAATTAAGATTTGTGCAATTTTTTAACACTATAGGTGCAACGGTTAGCTTGAGTTTTTTATGCGAACACTTACACACACACACACAGTCAAGCGGACAACTAATCCACGACTCCGTTATACACAACACGATACATAGATGACATATTTTTTTTTTTTTTTTCTTTAGAAAGGTCTAGAGAATAATTGATAAATTTTGTGTTTTAAGGTATTAACAGTATTAACAGTATTTATGGTAGAATAAGTTAAAGGGTACAGTTTCTTAACTGGGCTACGATAATTTTATTGAAACTATCGATTCGATTAGTAAACCTACATGCGATTTTTTCACCATCAGCAAGTTTGGTTGGTTAGGTTAGGTTATGATAGTTTAATTTTATAATAAACTTAGATATACGGTATTTTAAAATATCAATTATTAATCAATATTTTTAATTTGATAGTTCAATAAAAAATATTAACTTAAGTTAGCGTAGCCCAGTTAACACATTCGCGGCGGCATGGGAGCGATCGCTCCCATACGGAACCCTAATGCCATCCTGGCGGGTGCGATCGCTCCCAAGCTGCAATGCAGTACGAAATGATTTATTTTTAAGCCAGGATTAGAGCTAGAAACTTTAAACCTCACACAGCACTGCTTAATAGTATACTGTATTTTTTGTGGTGTAGGTTGGTAGTTAATTTTCCCGTAAAATGCCCGTCTGACAATCTCTAAAATGTATTTTTTGTCCCGTCTTTTTCCCTCCATTTGCAATACAATTCCAATTGGACCGGCTAAGTTCCAAGCAGTGCTGCTATCTGTGGGTGTTTAGCGAACTACGTCGACTCTAAACAGGACATCCTCGCACGTTATTTGCTATACATCAGACCGAAATTGGAAAGCCAATCACACGCGGCAATCGGGTTTGTTCGACGCTGAGGGCCGCACCGCATTGGGGATACGCCCGCCATTTGACGTGCTGCCGCGAACGTGTTAAGAAACTGTAGGCCTACCCAAGTTAAATCTTTTGGCTCAGTATTATCACGCTTACCATTTCTAAGGTTACACTTCCATAAGTTATCTGTTGGCACAAACAACCGAATGAAAATATCGATCGATATACGGTATCGATTATTCGATATATCGTTTGGTATCATTATTACTCATTCGGTTGTTTGTGCCAACAGAAGCTACAGGTTCTTTTTCAGGTTTCTTTTTTTGAAAAGGTTCCTTTTCAATTGCTTGCCTTTTTCAGCTCAGCATGTTAGCTTAGGTAGTTTTAAGAATGTGATGGCAATTATTTGGTATGTCTACAACGCGATATTATGTACTTTTTTGATGTCTACTTACAGTATTTTTCACGCTGAATCCAAAAATGCAATCAGTTTTTGTCGGAGAGATTCCTAAATGATCGTAAAACGAGGGTCAACATTACGAATCTAAGGTTCATTGAGCTATACTGATGGCAATATGGCAAGGTCTGGACGGGTCCGTATGTGGACTGAGGACTGAGTGAGGAGGAGAGCAAACAGCTGTTTGTACTCGATACTTAATGCGGAATGAAATCAATTCGTTTTGAAACCAGAGATAATCAGAATCAGTTCTTATTTAGGCATGTGAGGAAGGTAGGTCGGGTTTTATGCGGATTCGTGACTGTATTAAGTGTTTTGAAGTGAGGTTAGATTAGGAAGGTAAAGGTTAGGTTATAATGAACCGACTCATTAATTTATGCTACTTCCAGACTGTTTTTGCACAATTAAATAGTGGTTGAAACACAATGAAATAACGATATCAAAAATGCGTAAGCATTCTCCGACAAAAACTGATTGCATTTTTGGATTCAGCGTGAAAAATACTGTAAGTAGACATCAAAAAAGTACATAATATCGCGTTGTAGACATACCAAATAATTACCAATGTGATATATGCATGGTTGATAGTAAGGCCCTTCTACAGCCTTAAAGAATATTATGAAGCAGACTTCAGCTTCATCAATTTTGCATGATGTTTTTAGTTTTTTTCCAAAATAGCCACTCTCATTTAATTTTGTAGAATAAAAACTTATTTTTATGTTTGCTTTAGTCAGCATGTTTTACTATTGTACTTATGACTGTCTTGTGCATTTCAAGCATCCATAACAAGATCGATTGCATGTAATTTTGCCTAAAAGATCAATAAATGTCTTATGTCTTAACAGTAACTTACCTAAGTTAGTTAGCCTATATTTCTAAGCACGCTGCTTCAAAAACAGACAATTCCTATCTTAAGTTAATACACCTACACCTTGTTTATGAATGTAGGCCTAAGTCATTAGTTGAATAGGCTGCACTTTAGTTTACGTCCTACACTCATTCTAATGAAAAATATCAGTTAGATTATTCGATATTTCAATTAGGCTATTTCATTAATAACCAAACTTGATAGCCTACTTATATCGTATATAGGCCTACTCGAATAGGCCTACTTGATAATCATTCGAATGAATGTAGGACGTAAACTTAAGTGCAGCCGTTGAATACATTTACTGATATTTTTATTAAGTTAATTGTTTATGCCTGTAACAGGAAATCTGTAACTTAAGTCACAGCTAACTTAAGCTTAAGTAGGCTAGGCAACTGTACCTACTAACTTAACCTAATTAATAACACTCAAGCAAATAATAGCCTACTGCATTTTGTTACTTTGAATAACAAGGCCTAGGAACAGGATTTGATTAAAACTTACTGGATTTCAACACCACAATATAGTTTTGGAATTTTTTGATGTTTACAATTTATTAATAATCATTGTTCCTCTCCTTTATCTTCTGTCAACACCAGCCAGACCATTGACAAGATTCATTAATTTTCAATGCCGGCCGTTATCCTTCACTTCACTTCATTTTCATATCTTTTAACTTCTCACTATAAATATTTCTTGCATTTTCATTGTCATACAGCATGTAATTGTTGCCATTTCTCGTATAAAAATCGTGTATAACATTTAAATAAATAAATGTTTAGGTTATAAAATACCATATTATCGCCGGTGACGGTCAATTACAATTACAATAATTATCGTATCCTACCATAAAATATCGTATATATGGTAGACCTGACTGAAGCGAGCAGCTGAAGTCATTCCCACAATGCAACATTCTCCTCAATTATAAGCTATGCCCCAAAATCAGAATTATAAGGTATGACTCAAAATCAGGATTATAAGCTATAGAACAGATTCGGAATTATAAGCTGTGCCACTATTTGACCATTATAAGTTGTGACACTGAAAATGTTTCATACCTTATAACGTTTTAGAGAAATTGTGGCATAGCTTATAATTTTTCGTGAAAGTGTGGCATAGCTTATAACTGATTATAAGCTATGCCACATTTTCAACATTATAAGCTATGGAACAAATTCACGATTATAAGCTATGACATTATAAGCTATGACACCCCACGCTTCAAATTTGTCAATGCTATCTCAACTATCTTGTGTATATAATATGTGTTCTGCCGTTTGAAGGCTTAAAATAATTTGACATTTGTCGCACTTGTATTATGATTTATTGACTGTTTTTTTCGTGTAAGAAGGTAGTTAAAACGTGCTACCTAGGCCAAACTTTGATAGAGGATGATTATGGTATCCATCCAAGTTTTTTCAATCATACATTTATTTGAAATTATAATGATATAGTACATAGTTTTTTCATTTAACTTGCTAGCTTAGTGTTAAAACAGATTAACCCAAATAACAATTTTACGTTGTTCATTGTTACACTTTGAAATATTAAATGAGTTGTAGTACATTTGTATCAGCAACTTACACCGGAAATGAGGAAATGAAAAAACTGCGTTAATTTGCCTCTGCAGATGCTTTGATTCTTTTGTTAACCTTTCCACTTTCCATTGCCAATATGGCAATCCATTAAAAGCAATGACAACATACAATTTTGCAATAATTTCTTTCCAAACTATTTTGTAGAGCTTAAAAACAAATTATTTAGTATATTGAAGCATTATTATGCGCAAACAGTTGCCTAATGGTTACGGAGAAAACTCAAACTAAATTTAAAATCCCTATGTTATTCTTATGGAGAATAAGTAAACTGTTGTAGTTAGCTTGTTTATGAACATCTTTTGATCAAAATTTGAAAATGCATTTATTTCATACTAAACTACCTACATGTAATAATATTAAAAAAAAAACTTTAAAACCCTCCCTGTTACAACATACCTAAGTACTTGTTAAACTAATGCAATATTGAAATAGGGAATAATTTTGTGATATTTTAAGGAGATAGTGTAAATCCAATCAAGCAAATGGAAATTCGTTTAGTCTGCAGGTTTGCTGCGGGGGGGGTATTTAAAATAAATCATAGAGTTGTTGCAGTATTTAGAAACACACATCAGAACCACCTGTAAACTGTAATGGCTGCTTAAGAAACTTAAACACCTTATCTAAATGCAGTAGGTATAAAGAAAATAATAGTATATGCCTACTGTATTACGTTACTAGCCCGGTAAGCGGTAAGGTGTTTTATCGAAGGCGTAGCCGAGTACGGGATTTTCGTGCGACACAATTTATTTAGGACAGAACATAAATTAGATTTTTTTAAAAATAAAATAGGCCGCTGAAATTAGCTGTTTATTTCAACAGCTGACTAAGTACACGGCAATAGTATATTACGTTACTAGTCCTGAAAATAAGTGTGTTTACCGGACGATTACCATACGAGTCCGGTACACACATTTTGGACGAGTTACGTACGATAGTTTAAGTGATATTTTAAAGGAGACATTTTAGTGTAAATCCAGTTAGGCAAATGGAAATTCGCTTAGTATGCAGGTTTGCTGCGGCGGGAGTATTTTACTCTAAAGTCATAAGTGATTTATTTAACCAGATTTACATAAGTTATGCATTGGTTACGTCAATTACAGAAATACATAAAATATATACAAAATTCCTTCTGCATGCTATACATAAGCTATTTACAATTGGTTAACATTTTAAATTTTGTTTGGAAATTCACTCATTATGTCCATGTAAAAATCTTTACCTCATTCTTATTACCCTCATAAACTCATTTTCGCGTATTCCAATTGTGTTGGTTCGCGAACTCATTCGTTGTAGGTTTACACGACACGTTTGTACAAATTTCATCAGGATCGTATTATTTTTGCCATGAGAGATTTTTTCGCTAATGGTAATAGCGTATTACCTAAATGGAACATTCACCAAAATGTTTTTACCTACTACCGTTTTAAATACGACAGTTTTTTAAAGTAGCCATTTCAGTTCAGTTCTTAGAATTGAAAAGTTTCACTTAACAGCTCTTTACTTTCATAACAGCATAGTTTCATTTCACAACAGCATAGTTTTTCTCATAACAACACAGGCAACGGACCAATGAGGTTCAAGGATTGAGAGAAAAGAAGTAAAATTGGAATGCTTCGAACGTCAACCAATCAGCTGATCAGTTGACAATTTTAATTGTTGATCCAACTTTTTCCTGTTAATTGTTCCTGTTAATGTGCGAACACAGAATAAAAAATTGCATCCACATTCCATAAAGACCATAAAATGCACAGCTTTCCACTTTTCAAGTTTGTCGCCATTTTGGAATTAATATTTTTAACTAATTTTATGGTCTTTTTGGAATGTGGATGCAATTTTAAGACTTATTTGACTTATTTACTCTTCGCATTCTCGCTATAAGCCTACTTGTTTAGGAGCTACCTACATGATTTAAAATGTACACCGGAAGTCTCTTTTCCATAGGCTGTAGCTCCTAATCGAGTGGGTTTATCGAAAAAATGTCAAGAATAAAAAAGTTTTTAAATTGCATGTTCTATCCGAAAACATGAAAGGGTGTTCCATAAGAAATTTCAAAGTTGGCTGCCATTTTCAAAATATAAACTCATATTTTGAACTGCCACAAAAAATAAAGGAATGTCCCTTATTTAATATCCCAATGGTGACCTCTTGAGTTGATCACCCTGTATATATGTATCCGTTAGCGCGATAACTCGAGCAAAAATGTTCCCATTTTGATGAAATTTGGTAAAAACGTGTAAACCTACGTTTATTCGAACGAGTTCGCGAACCAGCATAATCGGACCATGGGAACAGGGGTTTACGGGGGGTTTTATGGGGTAAAAATGGGGGTTTTCAATTTTTTCCCCTAAAACAAAAAGTTTGCAATTTATTTTTAAACCGTTTTGTAGAGCTTAAAAAAAGAAGGCATTTATAAATTAAAATAGGTTCAAAAATAAGCACAAAATGGATTTAAAATCTATATAATTAATACGCTACATGAAACTTTGTCGCCGCCATTTCTTAACCGATTTTATCCAATGACGTCTCATTGGAAAGAGCGTGTCACGTAGATTTGCAAACTGACCTTACATTTTTGAAAAAGTCTCTTGGGCTCTGCCCAAGTGGCTGTTAAAGATCCCATTTTATCCTTATGAAGAACATAATTGTTACATTTTGATCAGCTGTATATTTTAATTGCTGTTAATTAGTTTTCAATTCAATGAAACGCATTGGGTACATTTATTGATTGTGTTGAAAATAAATATTTACTATTTAAATTTACATTCGTACATATTACAATGTAAAAAATCGAGAAAGCCTGGACAATTTGATTTATTTTACCAAATAAGAAAAATGAACTGACATAGTACTGCATTTCTTGAGAAATCATTGAAAGAACCGATTTGTTAACCATGGAAACATAGCGATATCATAGAACGCCACCAAGTAGAAGAAACAGAGATAAAAAAGTACAGTACTATCGTCATCAACCTATATAATGAGGAACACCTACAGCACCAATATGAAGATTTCCACAAACAATGAACAAGAATGTTAGACGAAGTGCTACTATTTTGTAGGAAACATGGACTTAACTTTATGATGATTGGCAAAGGAAAAGTCTAAGTCTGAATTAAACTGGTACGGCAAGGACTAATCATTAAATATAGTATATCTTACTAATATTATAAACTAGGTGAAAGGTGAAACCCGTCGAAATCGACGGTTACTTTCAAGGCTTACGCTAATTTATCTAACTTAAATGCGAAAAATTGAGTGAAATTATACATATTTCGAGCATTTAGCATTGTTTAAAGATTAGTAAGTGTAAAAACAATAATGATATTAATTGCGTTAGATATCAATTATGGTTGATCATTCAATGAATAAATTATTTCCCATACATTACGTTATCGGAGTTGTTTATTAAGCTATCTGGTATCTCTTCCTTTGGAAGAACGTTTAAATAGTATTAAAATCGTATTGGCGAATCTTTTCTTTTCAAACACTTCCGTGATTTCAGTGTAATGCAGATTAATCTATGATTTTATTTGAAAAAATATATCTGTTTGTTGGGAAGACACTTTCTAACTCCAAAGGGAGGTATATCCGTTACAGTGTAAGTTTGATTTTTCCTTTGTCACGTCGCGTCAGTTTATATCGTACTTCTGTGCCAATGAATAACCCTCTAGCACAGTTTTGAGAAATTGGTTGTGAGGTTACTGTTAAAGCTGGAATTCCTTGACATGGGGGATGTCATAGTTAGTTGTCTCAGCCTTATCAGTTACATAAAGTTGTCAATATAATCTCTCTACGGATTGTTAGGAGCCTCCTCATTTATATGGTCGTGCAGCTTCATTGGAAACAAATAATGCGAATGACACAGTAATGTGGCATTTCCAAAAAGCAAAAATAATGTTAATTGGCTGTTACGTAAATATTTACGTTTACATGCATTGTTAATCAACGTATCTTATAAATAATGATGTGATCTAGTTAATTTATTTTATTTATTTATTTGGAAAATCTCAAAAATATTACAACATTTCATAAACAAAGCTTGCTGCAAAAGCCAGGAAAAATTGGCTTGTCTGCAGCTCATAGAGATAAACTTGTTCTAGATAACAATGTACTTTGTCCCTTGGTCAGTCTTCTCCATATTACACTCTGGTTTTCCTTGTTTCTTGTCAAGATCTGCTATTTGTTGTTTTGACTTATTCTCTACCTTTCTATATAAGACTAGCTTGCTTTAAAAACAACTTGAAACAATTATCTTAAATAAATAAAATATATAACAATAAATAACATGCATTAAATACTTCTCAACTTTAACAATAATATAATGAAATAATTTTTTAACAATACAACAATACATAACTAAATAAATAATTAAATAATTTATAATAACAACAATATTAAACCAGTTTTAATGGATTCCTTGAGATGACAATACTAAAATAAATAACGTGCATTAAATGATTTTAACTTTAACAATAATATTAAAAGAAAGTAATGTAATAAACAATGTTTAAATGAATTTATTGAGATAACAATGCTTAAGCCTAGATTTCAAGACTCTAAAACTAGTTATATTTTCTATTTCAGTTGGCAATCTATTAAAAAACGTTGGAACTAGAAATTTTCTAACTCTTTTTGAAAATTTGTTTGTGGTCTTAGGAACAATATAAAACTGTTTGCGTGAATTGTATCTATGGTCATTTTTTACTTTAAATTCATTTGAGAAATAGTAATCAAGTAAAATTATATACTCAAATAATACATCCACTGGTAATACCTCAACCATCCTATATCCGAGCAGAGGGTTTTCTGACAAAACAGTAGAGTCAAGCTTTGTCATAGTTTTTATGATTCTATTTTGCACAGTTTTTATTTGATTTATGGCTGTGGGTGATGCTGATCCCCATGATCTTAAGCCATATCTAATCACTGACTCACATATGCCTGAATATATGATTTTCATTGTTGTAAAAGGTAAAAAATCTTTTAAATAGAAAAATTTTGCTGCACAAACTCGTAGCCTGTTTGTTACTGTCTTAATTTGTAAATCCCATTTCATATTGTGGTCAATTGTTATACCTAAATATTTGTAATTCACTACATTCTGTAATGGTAGGCACCCACATGCAGCATTTTCAAATTGTTTATTGTGTAAGCAGTCATGACAATGGAATTTCACATTTATTTCTGAGCATTTGTATGACGGTGAATGTATGTGCATCAACTTTGATTTATCTCCATTTATAGCTAGACCATTGTCGTGGCACCACATGGTTAAACTTAAGAAATCTATTTGCATTTTTTCGGTAGCTTCCTGAATGTTTTTGTGGGATAATACAAGCGCAGTGTCATCTGCATACATATATATTCTACTAAATTGTAATATTTCAGGAAGTGAATTAACATACAACAAGTATATCAATGGCCCTAATATACTACCTTGGGGTACCCCATACCTTAAGATTTTTTCCTCTCCATATGTACTCTTAATTCTAACCTTACATTTTCTATCCATTAAATAACTTAAAAACCAGTCTTTAATTTGCCCTCTTACTCCTGCTGTGTCCAGAGCCATTGCAATTGTCTCATGCTTTAAAGTATCAAATGCCTTACTAAAGTCTATAAATATTACTAAAACCTGTTTTCCTTCACTAAGCTGTTCATTTATATAATCTGTAAAATCTAAAAGTAGCTCGTTTGTTCCTTTCTTCCTCTGATATGCATATTGCTGTTTGCTAATAATACTATTCCTTTCTAAATGGTCAATCAAATTATTTGCAATATATCGCTCCATTAACTTACTAATAGCTGGTAAAATAGATATTGGACGATAATTCAAATAGCTCTCATGACTTCCTGCTTTATAAATTGGTCTAATTACTGCAGTTTTTAACAGTTCTGGAACGCAAGATTTTTTAATTGAAGTATTTATCAGTCTTATTATGGGTTCAGACAGTAAATCAGAATTGTTTTTTATGTCCTGCATGCGTATATTATCTAAACCAGGTCCCTTTTTCTTCATAGATTGTACTAATATATTAAAATTTTCCTTATCCAGGTCTGGTATGGTTAGAGTCTCCTTACATTTCTTTTGCTCCTTATATTGTGACACAATTATCTGACAGTCATGTAAAGATGCATATACACATTCTGTGAATTGTTCTCCAAAGGAATTGCACACTGTTTCTATTTTGTTGTTCTTATCCAATAAATATTTCTCTACGACCTCATCTATATTTTTTGTTTTATTTTTTCCCAAAATTGTATTTATATTATTCCAAGTCACTTTCATATCGTTTCTACTTCTTTGGAACAAACAATAGTAATAATTTCTTTTAGCTTTATTAATTTCTGCAACTACCTGGTTTCTAGCAATTTTATAATCAACTCTATGTTTGGTTATATTTGGGTAGGCTTTATGTGTTCTGAAAAGTTTGTCTCTTTTTTTAATCATGTTAACTATTTTTAAACTCATCCATGGCTTCTTTGTTTGCTTTTGTCTTTTTATTTTACAAACTGAACTAATTTCATAGGCTTCTTTGAAATTTAATAATATACGGTTGTAAATATCATTTGGATTATTTAAAGTATTAATTGACTGCCATTCCATTTGTCCTAGTGCCTGTTTTAGTACAGCTATATCAATATTTGCTGATTTATTTTTCCTCTGAGTGGATGGACAGCAATGGTCAGTCTGAACGTTGATCACACAGGTGTAGTGGTCTGATATCTTTACCTGTACGATATCTGAGCTGACCCTTGCTCTCTTAGCTCTAAGGAACGCATGGTCTATACATGTCTGAGTCAATTTATTTGCTCTTACTTCCTCTCTGGTAAAATCATTAATATAAGAAATCAGCCCATGTCCTGCCATAATTGATTTATAATCCTCAACACTTTTTTTATAATAATCCTTTAAGTCCAAGTTCATATCTCCAATCACCAATAGATCGCCTTTAATATCTGTTATTATTTTTTCCATTTCAGCTATAAATCTATATTCATCACCTGATGGCTGTCTGTATGTGGCTACAATATTTATCACATAGTTATTTTTTGTGACCTTAATGACTTTGCTTTCAAAACTACTACTGTTTACATCCAACCCCTGTACTAAAATGTTTTCTTTAATAAAAATTACAATACCTCCACCTTTTTTTTCTTGTCTTAAATTGTGCACTATGTTATATCCCTTAATATTAAAAAAATTCAAAATTTCAGACAGAGTTTCTTTTACATTAACTTCAGTAAATATAATTATGTCCACAAAAGTAAAACATTCATAAAAATAAACCAAAAACTGATCCCAATTTTTTCTTATTGACCTAATGTTAAGATGCAAAATTGTTATACCTGACTCATACTGTCCTTCAAAACATGAGTTTTTAAATTCTAGTGTATTCAAAAAAACTTGTGCCCTATATTGATCACTATCAAAAATTTCCATATTGTTTATCAATCAGGTCTAAGAACTAATAATGTGTCAGGTACAACAAATTTTACTTTATTTTACTTAATTGAGACATATCTTCTATAACTAAAACTTTACTTTTTTCACTCTTTCTCACTCTAACTGCTCCATATTTATACCAGATAAACTTGTATCCTAGTTCTTTTCCCTTCTTCTTTGCTTCCCGTAGTAAGTTTCTGTAGTAAGGTGATAGATTTTCACTTACGTATATCCTGCCGCCATCGAGCCCCGTCACCTGGTTGTTGGTCACCACCTTATCCCTCTCTGCCAGGATCTCTTCCCTCTTTTTCCTCCTCACCATCTGTACAATTATGGTTGCTGGTCGGTCGTCCCGGCGAGTCTTTGGTAGTCGGTGAGCCATCTCTATGTCGTCTTTCGTCATCACTACACCCATCTTGTTTACTACATCCACCACAATTTGTTCAACATCTTCCAATTCTTGCTCAGCAACTTCATTGATTTCAATGTTTCTATTTCTTCCATATTGTTCCAGCTGGTTAAGTCTTGATTCCAATGCACATATCTGGTCATCTTTCTTCTGTATGGTAGCTTTTAACTGCTGAATCTCCCTCTCTAGGACTGGTAGAGTCTCTAATTTTCTGCAAATGTCGTCATATTGATTTCCTATGTACTCCTGACTTTGAACCATTTCATCGTTTTTATTTTTTATTTGTTTGATATCTTCTTTAATTTCGCTCAAGCACTCTAACTTCATAGAAACTTCTTCTAAAAAAGACTTAATGCGTTCCGTCTCCTCCTCATTTTCCTCTGTTCTTCGTCCGCTTTTTTTAACTGATTTACATTTTCCACAGACCCATTCTGCCTTGTGTGTTTTCGTAAGTTTTTTAAACATTGCATGACTAAAGCCAGCACATCTGTAATGATACTCTAACTTACAATTATCGTTTGAACAAACAATTAATTCAGACTTCTCTAAAATAACCTCCTTACAATGATCACAACTCATCTTGCATTAACTTGACAAATCAGCAAACAAGGAAAACTGGACACAAAACTCACAGAGACAAGGAAAACACAACCTTCCTCTATCACTACCACTGACTGACTCTAAATATCTCAAAGATCTCTGACTCTTTATCTCTTATAGTTGTTGTTCTTGATTGCCAAGTGACCATGTAAGTCCAAAAATAGGATTACTGGCGTTGGCGTTTCAACGTCAAAGGGTCATTGTCAAATCGTAAGTTACAAAAACTTTCTAAATCATTATGGTCGGTTCACAGTCTTTCCGACACACACAAAAAACACATTCAGTTACCAGTAGCCTACAAAAATACATTTAAAAGTAGACCTAACTTAGGCTACCAAGTAATTTGTGGTAGGCCTAATGCGACAGATCTGCTCGCATGCCAAGACTCGACTGCCGAGCAGTCGAGTATCGGCATGCGAGCAGATCTGTCGCGTTACCACAAATTAGTTAGTAGGCCTACTTTTAAATGTATTTTGTTGCTCGGCAGTCGAGTCTCGGCATGCGAGCAGATCTGTCGCGTTAGCCTACCACAAATTAGTTAGTAGACCTACTTTTAAATGTATTTATGTACCGGTAATGTGTTTTTTGTGTGTGTCGGAAAGACTGTGACGTGACCATATTATGGTTTAGAAAGTTTTTGTACGATTTGACAATGACGCTTTGACGTCCAAACGCGCGTAAACCTATTTTTGGACTTACATGGATCACTTGGCGATCAAGGTAATCTAACCTTATATATATTTTATCATCAGTGATTCAGAAAAACAAAATAACTTACAACATGAAGAGGAGTCTGTGTTTTGCACTCCGTTTCTGTGCCTAACTTAGGAAACTCCGGCTTAAGTAGGCCTACAGGGTGAGTTAGGTTTATCAGTTTGCAGTCAAGTTTCCATAATTACTGTACTAAAGCCTAAGTTAGTCTTAAAGAATTCATAGCTCATCAGAATCTATAAAAATTTATTCATGTGACTATTAATTGTTCTAACTTAAAAGCCAGTTAACCTCAGAATTTCTCATTTAATAGGCCTAGGCATGGGTGCAGTTCCGGTAAAACCTGCAATATTTTATCAAATTAATAATATATCGATTATGGTTCGGTTCGATGAATTTTAATAACTTAACTTAAACTTACTTACTTAGGTCTATAACCTAAAAATAATAACAAGCAAAAATGATCCAATTTTGATGAAATGTGGTGTAAGTTAAACGTGTCAACCTAAATTTATTTTAATGACTTCGCAAACCAGCATGATCGGACTATGGGAACTATGGGTTTATGGCGGTTTTATGGTAAAAATAAGTTTTTTCCTTTTTAACCTTACAAACACAAAATTTTAAAATGTCGTTCCGAAACCATTTTGTAGAGCTTAAAAAAACAAATAATTTCTTAATGAAGCGTTATTATTCGCCTAATGGTTACCATGCACGGAGAAAAATCCAAAAAAATTTAAATTTAAAATTCCTATATTATTCTTACGGGGAATAATTCAACTGTTGTAGTTTCATGTTTTTTAACATATTTTGATCAAAGCCGAAAGTACATTCGTTTCTTAAACTACTACCTAACATTTTACAATAAAAAACACTTCTATACCCTCCCTGTTGCAGCAAACCTAAGTACTCGTTTAACTAACCAAATTTAAATAGGTACATAGCCTAAATATGATATTTTTAAGGAGACATTAAAGTGTACATACACAATCAGGCAAATGGAAATCTGCAGGTTTGCTGCGGGGGAGGTATTATTTTAAATTTGAGGGACTAAAAACGGAAGAAATTATAAATTTTCTAACTGTATGCGGTACCTAATTGACTTAAGTTATATTAATAAGGTTTAAGTTGAATTATGATAGTTATTGTTTGTTTTGTTTAACTTTCATAAAATAAATTTTTATTTTGGTTGAGTTCAAAATCAATACGGTAATAACTCAATTCTACGTTTAAACAACAAAAATATGTTTTAGAAACAATAGCTTATATCGAACCGAACCAAAAACGATATAGCCTTTTCGTATTGATATTTAAATCGATAATATATAGCAGGTTCTCTGCGGAACTGTACCCCTAGGCATACTTTTAGGTTTTGAATTGGCTTAAAGTATCACCACAAATAAATGTTTTATACTGTACACATTAAGCTTGATTCTAATATTACACCGAGTTAGGCCTAGGCTAAAATACATTCATATTTATTCATATAAAAACTAATGGTTGACAGAGTGAGAAAATAAGCCATGAGTCGTAGTGGGAAATTTTTTGCTTGGGTTTATCCAAATAAGCAACTCTAATGCAGTGCCTTTTTTTAATAATAGCCTATTGTTAACGCAATGAAGTTAAGTCTATGATATTGCGTAGGCCAAGGCCATCTTGAATTGTAGAATAAATGGTAGTACCGTACCTAGATATGTTCAATTAATTGTGCTTCTAACATGCCTTAGGTAAGTTAAAAAGGCTATTAAGTAAAAATTTAAAAATATTTCATACTTAACTTGTGACCTTTCCTAGCCCACAGGTCACACACTTAGGCATAACTAAGGTAAAAGGAATTCCCAACTTAAGTTACCGGTATATTAAGCAATTAAGGAATAAAATATCTTTGCAATTTACCTTTACATAGCATAGTGGTTGTGGTGGGTATTTAACGCATGGGATATATAATAGGATACTATTACTAAAGTAAAGTGTCACCTATTAAGTTAGGCCTACCATTACCTAATACTTATTACTTATAGCATAGTACAGGGTACCATAGATAATGCCGGTAGTAGCAGGGCTTTCTTAGATATACCGGTAATAACAACAAAAAAATTAATGTAACGTTGAATGAAATATTTGAATCAATATTTATATCGAACAAACATTTCATGCGATAATATATCCTAAGTACTCTGTAAGACACTTAGTGGTTTCATGTTTAGGCCTACAGCAAGCTTTATAAAATAAGGTTTTGAAATAAAAGAATAACGAGTACAGATACACAAAATATATTTATTTTTACAAAATCTACAACTCGTACAGTCTTTTTAGAGATAACTCCCACAATTTTCGAAACATTTGTCATAGCGTGGTACGCCAAATTTCAAATTTTTCAGTAAAATTCTCGTAAATTACAACTCTTGAAACTTGAGGAAATTCACGTGCAAGAATTCATATTATAAAATTAAAGTTTTCTTTAATCTTCACATTGACTAATTGCACTAATCATTTCATTGTTTACCACAGATGGACGTCCACTTTGTTCCTCATCATGCACTGTATCTCGCCCTTCTTCGAACTGTCAAACACATCTTCTCACCATTGAATCACTCATTACGTTGTCCCCATAATAGATTTGTCGGTAAATGTCAATTGCTATAACTTTTTGTACAGTATTAAAAAAACAAATCACTGATCAAATTTCACAATCGGCTGGATTTTCAACCAACGCAGGCATTACGAACAAGCATTACGAAGTGTACGACAAAAAAAACAAGTTCCAAATGGCGTAATTTTCTTCTGGGTGATGACACAGAGTAACTACTGCGCATGCTCTAACATGCGATCGCAGTGCTCCCCCGGAGAGTAGGGGAATCTTACGTTCCGAACTTACCTCGTATATGCGACGCTGCGGTCATCGTCACGAACCGAGGTATAAATTTAATATTATACATCTAGAGCTGGTGTCTTTTGGTTCACAATACTCAACAGACCATGGACCAGTGATGCAGCAAAGAAAAAAAAACAGTTTAGCCAACTATTATATGATGCCACTAATCATCATATCCACAGACCAAGTAAACTGCTTAGTGTCTTGTTTACATTCTGACTGTGGCTAAACATTCACCTTAAATTACAGCTGTTAAATTACCAGTGGCGATTCCAAGGGGGGGGGGGCACAGAGGCTGAAGCCACTCCCGGGAGTTTTTATATTGGACCTGGAAGTATAAATTCAAACATAATTTTTGTTATAAATACGTAACGGTGGTTTTTGAACATAGTTTATAGACCTTAAATGTGACTTTAAAAATAGCAAACTGTCTGGGCGAGGAGCTCTTGGACCCCCTACTGTTGAGGAACACCCCGCCAGCCCCCCATAACAAGGCCCCTAGAACCGCCACTCTAAATAACAATTCACATATCAATCTTAATAAAGAAAGTTTCAATTATCAATCAATCAATCAAAGTTTCTCAGCATACCAGATATTCTGACCTTAAGATCGAGGATCTTTGAAAATGGACTCTAGAAATAAATTAAACTTAGAGGGGACAAAGCCCTAAAGGAAATTAAGAAATTGTATAAATCCACCAACACAGGTTTTTAAACCTAAGGTGGTTATTGTTTTTTTTTTACGTTGTATAGAAAAAAATAAATATTTATTTAAGAAAAATTACCATTTGCAATCATTAGCATTAAAATGACACCTAGACACCTAACTATTAAAATCTGAGACTTACCTAAGTTTTAAATTTGATAGGCTGGAAAAGGGTTGTTACACAAAATCCCTTATTGTTTTAAGTTTATGGATTATTTAAAATAGTTGTAGGCCTATGACTTTTTAGTTTGGTTTTTAGCTACTATTTAGCAAATTTCTCATATATAGAGAATAAGCTATTAAGCTAAGACCTGACCTAGACCTGGAACCACTTTAATATTTAATTTTGATGTTCCAGTGGCCAAAAACACCATCCGTTCAGATTAATATATAAATATATATATATATATATATATGTGTGTGTGTGTGTGTGTCCATAAGCACGATAACTTGAGTAAAAACCATCCAATTTCAATGAAATTTCATACAAACCTGTTTGGACGAGTTAGCACAGGAGCATGATCGAACTACGGGAACAGGGATTTATAGGTAAAATTTGGTTTTTCTCATTTTGGACTAAATAAAACTTTTTTCTCTAAACCATTTTGAACAGCTTAAAACACAAAAAAATTTATACATTGAAATGTTTTCGTACGGTTATTTAATACAGAGAAAATAAAAATATTTTAATAGAAATTCCCCTGTTATTCTTTTTGTTTTATTTTATTCTAAGCTATTAAGTATTTTACCAAAAATTACACTTAATTATTACCCTCCCTGTATTAGCAAACCTAGGTACTCGATAACCCTAATGTTAATGTTATTAAAATACATTTTAGTGAAAATCAAATAAGGCAAGTAGAAATTCGCTTAGTCGGCAAGTTTGCTGAGGTGGAGGTAATTTTTTAGAGTCATATAATGAAAATTGGGATTTACTGAATGATAAAAAGAGGTTTCCACCAGTTAACTGGCTTCTTTCTGCGGTGGCGAAAATCTTAGGCATGGAACGATCAAATGCGGAAGATGGTGGGACGCATTGTCAACGTAGCTTGAAATTCGGCACTTCCAATGTCCCCAACAGGCTAATTTTTTATGTAACCCTGAAATGTGCCCTGGCAAAGACAACTGAGGTACATTGAGACGGATGAACTGAGCTGGCATATTGTGTATATGCCCAGCTCAGGAAAGTTCAGGAATTTCCTTGAAGACAATTGCCTGATAAGTCGCTTGCAGAGTAGTCCTCAGAGACTCTCCTGTCAGTGACCGGTGGGCTAGGGCTTCAGATGCCAGAGAGATGTCAGGGACCATCTTTCCATGCCGGGGGTGACCGATGGTGGAAACTTCACCTGTGTTTAGGATATAGAGAGCTAGCCTGGCTGCCATCTCTAAAACATACCGCCTTCCTGTGTTTGTTTCACATTCCACCACGCTAGCATTGAAATCCCTCCAAACAGTCACCTCACCATCGATGTTTAGGATCTCGCCCTCTAGAAAGTCGAACATTTGACTGTACTCTCCAATTGGGTGTGAAGTAGTAGGAGAAAAAAAATGCTTGATATTTAGAAAATATTTACTCCTTCATAGTAATTGTGCATTTAAAACTATCTTATTATAATGACTTAAAATATGAATCTAAATATATGAAGTTTTAAAACTTAAAAACATTTGTTTGATCACTCGCACAACAAAATCAGCAGTATCTGCTGGTTCAAAATAGCGTTTCCCCACCACCACACCACACAAGGTTTAAATTCTCATCCTCATGTATTGTGATGATTATAATTCTTCTTAGTTCTTATGGGTCATGTAGGAGATGTTCTTACACACTGTTGTACAAGCACAGTACAATGTTGTACAGCAATGAATCATCACAAATAATAATGTTGGAGATTTTATAGATTGACAAACCTATATTACTTAGCATTTTCTAGCAATATTGCTGGTTTTAGTAATAAATTGAAATACATTCTTTCTTTGATTATACATCACAGAATTTGGAAAGATTTACCCTTTCTTTTAGTGGATTTTCTCAAACCTGTCTTATGACCTTGGACCAAAGTTTCCATGCTTCAGCACCAACTCCCTGATTCCTGGTCCTGCTTTAATGACACAAGCCCAAAGTGCAGTTTAAAGAAACTGCTTTGGTGAAAAAGTATTATCATACTGTAGATTAAACATACTCCCTTAGGCCGGTTTTATGCACCGCGACAGTCGCGTGTCGCGGCGCGACTCAAGTTCTATTGAGTTAAATGGGAGCATTTATGCACCGCGACAGCGACAAACTGCCGCGGAGCAACTCTAAATACCCGCGACAGGTTTTAGAATCGCAGCTTCAAAAAATGTGTCGCGCGCGGTTCAAGTTCTATTGGATCAAATGGGCACGTTTATGCACCGCGACAGTCGCGGTGCGACAGTAGTATTTTTAATACTCCACGTGGTATATTCTCTATATATTTATATTGATTAATGTGAATAATTAATATATAAATGAGTTCTTTACCCTTTATTTGTATTATAAATTACATCATTTTATTATGAAATGACATTTTTAAGAGGGTTGACCCAATTCCAACTGTAAATTGTATGTGATGTTTAAATAACTGGGGTTTTGACATTAACGTGTACAACACTACAGGGTCTATATTTAAACAACTTAATAATCACTCATACATCACAACCACAACACACAACATTGGATTGAGAACCGACTGAGTTCTTTAATTCCCCCACCACCGGATGTGAGTTTACGCGACAAAAAAGTGTCGCTGTCGCGTGACATTTTGGTCAGCCGCAAGACGTGGCGCGACTCGTGACTCGCGACTGTCGCGGTGCATAAAACCAGCCTTAGGGAGTTTGTTTCATCTATAGTATTATGGATTTGATAAGTGCCTTAATTAAGTTAAAACTTCTTGAGCAGCTAATCAACTGATATGAATGTGGTTAGCTCTACTGTTAAATAACATATTTGTATGTATGAAATGGTCTTCGTTCATTCTCATACGCGACTTCGGAGCGTACTCCTAGTAATATTATGTACTTCATTATCAAATGGGCCCCAGTTAGTATATGTTTTCTGTGGTACAGTCGGGAAACGGTCCTTATCATACGAACTGCGCCTCGCAGTTAAAACGCACCCTCGAAAGGGGGGGGGGTCAACGTCCTAAGGTTGTTTAGGCCTAAATTAATATTTCGGTTGAAAACCAATAATTAATTACGTTATTAATATATGTCTCTGTTTGAAATAAAGTAAACTATCAAATCATTTTTGATTTGTTATTTATACATATTTGAAATGATTATTACAGTACAAGTATTATTTTAATAACGTGCCAAAGTTCCGCATTGACCTAGCTAGACAATTTGAATCATAATAGTACAGTACTAGGTTGACCGCAACTGTAGCCGTTGGGAGGCTCACATCGTTGGAGGAGCCTTCATGATATCAATGGCATTTCCGGCATTTCCGCTCGGGCATTGTATACTGCTGGAGAGATCGGGAGAGATAGACAGCAATTGAGATAAGACTTGTTTGAGTTGTTTCGGCTTCTTTAATGTATGAAATGTAAAAATACACAAATTTTCAATTACCTTCACCTATTGAACTAATGTATTATTATCAATTGCATGCACCCAACGTTTTTCGTTTTAAATCTTAAGTATTTATACTCTCCACATATTTATAATTTATTTTCCAGTTTTTAATGTGTTTGGATGTTAAATCTATTTCAAGCGTCTATATCAGATTAAGACAGACGCATGTAGGAAATCTAAGGTTTATTTGAGTTTCTTTTCATATAATTATGTATTAGATTGAATGTATGGCCTACCTACTAACTATAAATACGAGAGGTCGTCCAGTGGTCGAAACTCGACCAAAAATATGTAATGTACTCACTTATCTATTTTCACCCCACACTGTAAATAAAACATGTGATTGGAGTTTCCTCCATTTGTTTTGATTTTCTGTTTATATTTCGTTGTTATTTCGTAACCAGCATAGCAACGCATAAGATCCATGTTAATTTTTTCAAATTTTTAAACTCATTTTTTGTGCTTATCTTTGAGCCTATTTAAATTTATAAAGGGATTCTGCACACCTACAGGAAAATAGCTTTCCAACGGTATGCGTAGATTTTCCCTACGATTCACACGAGCTGAGAAAAAAGGTTTTAAAGAAACATGCTTGCCTATTAATATATAGATACCAATCTACTAGCAGAGTACCCGTCCTTCTTATGGGGTTGGCTTAAAAGTATAAAATGCTTATTGTAGTTATATCATTTTTTTTTTTTTTTTGTCCTAAGGACGCTAGGCACGAGCCTGGGATTGTTTTTCACATTACTTCAGGCTAGACCTAGGGGTTGCGGCATTATCACTTAGATAAAATCCATTGGTGACTTGGCGGGGATCGAACCCGGGACCCCAGGGACTGAAGTCCCGTGCTCTAACCACTACACCAGCTCGCTCCCCCAGTTATACCATGGATAAAAGGAGTATAGTCATATATACTCAAGAGTTATACTCAAGCTTTGTGATGTAATACATCTCTAATTAAATTTAGAGAATTTACATCATGTATGCAATGGGGAAGGAGACACAGTTTGATAAAATTTGCTTCTTTAAATTTACAGTTTACATAAACATAGCCATTATGTTCTACCACTTCACCTAAACATTAGAGATAAAATTATAAAAATTCACAAAATATCACAAATTATTCATGAAATTAGAAACGTAAAGATAACACAATCCTACTTTGACATTTATCATTGCGTATCACAGTTTTTTTTTGCTGCTTAGTTCAAATTAGCTGTTTTCATAAATGCAAAATAAACGGTATCGGCAATCTGACACATACTTTCTCCCATTAGCTTGTCAACAACCTTTATCATAGGTAAGCGATGATAGTGGTAGGCCTATTTAATAGGTAAAATTTAAAAAATACTGATTTTGTTGTTTTAAAAATGGCCACCATTTTCAAAAATGCTACCTAGCTTACTTTGATATTGGAAAAATTTATTTTATGGTTTTTTTTAAATGTAGATGTGATTTGAAAACTTGATTAATCTTTGTATTTCCGCTCTTAAACTTACGTTTATGAGCTGTGAGGATGCAGGATGTACTCACAAACCATTTCTTTTTCGATGTAACTCATAAACAAGTAGCTTTAGAGAAAAATGTCAAGAATAAAAAGGTTTAAAAGTTGTGCGTTTACATTCTAAAACCATCATAAAATACAGGGTATTCCATAGGACTAACAAAGTTGTCAGCCATATTGGAAAATGGCGAACATATTTTTAAAATTCGAAACCACTAAAAAAAATCTTAAAATAAAGGGTAGTGTCCCATAAGAAGTAAACTCTATATCTCATAATAAAAAAGTTATCTATTGGTAGTGATCTAAAGTGATTAGGTGAGACACCCATAAAATGAGGCTCTGGCGTACAGCAGCAAATGCACGATATTCATTCATATGTATCCACTACAGTCTGTATATGTACTGAATGAGCTACATAACGTTAATATAATCTATATAAAGCGGCAAATTCAAATACAAAAAGCATAATATACGTAATTTTTTTCATTGTTGCGGTGCACAAAAAAGCCTGAGTCCTGTAAAATCAATATACTGTACTATCTATAACTACTATATGCAAACAAACTGTTAATAACTATGTATCATTTTAAAATGTAAACTATGCACCCCAAATTTTGTATCAAACATTTTGTTGTGCGACCTCGTATAAAACATTTACAAAGAAAAGTTTCATAAATTAATCCGTAAACAATATTTTTTTATGTTTATGATATTTTTTAACTATGAATATTTAGGATACCATGGTAAACACCTTTTGTAGAATATCGTAACGCAAAATGATTAATAAAAGATTGCGTTATTATCCTTACCTGTTTTAAAGTTATAGCTTAATTTCTAAGAGACTGTAAATTTATCTAAAAGGGGGGGGGTAGAGGAAAGCACAAAGGGGTAGAGTGGGGACTTTTGGGAAAATGCTCATCTCAACATGGTCTAACAGCATAGAAAAATTCAGCTTTCCCATAGTTACATACAACATCAAACCTATATCGACTGTGGGCTACGTACCGTCCATGCGCGCCTCGGTACTACTACGAATTTTCCACGTTTACTCTTACTGAAATCAACGTAGCTCTGTTGTTTTTGCACGGATTTCTTTAAACTTGGTGTTGTTGTACTACTTGTTAGTTTTTCTAACCATAAATAGTTTTAACATGCCCTAAACAAGCGCAATATTTCCAATATTTCATTTTTAAGTATTTTTAAATTTTATTTTTTGCAATAAATGTTGATTAGCGCCTAAAGTATAAGAGATAGAAGAAAGGTTGTAATAACCTTTTTAAAAGACAATATATTTAGGCGTAGATAGACGCTTAATTCACCTTTCTATCATTAACCGTTTGTGAGTTAGACGCGGAAACGTAAACCGATGACCCGCGCAACTTCCCCCCCTCCACCCGAGTTGTGACCACCCTAGAAATGCGACATCATCGATTTTGTTCATCTACTAGATGTCCCCAACAATAATCAAAAGTCAAATTTTGTCAGACTTTCAGTGCATACTCAACCCGTTTAGCGCCTGGACTATAAATTAATTGATATATTTACATTCTTTCAAAATGTAAACATGGAAAATTTGGAAGGCCATGGGGCGTAGCCAAGGGAAATGTGAAAATTAAATGATATAATATTGCATTGTCATCCATTTGGGAGCTATGTTTCAAGTTTCAAGTCTCTAGCTCATCGGGAACTTTGTTTAAAATTGATATCAAAATTTGTAGGAAAGCGACTAGCGAGCTAATAAAAACAAGCCCATGGGGCGTAGCACAAGGGAAATATGAAAATTAAATGATATAATATTGCATTGTCATCCATTTGTGAGCTATGTTTCAAGTTTCAAGTCTCTAGCTCATCGGGAACTTAGTATAAAATTTATTGCAAAATTTGTACCAGACAAGAAATAAGCGAGCTAATAAAAAACGTTTTAATATATAATTCTGAGCAATTTGCAGACAAAACTCTAATTTTATTTATGAAGATTTATTGTTTGTTTGTTTACTCTATTACTGAATTATTACTGTAATTATTAATTATAATTATGAATCTTTGATTCTCAATTCTCATTACTGTATAGATGATGTTTGCATTACCACAAAGTTATTGGTTTTTGTTCTGTCATACTGTTCAATGCAAACACAAGGTTGCCTGCATATTCCAACCATGGTAAGTGTGTGTAACTTATTCAGTTATGGGCTAGTTTGACTAGCCAGAAAACCGGGCTGACACTAACAATGACAGTTTTTTACTTTTCTAACCCTATTTTCACAAGGTCAGTTTGTGTGGTATATTTTCCAGGGTGGCTATTTCAGTGACATCCATATCCATGTTAATCAGACACAAGAACAAACACTGAAAATCTTCAAAAATATTGTTTGAAATGGTTCCTTGTGCTGGAAATATGTAAACACCTTACCTACTCTATGTTAAAAAAATCTAAAATCGTATAACTCATTGAGCGATACGTCGACTCTTATACATTTTGTAATACGCAATCTCGTCCAAGACGGCTGAAGTAATCATTTTCAAATTTTGCATGGTGATAAAGACCATATATCGGTGAGTGCTAACAACTATATGGCGTTAAAAAAACTCTCTAAGGAATCCCCCCCACTGGCTCTAAAAATTTTTATGTAATCTTTATGGACACAGTATTTGACACAAAAACAAAGACACAAGATCAGCTGTTGACGTATTAAAGGACTTAACTGAAACGGCTACTTTAAAAAAGGTCGTAGGTAAAAGGAATTACTGTAACTGTTATCACCGATATTAGAAAAGAAACGGTATGGTTCATAAACATAAAAAATGACGTCACTAGCTTTTTATTATAATAATAGTTTTTTTATTACAAATCCAGTTATTTTATTATAATAAACCTTTTAATTGGAAATCAACTATACTTTTTATACTAAATAAATTGTTTTTAATTTAATTCCCTCATCAGTAGATTGAAATATATAAAAATAGTCACACAATGTCCACAAAATGTCAATATCAAGCAGCTGATTCGAATCCTACGCGGTGTTTTCTAGTTATGTTTAATTTTTTTACTCGTATTATGGATACTATAATAAAAAGTGTTCCAATAGTTACATGAATAACGAAACCCGGTTCTTATAAAAAAAAAGTTGACCCATAAATTGAACTAGGTATATGTTGCTCGAAATCGAGCAATCGCAAAGAAGTACATAAAGGAGTTATTTAAAAACAAATAACTTGTTTAAGAACAAATATAAGTTATAAATTCCGATGAGTTTAAAAGAGTCAACCCAAAGATTACGTAACTAATAATAATACTTACCAGTTCAACATAATCAACATTTCTTGTAAATATTTTATCATGTTTCAAAAGCTGATCTGGCTTTTAGCATGGTGGAAGGAAAAAACATAGGTGTGCTATTCCCGTCATATTCTGACGTCACTTGGATTGCAAACAAAAGATCACCTGATTATAACTGTCAAATTAGTATATGTATTTGTTTTGATTTGGTTGTTATTGTTTTTATAATGTGTGTTTTTATAAAAAAAAAACATTAACAATCAAATCAAAACAAATACATACTAATTTGACAGTTACAATCAGGTGATCTTTTGTTTGCAATACAAGGACGGGAATAGCACACCTATGTTTTTTCCTTCCACCATGGGCTTTTAGTGTGTTGTAGAAATGTTTCCCACTTATAGTCGCAATAGGTTCTCCATGTTGGTCTTTGTCAATGATAATGTAGTTTGCGTGGTATCACCCATTGTCGCCAGTACGTTTACAAATTTCAGTCTTTATTTTAATAGCACCAAATAACCATAAACTACCTGATTTTCTGCATAACCTCTCTGTCACAATTTTACAATTATGTTCTTCTTCTCACTTTAAATTTCTGACAACAGCTGGAGTTTCATAACAATGTTTGTTTCCCATGTTAATCTTATGGAGAAATACAAAACTTTAAAGGGCCCCAGGTCCTCACTCTCTAATTATTTCCCTAAAAAGAAAGTTTCTTGCACAACTTCACGTTATGCTCTTTCCAATGACACCAAAAACATGTCAATCGGTTCAGTAATTTCGGAGAAGTAATTGTCACAAAAAACCTGCTTGCGTATTTAATAAGTATAGATTTAAAAAAAATAGGTACATCAATCTCTCAACCAAGGAGGAATTAGGAACCAAATCACAAATCCTTCAATCACTCAAAAGTCACAATAAATCATTAATAAAAACACAAACATTAGCTGTTATAAAATACTGTTATGCCTTTTTAATAGTGTGTCATCAAAATATATAAAAAAACAACATTTCATTTCATATAATTTTATTCATTTCAGTACATCAATACAGGAATAGCGATCTATACTATATAAAGTTGGAAATGATTAATTTACCAAGTATCGAAATATAAGAAGGTTTCTACTGACTTATACAATCCCCGCCCATAGAACAGGCACCCTGCTAGTTAAATATCAAGATATCTCTTGTTACCCAAGACAAGGTAAGTTAGTGAAAGTAATCATTTTAACAAACATAATAAACAGTATTTTTTCTTTTACCAGGCAGAAGTACAAACAAATATTAAAAATGTAAGAAAACATCTTCATAAAAACAATAAAATTATCTTAATTTAATAATCTAAATGAGAAAAAAATGTAAATACTGATGTTCAAAATAAATGTTAAACTAATCAACATAATGGATCCAAACTGATTTGTCTCCACTTCTTCAGCCTCCTCTCCCCCAACCTCCATGCCTCCATCGCCATCCACCCTGTCATCAGGCCTGGATAGTGGATATAACAGAACAAAAATTAATGTTAAAAACAGTATTCTGAACAAAGAGTCTTTTTATGCATACTTCTATCATTATTTAATGTAGGCTACTCAGTGGCGTACTGAGGGGGGGGACGGTTTGCACCAGGCCCCACACCAACATAGGCCTCCAAATCAGGGCCGTATTCCCCTAACAGTGGACACTGCGATTGCCAAGGGCTTCGGCCTGGGAAGGGGACTCACTTGGGGCCTCAAAAGAATGCTTTTTCTCTTGGAAAATTAATTTTCCCACAATCTGTTAGAATTAGGGGGTACAATAATCCAAGTTTGTCTTGTATTCTCATGATAGCCGAAAGCGTCTGCAAAGATTGCGTGATCGAAATTTACGACTACCAGCGATCGCGGGTGACAATAATCAGGCCTCGCAACCGCGAAAGATGTTCACGATTGCTCCGAGGATGCCCACAATTTTAACCACTGGCGACCTTGGGAGTGAAGATGATGACCCTGCAATCACGATTTGGTCATTACCGAGGACAATATCGTTTAATTTTGCCACAATTACAGTAATCGTTTGGATCAATACATAAGTGCCGACCCATATAACCCATTTTGTATAAGACAAAATATAATGTACAGAGTGTGGCAAAATTATCTGACAGTTTTCTTTGCTGCCCTGTCGGGCGAGTGACTGGCGGAAGGTGGTGGGGATAGGGGCGCTTCAAGGCCTACGTGCGGACATTTTTAGTTGCCATGGAGCTGGTCATCACGGAAACAGAAGAGTATTTTGAAGGCTTTTCAAGTTTGTAGGGTACTATTTATTTGGACATAATTTGAACGAGGTTGGAGAAACTTTAAGATAAGTGTATAGAGCTGAATAAAAGGAGATTATAGCAAAATAAATCAAATTTATCACAACAAATTGTGTTATTCTATATTCTTCTAAGGTCTTATTGAACCACGCTTGTACTAAATACCTTATTGATGTATGAGAATTTTTTGTTTCAACTGCTTCTGTTGACAGGGGCTTTTCCATTTGTCTTAAAATTATTGTTGTTTCAGTACTTACCAAATGTAAAAACTATGACATATTCAGAAAAATTATAATTATGGTGTCAAAAAATATAGCCTACATTTCCTAAAAAACAAAAGCAAATTTTTGGGCACCTCTCGAGTTAAAATGCTGGTTAAATACTAGTAATTCAGGAGGGTTATGCGACATAGGCTTGGGGGCAATGGACACGGCCCTGGATTTATAAGTATTAAATTTAAGTAAATGGCAAAACTTACCATTAGTTAGTTCTCTTCAATCTTAGTCTTTACTTCGCCCCATCCTCGATCTCCTCTTCCTCTGACACCTCTCCCCTGTATTCTCCAATGTCGGAGGATATTAATTACAACGCCCCCATTTTACTGGTAGGCTTCAGTTCTGTACAGAAATATTGCAAAAAATAGTGTTATACAAATAATTTTAGTCCAACAAATAATACAAGTGTGTACACTCCTTTCTATATTTGCGATATTCAAATAGGTACATACAGCTAATAGGAAAATGTTTGGGCAAATCTGGGTCTGGGTTTGGGCAAATCTGGGTAGTACAAATATTTGTACTAGAATTTGTAACAATAATTTGGTTTAGACAAAATAAATTGGTTTAACTTGTTCGCTACCACAATTAAATGGAATTTACGTTCGCATAGACCACCGACGCATATTTGCGTCAGCTGATCACATTGAAATAGACTAACGACGCACACTTGCGTCGGTGTTCAATGTTATTAATCAGCGTATTTCTTAGCAACGGTCTATTTTAAAGCCCTGATTTTATCGTATCGGTCTAGAGGGATATCTGCCGCAAATGTGCGTTGCTTGGTCTGTGGATATGACGATTGGTTACGTCACACAACAGTTGGCAACATTGTTGTTTACATTGTGCATTCCGCGACATCTCAGAACAGATGTAAACGTTATAACCTTTGCAGTTTTGGCGAGTGGTGGAGTTTCTTTATTTGTTTGTGTAAAAGCTTGAAACAACCAAATTTACAACGACGCTTAAACGTGTGTCGCCTGGTCTATTGAAACGAAAATGTAGGTAATCTTTTTATCTAGATTTCATTAAATAAACTGACCGACGCATATATGCAGCGTTTTAAAAGTTGCTCCAAACGATAAATAAAAACAATATTTATTGCTTACTAATTCACTTAAGGTTAATATGAAGTCAATTCGTCCATTTAAACGATATTTCTCTTTTGGTCTGTTGGCAATGTTATTCCTATATCACTTAGTCTGTAAGCAACGTCATGATCATTCCTTTTGGTCTGTAGGAGTGACCGGACCAACGCATATGTGCGTCGCTCGGTAGCGAACGTGTTAAACATTAATTATTTGTTATTTCCCAATTTGCAAAAATACAAGCTCTAGCCTAATTAAGACATTTCCAAACAACATGTTTCGAGATGTATCCAAATACATTTTATGTTAAAAGTCAAAAATGGAGAGAAAAAGGACTCGATACTGGGCAGAAAATAATTTAATTATTCACAAAAGAAAAGTTACTCAATCATAGTAAAATGCTACCAAACTATTATTTCTGTAATCACAACATAACAATTCATCCCAAAAATCATATGTCTCAAAATTATTAAAGTTCATTTTCATAGCAGCTGGAAAAATCAATACAAAATATAAACCATAGATTATTTAAGTGAAATGTTTGTATACTATATCCAACATTCTCCCACCTTTTGACTTGTAAAGTCAAAATATTAATTATTGCTTAAGGTATCTTCGTGGCGGTCTAATTTTTCTTCCTCTTTGTGTATAAAAAGTTTGATCATGTTCACGTTTAACACCTTCAGCCACTTGTTCATCTTCCATTTCGAATGTTTCATTACCATCTTGACTGTCTTTCTGCTGGACTAATTCAAGTGGAAACACATGTTGCATGGGTCTCAGCACTGTTCCTTTTGATGTTTTCATTTCCACAAGACATATGTTGCCATCTTTTCCAGGAAGTATCTTCTCAATCTTCGCCAAAGGCCAGTCCATCCGTTTGGTATTGTCGCTTCCAAGTAAAAAGATTTCTCCAACTTGCACTTGACGAGATTTCTTCTTCTTCGAATGCAACACCAATTGACTTAAATATTCGCTTCTAAATCTTTTTTCAAGATCTTTTAATTTTAATTTAAAGTTCCAACGTCGAGACAAATTTGTGTAGTTGATCTGGCCCAAATCAATAACTCCATACTCCTTCGTACCATTCAAAAACATAGCTGGCGTCAAAACTTCCATGTCATGGCTGTCTTCTGAAATGTAAGTCAAGGGTCTACTATTTATGACAGATTCACAACTGCACAAAACAGTCAAAAATTCTTCATAAGTCAAACTAGCTCTTCCTAAGACTCTGCGAAGAAGCTGTTTTAATAGTCTTATGAGTCTTTCCCACCATTTCGACTCCACTAGCTGCTTAGGAGAACATCCACGTGACGGCAAATCAGCTGGATTCATATGGCTTGGAACATGATTCCAAGATTCAATGTTACTAAGGGATCTTATTTCCTTTACTCGGTTCCAAACAAACACTCCCCAGTAATCTTCTCTTCGAATCCATGACAAAACGGTGGTTGAGTCGGTCCAATAAAATGTTTTGACATTTTCAAATCCCATACTCTTTAAGACGTTGTCAGTTAGACGAGCGCCAATGGTAGCCGCCAATAACTCCAGTCGAGGAATAGTCATCTTCTTGACAGGTGTAACTCTACTCTTCGCTTGAACTAATTGAACTGTGACAAGTCCATTAGATTCAACCCTCAGGAAAACCGCGGCCGCATAAGCGTCCTGGCTTGCATCACAAAAACAGTGAACTGTCCAAGAAATATTCCCTCCGATTTCATTTCCAAAATATCTTGGAATTTTCAAATTTGAAAAAATCTCAAGTTGCCTTGCCCAATCTAAAAACAAAAGTTTTATCTCTTCTGAAACCTTGTCATCCCATCCAATTTTACTTTCCCATGTTTTCTGCAGCAATATCTTAGGCAAGAGTGTAGCAGGACAAGTTATACCTATGGGGTCAAACAACTTGTGTGCAAAAGACAAAATAGATCTCTTTGTGACTATTTCAGGCTCTTTAAACTCAAAGTTTTCAAAATTCAACTCAATCATGTCAGTATTTTTGTTCCAATTTAAACCTAAAATAGGTGTCAAAGTAGAATCATTTTTAAAACTCTCAATTTCTGTGTACTCCCAACTCCGAAGACAGAATCTAGCATCTTTCATTACAGAAGTCGCTTGATCTACAAATTGATTCAATTCTGAAAAGTCATCAAAACTTGCCATACAATTATCTACATAGAAACTTCTCGACAGTGTCTCTACTACTTTTCTTGAGTAGTTTAACGATCCAGAATCTATCAAGTCTAATGTTTTTTCTAAATGAAGTTTTATTACTGCACTTAGCATAAATGGGCTACAGGTAACTCCAAAGACCACTCTAGCGTGTCTGTAAACAACCAATTGACCATCTTCATTAATCCACAAAAAACGAAGAAAATCTCTATCATCCATATGTACACCAATCTGTAGAAAAGCCTTCTCGATGTCAGCAACAACTCCATATCTGTGTAGTCTAAAACGATTTAATATGGACGGAATCAATTCAATTAGGTTGTCACCTTTTTCTAGACAATCGTTCAACGAGGGCTGATTCTTTTCTTTAGCAGATGCATCAAATACAGGTCTCAATTTCGTGGTAAGACTGTTTTCTTTTATCACATGTCGATGCGGTAGGTAGTGACCAATTTCCAAATCAGCATCGTTAACCTTCTCTATGATACCTAATTCCTCCCAATCAGACAACACCTGTTTATATGAACTAAGAAATCCACTAGAAATAAGTTTATTTGTAAGATTACCGAGTCTCTTCTGTGCTACTTTCAAATTAGTAGGTAACGGCGGGTGATCTTCAACCCATGGCAATTTGGCCTGATATCTGCCATCATTTTCCACTGAAACAGATTGTACAAAATGTTCCATTGTTCTACTTTTAACTGAAGATTCACTCTTTACCTCCACTGGATCCTTGATTCCTAAAACATCCAAACTCCACAAATCTGAAATGGATTTATTATCAATAGGGGAAAGTAAAGAAGTTACTGCCATAGAACTGGACCTGTCATTCCCTTCAACTGTAGTTCTTCCCATTAAAGTCCAGCCCAACAAAGTGTGCATCGCAACTAACCCGTTGGAAAGCAGATATCGTTTCTCAGTGTAAAGTTTCCCGGCAACGTCTGCACCTATCAGAACTTCAATAGGCCCGTCTCCATCTGTTACATTAATTCCCAGTGTTCCAAGCTCAATGGACCAAGGACCAGGCTTAACTGTTGTAACATCGTTACAAACTATATCTTGATCAAGAACGTCAAAATTGCAGGCGTAACTGTTATTTAAGTCACTTAGTCTAACCTTATAACACGCATGTTCAATTGTTTCAGTACTAGTGCCACCAAATAAAGCATGAGCTAGCTTCTCCTTTCTGACTATGTCGTAGCCAAATTCCTTTGCTGTATTTTTCAAAATATAAGATCGTTGTGATCCCGTATCTATTAAAACACGTGCTGTTCGCTCTCGATTTTGGTTTCTAATTTTTACTAGAAAGGTTTGTAAAAACACTTCTGTGTGAACATTGTTTGCTAGAGAACTTTCTTTGACTGGTTGTTCACTCAATGAACTTCCTTCTGCAGCAGATGCCCTACACATAACAGCAGTGTGCCTCCTTCCACAGTTAGGACATTTTATTCTAACTTTACATTGCGCACTCCTATGACCATACTTCAAGCAAGTAAAGCAACAACCATTTTTTCCAACGATTTTCACCTTCTCATCTACTGTCAATTTACTGTCTTTACAGTATTCGGCTAAGTGGTTAGAACCACAAAACATACATTTAACGTCTTTAGTATTTAACTTATCAGACTTCGTTGGGTTAACTAAACCAGCAGCTGTCGGCATCATTTCAGTATGTCTGGCGTAACTAGGCTTAGGTCGAAATACAGTAGATTTACTTACTTTAGACTGTAGGTTAGGTCGCTTACTATTTTCAAAACCAGATGCGGCTAGAGTAATCCTTTCCTCGTTAGCAACCTCCTTTTGCAGAAACTTCATCAAGCCATCAAGTCTATCCTTAAGTTCAGCATCAACTTCATAGCCGGAGTGACGCTGCCAAGCTCTCAACAATTCCTCAGGCAAACAAGACTCTATAAGAGGATATAACATAGCAGAACATTTGTCAGTTGTTACTCCTAATGTCTCCAATGCTCTTAGCTGGGTTTCCAGTTTATCGTAAATGCAAGAAACTTCTACCTTACTGTTTATATTACTCAGCACTAACTTCAAAAGCTCTCTAATATACACTTCTATGAGAAGGTCATCTCTACCAAAACGACTTTTAAGACTTTGCAAAGCTTTTGAATAGTTCTCAGCGGTAGCAGGATAACTTTCGACCAGCTGACGAGCCCTAGAATTAGCTAAAGTAGCCTGCACAAGATAATGAAATTTATCAATATCGTCAATATTCTCGTCATCATCTATTCTTTTGAATTGTGCCCAAAAAGGTAGCCAATCCTTCAAATCCCCGCTAAACTTTGTGAATTCAATAGTAGGTAGCCTCAGCTTAGTCCAAACAGCAGTAGATTTACTCATTACAGACCCATTGGAATAAGGTGAAGTGGCCCTAGACCTAATCAATCTACTCTGTACAGCTAAACTAATTCGACTAAACTTCTCTACATATTCATCTGCCAGCCTAACTTCTTCATTTAACTCTTCTTCATCTGCTTCAGAATTAAGCAAGAAATCTAAAATTTCCCCGTCCAAAGTTTTTAGTTCTTCTATCTTACCTTCCAGAGAGCTCAATTTACCCTGTATATTGTGTAGGTCTTGCTCATCTTTGCATAGCTCCTCATTTATCCCATTATAAATTCTGGTAAATGCTGTTCTGAAGGTTTTTCTTAGTTTCCTATTTCTTTCCATTATCTCAATAGTGACTATCTGTTTAAGAACTCATACAGTCCTGTCACGGTCGCCAAATGTTAAAAGTCAAAAATGGAGAGAAAAAGGACTCGATACTGGGCAGAAAATAATTTAATTATTCACAAAAGAAAAGTTACTCAATCATAGTAAAATGCTACCAAACTATTATTTCTGTAATCACAACATAACAATTCATCCCAAAAATCATATGTCTCAAAATTATTAAAGTTCATTTTCATAGCAGCTGGAAAAATCAATACAAAATATAAACCATAGATTATTTAAGTGAAATGTTTGTATACTATATCCAACATTTTAAGTAGGGGCCTAGTTTTAAATTTGTATAAAAAAACTATAAATTTGCATAAAGATTATAATTAATTATCCTTATGTTCCACCAAAAACTATTAATAATAGTTTATTTGTGTAGGTAACTAGTGGGCGAAGTGGCACTTTGCTACACATAAGAGAAATGTTTACGCAAGAGCCGTAGGCAAGTGTGGAAAGTTTCTCGAGTGCAGCAAAGGCAGTTTGCACTTGTGTTACACATTATATTTTCCCTAAAGTTACCATAAAACATATAAATAATTAGTTGTTCAAACTCTGTTCAACACTAAATGCAAATGATTCAGTTTGGATCAGTTTCTATGGTTGTCGATAATATGGAACTCACCCAAATATGGACAGTAGGCCTAGGACATAAAAATGTTCTTTCCATTTATGATAACCCAACCTAACATAACCGCCGCAAAGCGCTGTATAGCCTATCTGTAGCCTCCGGATAATAGGTACTTATCAAAGTACCGATTTGAACATTGAATAAGTTAACTTAGTTAACAAACATAGCCTAGAATCTATCACAAAGGGGAAAGAATGTTGACTCACCTCACTTAAGTTATGGTTAGACCAAGTAACATTATCACGGCAGTATGGTAATTGCCTCCAGGGTCCACAACTCTGGTCTCTCTTTCTCTCTCATCTGCAGTGATGTCGATGGCAATGTCGTCCAGAAAGGTTAGTCCTCTTAACTTATTGGTTCAAGACAATATTTAAAATAGAGACCAATTTGGGTTCAGGTCAAATTACAGCCTTTGCTCCAGGATCATCTATAAAATTAACATTGATGTCATCAGCAATGAATTATATAATCCAAGTCTAGTCTTACACCAAATACAAACAGCTCTAGAATATTTGACAGCACATAATTTTACGTCCTACACTCATTCCAATGAATACATTTCTTTAATACTTTCTTACTTATTACTTGGCGACCATACAAAGTAGGTACCGTATTTTAAGCCAAGTATGAATGGAAATGAGTGTAGGATTAGGATGAGTGGCGCGATCTTGTAGTCTTGTTAGTGACTAAGGCCGACATTCCTTAGACACAGCTGTTAATTAATAGCCCATACAGCTAATGGCAACTAAGGGACCTACGGTTTATAGTGGAATCCGAACCACATTATTGCCTTGATATATACGAATTGGTCTAATTATCAGGATAGTACTGTGGATAGTCGTAGTACTCACTCGTGCGGACGTTAATCCACACCAGGGAGTATCGCATCCACAGTGCATGCCTATAAATATCCACAATTCGTGACCTCCTAGTAGCTGGATTACAGGACGACGCCACCCGTCCCAGTCATATTGATTATTACATTCAATTAACTTAGGCCTATATCAATTTTGGGTAATGTTAGGGTAAAACTTAACCTAACTAACGGAATGTAATATTCAAAATATTAAATAGTCTGGTATTAATATCTTTCATTTGAATGAATGTAGGACATAAACTTAAGTGCAGCCAAATATTTTTACATAGCCTAAACAAATTCTTAAAGTTGACACTGGGTCAGTGGGAAAAAGAGACAATCCTAATAGCCTAGGGATAATGCCTATTCAAACATTTGCTACAATATTGCTTGATGATCCAGAATTAGCCTACGAATAAGCTGTATCTTAGGTTCTTGTTGGTGACTTACCTGAGTTAGTGTCTGGTAGGACTACTTATTGTTATTAAGTTATCATGTTGATTACGTTTTTCATCCTATAAAAATTAACTTATTTCACATTAATCCTTAAAAACTATTGTTTGTAACACTCGAGTCATCTATTTTCTTGTAAACAAGGAAAGAAATAAAAAAGATAAATATTTACAATATAAAAGTTTTTAGTCAATAAATGGCCAGCCAGGCCAGCTTGAAGATGTCCGTCGGAATTCGGAATCAAATATTGCGACTCGTGAGTTGAGGAACTGAACGATGAATTAGAACAACTCCTTTTCAAGAGTAGCTCCGAAGAACGGGTGCTTGTCGATATACTGGGACTATTTCAGTGTCGACAAAATGAAACTATTTCATTGTCGACAATATGGGATGTCGACAATTTGTGGTGTCGATCATTTGCGACGTCGGTTATTTGGGATGTCGGTTAAGTGGGAATATTCCAGTGTCGACAAACTGGGAATAATTCAGTTTCGATCAATTTCTACGGTTGTCGATATTATGGAACCCACCCGACTCTAGCGTGCATGACAACCCGCCACCTCGGAAAATTCAATTGTGTGGTGGCGGGTTGTCGTAGTGGCACGTTGTCCTGATGGTGCTTAGAGGTGTTCATACACGTCAAACAGCCACCTCTTTAGTGTGGTGGCTGGTTGACGTCTACGTGCGAGGTAGCGGGTTGACGACACTGAACATTGAGCATACACAACCCGCCACCTCATAAAATAGTGATGGCGGGTGCCGGGTTGACGCTTACATGCGAGGTGGGGGGTTGACGAGAGTTAACATGAGGCGTACACGACAACCCACCATCTTTGTTGGCAAAAGCCAATGTTGTCTGTATATTATGAAATGCATCACTTTTTGCAGTTTAACTGGACATGTGTTATCTAGTTTACTGTTAAGTTAACTAGACATTAGTTATTGTTAAACCATTAATTTCCGAATCGTTTTCCTATAAATATCTGCCATAGAAATAAAGTACACGCATCCACGCAAGACAATTTTTCCTTTTAGTTAACGGTTATTGTTTAAAATAAGTTGTAAGATAAACTCACAACAAATTAACATTAAGTTTAAGGGTCATTCTAGAATTAAAATAACAATATTTGTTATGTTTTCGCATATTTTTATTGAAGACAAAAACATGAAAGTTTAATAATTTTGAAAAATAAGTTATTAGTTTCTTAGGATTGTTTTAGGTGTATACCTGGTATTATACCCATGCCATACTTATTTTCTTTTTCAGCATTATGACAATGAATTACAAAATAAGTTACCTAAAAACTTCATTAATTAATTGAATTTATGATGTTCTACTTGAAATTCCATTTCATGCTTAAGGAAATACCGTACTATTACTTTGGTATTATTCGGAGGCCATGTTTTAGAGGGATTTTTTTACCTAAGGCCAAAAATAACTACATAATTAGAAAGAGCACACTTTAATTCACTTACTGTCCAAATTTGACATGATTGCAATTAGGGGTTTTTGAGTTCTGCCTCCCAGAAGGCAGCGGTGTCGGCGAAGATTGAGTTGAATGCGTCACCGCCCCTAGCTGCCACATGAACTCCGCCGAGTATGTATACTGCACGCTGTGGCGGTTATGTTAGGTTGGGTTTCCTCGTTTTGTTATGAATCTAGCGATACCACATGAGTGACGATACCTGAGATACAAGGGGTGACAGATGATGCGCGCACTCTGGCCATTGGTCAACGACCTGACCTTGGCCTACTTGGAGGGGATTTGGCGATGGTATGACTGATCTGATATCATTCCATTCATAACGAAACTAAGAAAGTCCTACAAACATATTTATGATAACCCAAGCTAACATAACCGCCGCAGCCGCAGCACGCTGTATAAGGGTGGCCTCCAGATAAATGCCAAAGTACCATTAATACCGTACTTACTCTTGGCACAATGGGTTCGGGGCATTCCACTAATACTGTTAAAAATTGTATGATATAATTGATACATACTAACTAAACTAAATCTGTGTACAACTTGTAAACAAATCAAATATAAACAATAACAAAACAATAATCACATAATAATGACATCTATGTATCCAAGGCTTATGAAATTTAAAAATGTTAAATTAGCAAACTTATTGACTAGTACATAAATGTTCTTCTTCTTACTTTTAATTTCTGACTACAGCCGGAGTTTCAATGTTTGTTTCCTATATCATTGAGTATAGTAGGTTTATACTCAATGCCTATATTAATCTTATCCTTATGGAGAAATATAAAACTTTAAAGGGCCCCAGGGCCTCACTCTCTAATTAACTTAAAAAAAGTTTCTTGCACAACTTCACGTTACACTCTTTCCAATGACACCAAAAACATGTCAATCGGTTCAGTAGTTTCGGAGGAGTAATTGTCACAAAAACCCTGCTTGCGTATTAAATAAGTATAGATAGATATTAATAGGCTATCCTTATTTGCAGTATTCAAAGTCAATGGTACACCTGGTTCACTTAATGGAATGTCTATTTACAGGTTATGAAGTGAATGATACATCCGTTTCACATAAAAAAATTGTTTACTTGCAGTATCCAAACTTAATAGTACATTTGGTTCACGAAAATGAATTGTCTACTTGCAGTATCCAAAGTCAATGGTCCAGGCTTACTTCTGGTTCACTTAAATGGAATGTCTATTTGCAGTATTCAAAGTCAATGATACGTCGGATTCGCGTAAAGGAAGTGTGTACTACTTGCAGTATCCAAAGCAATAGTTCATTTGATTCACATACATAATGGAGTACCTATTAGCAGTAACCAAATGACCACTAACATTAACATTACACCTAGTCATCACTCTACAGAGATATAATCTGTTTGTCTGGACAGTATTTGCACCCAAACTACTCTACGTGGCAGCCCAGACGTTGGTGTGTTTTATTCTAGTCAGTATTACAAACCTTTGTATGTTTTATACCAAAATAACCAAAGTATCATTCCATGTGTAAGACTGAGTAAAATGTATATTTTTCAGGATGTTTAATTTTTTACCTGGAGTATATATCTTTTATGATGAAGAAGTTAGGTTTAAACAATACATACATTTTGAGTAACGATAATTTAATTGAAAATCAATAACAGTAATAGAGAGGCAGTAACAATTTCATTATTTTGTTTGAATGTACAAAACTTATCTAATTATCTTTTTGATCACAAACTCTACAAATCGTCTACTCGGCTTTATTTAAAGAATTTGGTTTCTTCTAAATATTCAATTACCCATTTCCTATATGTAAAGGGTCTTTTACTCCCCTATATTATAAAGTTGGGTTGCCCTAACAGTTGGTTACAATCTAAATATATAAAAGGCAAAGCCCTCACTGACTGACTGACTGACTGACTCACTCACTCACTCACTCATCACTAATTCTCCCACTTCCCATTTACCTAGGAGGCTGAAATTTGGTACACTGATTCTTTGGGCATTAAATATGAAAACTAAGTGGTTTTTATTCTGATCGGGCTTTCGGGCTCTGCCCCAGGGGCTTTGGAGTTTCCCATGTTAACATTATGATTTTTCATATTTAAAAGGAATTAATGAATCTTAACAGCTGTTTCAATTAAACAAATTGGTTCTGTTCTATGGTGTTCAATAGCATTAAAGTTACAAGGATTACCAACAGGGTGCAGCACTATTATTATTTTTAAAATTTATGACAACATCTAATTTGCAACCAAAAGGTGAATGAGCGTAGCGAACTTCAAACTGGAGGCGAGTTAGCGTAGCAAACGAGCTAACCTGAAGACAAGTGAGCGCAGCGAACGAGCTCCAACCTAAAGGTGAGTGAGCGTAGCGAACGAACTTCAACCAGGACGTGATTGAGCCATGCGAACGAGCTCACTTATCAAGTTAAACGGGGCAAAGCCCGCGGGTACAGCTAGTATTGTATAAATGAGTTGTAGTATTGTTTTTCATATTTAAAAAAAATCAATAATTTACAAAAGCAATCCAATTTGGGCCTCAGACCCAAAATTGTAGACACAACCCGACCAGAAGTAAACAATTCTAGCCCATAGACCCCTAACTAGATGTGAAGCATACTTTCCCTACCTTTACAGGGTTATTTAAAACCACAATTAAAAACTAAAGCAAAATTTTTTAAACCCGATATTTTTGTATTGAAACTTGTTATTGTTTGTAAAAACAACACACTGTAGTTGGTACATTTTATAAGCTGTCACCATATTCTTTTCCGCCGCCACTTAAAAATATCTGTGTGTGTGAAGAGAACAGTAAAACATAGCATTGCATTCTCACATGTCTCTTCTCTATTTCACCTTTATAAATTAGAAAACGCCTCACAACTCTTTCAGGCAAACTTCTACGCTGGACCTCTACCCTCTGACTGCTGTTGGTTCATGAGATTCCAATAATGACCTCTCTTCTTTATCAATTCCTGATGGTTGCCAATCTGAAATATGAATATCTTATTAATCTATGTAATAAGTATATTGTTACCAATTGAGAGGGGGACCCCACCCAGGTTCGAAGGAGTTAAAATGAGTGTAGAGCTTTGTGTAGCTTTGTTACTGACTAAGACCAGCTGTTTCAGCAGCTCTAGGCTAGTATTTTATGTGCCCTGTATTGTACATATAATGCTGTATTGTCACTTTAAGAAAGTCTATCCAGAATGTACTAGGATAGTTCAGCATGATATCCTTGTTTGTTTTGTGTACCTAATATATTTGTTGTTTTATATTGTTATGCAATTATATATTGTGATGTTTAGACATAATGCAAGCTTTGGCAATGTAGCCCTTGCAACAAAACTAGTCGGCAACATTTTGTTAGTTAAAATCTGGACTATAGACTGAGCTGCGGAAGCTTACCTTGACATAAAAAGAAGACCTTAAACATTACCAGGGGCTGTTATAGTTGCGTACAACGTTTACCATTGATGGAGGCAAGAACATAAAAAAGCAAAAAGGTATTTAACATCTTCATTCTTGTTGCTCTTGCGTTCTAAAAAAAATGTCTTTAAATGTTTATGATTTGAGGGTCTGATTACATCCATAAAAGTAGGTGTTTAAATACATCTTGTGAACGTCAACTTTTACGCTCAACAATGAAAACACATGTTACAAACCTCCACGATGACTCCACCACTCAGCACTACTATGATGTCTGCGTGCTCTATCGTGCTGAGTCTGTGAGCAATTACCAGCACAGTTCGGTTGCGACTGACCACTTCTAGAGCTTGCTGAACCACCTTCTCTGACTCTGTGTCCAGGGCACTGTCAACAAGCAGACCATCTTGTAGGTTAATTGCAATAAAAGTTAAAACCATTCTAAAGGAATAGGTTCACTAACTCCACAACCTACTCTCTGAAGACGTCCAATGTTGACAAAATAAAAGTGTTATGCTCTGTGACCTTGAATACCTATTAGCCCCTGGACTCTACTTATCTCAGGTATGCTAGCAAAACTATATCCTTTTAAAACAACTTCAGAACTTCACAATCACTAATCAGCATCTTAATTAAAATATAACCTAGAGTTGTCGTTGTATCTGGTGTACTCCACGCATTTAAGCACTTTGTCCTGAGGTCTAATAACATCACTCTTCCAATTCAAACTTCAAACCTTCATTGGTTGAAAATGCTGTTAGTGAAATTATTCTAATTTTTATGAAAAGGTTAAGTTGTTTGTATTTCTTGTGTCAGATTAAACCAGATAAGTTAACCCTATCTTTCTCGATTAACATTAATTTTCAATCAACTCACATATACAATAAAGAAAAAGACCGGAGAAAAGAAGAGTATGGCTAGAGTAGAATCTCCAGGGGAGTAGCAAAATAAGTAGGCCACCTAAAGGAGGACAGTGTCTACGGGTCCCTGACAGAAGACGATTTAACCAGAGAATGGCGAAGATCAAGTTATGTATAAATCAATTGTAGCATTTCAGGTAGTATTGCAACTAGTGAGCAATTGCCTCACTCGAGAGAAATCCTTAATCACGAGCCGTATGCGAGTGAGGAATGGTTTCTCGAGTGAGGCGATTTCACTTTGCACTCGAGTTGCACATTATATTTTTCCTACAGTTAAACCATAAAACAAATCAATTGTTAAAGAAACGTGACATATTTTTACACAGAAGTGTACTTTTAATATGACATTTAATGAGAAAGTAGCATTACAGTACAACAGCTGACCAGCTGATTTACAGCCAGTGCTGTCAACGTATTTTACGCGCATACGACCTTGTCTGCATGTTACGCGCTCACTATTTCGTGCCTTCACGTTGCAAATCAAATCAAATCAAATCAAAACATCTTTATTTTCCTTACATGTACATGGGTACAAAAATAGTGTCAAGTATAAAGTACTAAACTAGCTTAAAGATATAAATACATTTTAAGTATGAATAGGTATTTATTCAATGAGTTCCTCCATTGTATAAGGCGCCTTTTCTATTAAATGTTTTTTTAATTTAGATTTAAATAATTTATAATTTGACTCCTCCTTTATAGAGGCAGGCAATTTCCTTAGAATTAGTGATCCAGCAAAAGTTGGTTTTTTTTTGGAGAATTCCAGCTTATAGGTTGAAGTTACAATATTCTTTTTATGTCTTGTATTGTAACTATGTGGCACAACTGGCTCATATTTTAGGCTGTCTCTTTTAGCTATACATGCTATTTCAAAAGTATACGCTGCAAAAACTGTTAAAATATTTAGATTTTTAAAGTGAGATTTAACTGATTCATCTTTTTTAAGGTGTAACATAGTTCTAATGGCTTTTTCTTGCATGATTAGAATTTTATTTAAATTTTTAATCGTAGTTGCCCCATATAGTCCAATGCCATAGTTTATGTGAGAATGAATATGGGCGAAATATATTTTTTTAAGTGCATCTAAATTGCACAAATAAGACATTCTTTTCAATGCGTACACTCCAGAATTAAGCTTTTTTAACAATTTTTCAACGTGTTTATTCCAACTTAGATGTTCATCTACATAGAGACCTAAAAGTTTGGCTTCAGAAAGTTGTTCTATTGATTCTGAATCAATGATCAAATTGGGTTCAAGTTTCTGTTTACTTTGTTTAGTCGAAAAGGACATAAAGTTTGTTTTTGTTGTATTAAGATTCAAATTATTATTTTTTAGAAATTGTTGTATACTATACAATTCTACAAAGGCCGAAATTTCCAACTCCTCTTTACTTTTCCCCGCCACTGTTAAATTTGAATCATCTGCATATAAACAAATCTTACTCTTTTGAGGATTAACAATACTTTTAGGCAATTCTTTTATATAACATAAAAACAAAATTGGTCCCAAAATTGAACCCTGTGGCACCCCCCACTTAATTCTACGTTTATGAGAGTTAAATGTAGTTAAATAATTGTTTTTGTTTGATTTTATTTCAACAAATTGCATCCGACCATCCAAATAAGATTGAAACCATTTTAAGGGGACTCCCATTATTCCAAGACTTTCCAGTTTCTCTAGCAAAATTGAATGACAAACACTATCAAATGCTTTAGAGAGATCCATGTATATCCCTAGAACATTTTCACCGTTTTCAATTGATTCTACGATGGACTCAATGAAGTCAGTAGCTGCTGTTATTACTGATCTACCATTTCTGAAACCATGTTGAGAATTATCAAATAACTTATTTGATTCAAGATAATCTACCAATCTAATGTACATTGCTTTCTCGTATACCTTTGATACAGCAGGGAGCAATGAAACAGGTCTATAGTTAGATATTTCAGTAACTTCGTTTTTTTTATGTAAAGGAATTACCTTTGCAATTTTTAGTTGATGCGGAAATAAGCCAGACACAAAAGAGGAATTCACCAAATGTACAAGTGGCTTTACTAAAAGGTTCCCTACATATTTTAATAATTTAGTTGGTATATCATCATAACCACTAGACATTTTATTCTTAAGTGAACCAACAATTCTTTCCATTTCCTTCTCATCTACAGGAGTGCACTTAAATATCCTACTTTCAAAAAGCCCTTTTGTTTTATTTACATCGCTAACTTGATTAGTTGTTCCTCTATTTTTATCTAAAGGTTGCCTAACACTAAAGCTATCTACAACATCTATAAAGTAATTATTAAACATGTTTGCAACATAAGTAGGATTTTCAATTAGTACATCATTCAGTCGAAGACTAATATTCTCTGAGTAAGTGTTTTTTTTGTTTGAAACTTCATTATTAATTATTCTCCATGTGGTTTTGTTAATGTTACTTGAATTATGAATTTGGAAATCAAAAAACTTCTTTTTACTCTCAGTAATTTTTTTATTTAATATTTTTTTTCTTTTATTTAGTTTAGAGAAAGTACATTTATTTTGTACTTTTCTAGCTATTCTACTCATTTTTATAATTTCCTGTTTTTCTTGTTTAATTTCTGGATTTATCCAGGATTTCTTTGTGTTGTAAATTTTGACAAGTTTATTTTCAAAACATAAATTGAAATAGTAAATTAACGTTTTGTAAAAAATATTGTACTTTTCTGTTACCGGTGCTAAATAAACATCATTCCAGTTTTCCTTTTCCAGCATTTGATAAAATTGGAGCTTATTTTCTTCTGAGAATTGTCGGGATTTTTTAAAAATGTAATTGTTTTTTATACATTTATCTAAAATATTTATTTCTAAGATTTGTCCATCGTGATCTGAAAGCTCAGTTATGACTCCTGTGGTCTTTAATTCATGGATTGGAATGTTTGTTAGAATGTTATCAATAGCCGTTACTGAGTTAGCTGTGACCCTTGTTGGAAAATTTACTAAAAATTTCAAACCGTGAGATTTTAACAAATTATCAAAATCCTTGCTTTGTTTGCTGTTTACTAAAACATTTATATTAAAATCTCCTACTATTACCACCTTTTTGTTTTTTGATAACACATAGTCACATAGAATACCTAATCGACTTAAAAATTCATTAACACTACTTGCAGGTGATCTATATATACCAACCAAAAGAATTTCATCCCCTACAAAAAAATATTTTGAACAACAGAACTCAAACACTTTTTCTTCCCTTAACACTTCAATATTAGCATAGTTCACCTGCTTCCACTTTAAACCAAGCTTAGATAATATCAAAACACCTCCACTTTTAAATTTTTCCCGAGTGTAATCTGAATTTATCATAAAACCGTTTAAATTAAATCTGCTCAGCTCATCAGATTTCATGTTATGCTCTGTTAAATCTGGAGTGAGACAAAGTAATTAGAGTGAGACAATGTTAACACTGTCTCACTGATGAGCGAATTGGCCACTTTCCTTTCTCAAATCAATGAGAGAACATGTAAATTGTTAGGTAACTGTAGTAAAATAATACTTTTTAATGCAACCCAATTTTAGCTTAAGACCTCAGGGTCAATGTTTTAACCCGGTCCAAAGTAAAAAAAACTCTGGCTTGCAGACCCCTGATATTAATTAATTACAAATATAGCACCAAACAAAAATCGAAGGTATGCTACAGCCTTACACCTCCCCTTGCAATTATAGGTGATCAAGTCTTTCCCTTGCAACTGACCTGGTAGCCTCGTCTAGTATGAGGATAGATGGATCTTTCAGTAGAGCGCGGGCGATAGCTATTCTCTGCTTCTGACCCCCAGACACGGTAACTCCCCTCTCCCCAAGAATGGTACTGTAGCCATCAGGGAACTGTAGAATAAAACTGTCAGCATTGGCCAGCCTAGCAGCCTCGTACACCTGATGGGACAAAGAATAATTAACATAGTAATACCAAACAAGTGACAGGTAATACAAACAATGTAACATAGGATCGAACCAGCTACCTTTTGATTACAAGGCAAGTACAGTACTATAATCACTCAACTATCAATCTGACATCAAAACGATTTACACATACCACGATTTTTACACAATATATTCTTTTAGTAAACAGCGTTATACAGCGCTACAGCGTTATTGTGGCTAGAGAATTAAGATTGTTTAAAGGGATTGGGATGTGGCTACTACGGGATATCTTACCTCTCGTCTCTGATACTAATTTTCTATTGACAGAATGCTGACGTCTTGTGAGTTGTATTTAAAGTGTTATTAGACGTATCTTTTATTTACTTTCCGTATTTATTTTATTTTAAAATTCAAGAAGTGTTACAAGCTTTCACAATGCTGTACATTACTTGATTAAAATCTAGTCAGAATTCTGTTGGTGGAATAGAGATGGAGGTTGGATGGCGTTTTTGTCATTTAAGGAGGAAGGCAATAATATGGATTTTTATATGCTACCACTTATTCCTTTGGCCTTTTTGGCACCCCTTAGCTTAGACAATAGACAATTAATCTTTATTTACACATTCATTAAGAATAGTAGTAGCGTCAGTTTACAATTTTTTCTAAATATGTCAATAAATATGCTTATTGACTAAGACGATTGGTGCCACATATCAAATATAAAAGTAGCAAGAAACACCTATAGGCCTTCCCTAACCTTTCTATTCCAGAAACCAGTAGTATAGTGATTTAATTAAAATTTACAATCTACCTCACTGTCAGAGGCAGACGGTCGACCGTATCGGATGTTTTCTAAAATGGACGTAGCAAACAACACAGGCTCCTGGTTGATCAGTCCAATAGTCTGACCTCTCAGCCAGCTCGGGTCTAGCTCTCTCAGGTCCACACCAGCCAGTCTAATGTGACCTTCATCTACATCATAGAACCTTTAACAGTGAAAGTGTTTATTTTTTTTATTTTTTTTTATTTATTTATTTTTATTTATTTATTACTTGGTACAGCACATATACAATGAATGTATATAATACAAAACTGCATAAGCCTTAAAAAAGGCTTGTCCGCAGCGTTTCTTATAATACTATTGTCTTTTCCATCTTTATCTTGATCCTGAGTCAGTGTGAACTATTACTGTACAGAAACTTAAGAAAAATAAATTAAATTCAAAAATAAGAACAAGTGTAAATGCAAGGAATATTCTTAAAATTATTTAACATGAGTATATACTTTCAGATAACAAACATTCAACAAACAAATAAATATCTAACAAGGAATAATAACAGCTGAAACAAACTTTATAACATACAATAAAACAGGAACAGGAACTATATTTTTAACAGTTGATAAGAGATATATGTATATATATAAAATTCTGTAAAGAATAACAGCAACTGAAAAACAACAAAAGACACAACTTGTATTATACTATGATTTAACAACAACAATAAATAAGAGTTCTCTAAAAACGTTAACTACTCGGTCATATACCATTTTTTTAGTTTTACCTTCAATAATTTATATGTTTTTATTTCTTTCATACATTGTGGCAAACTATTAAACAATGTAGGAACCAAATAGTTTCTTGTACGCTTTGTGTATTTATTATTAATAGTAGGAACAATGAAAAATTCTTTCCTAGAGTTGTATCTATGCACGACTTTGAACCTGTTTGAAAAATAATAATCTATTATTAACAAATAAGTGAACAGCTTTTCCACTGGTAAAACCCCTGTTAACTGATAACACAAAATTGGAGTTTCACTGACAACAGCAGAATCAAGCTTAGTGATAATCTTTAATATTCTTGTTTAAACAGTCTGTAGTTTCTGTAATTCTGATATTGATGCATTTCCCCATGATCTTAATCCATACCTAAGAAGTGACTCACACATAGATGCATAAATTAGTTTCATTGTTTTAAACGGTAGGTAGTCTCGTAAGTAATAAAGTTTTGAGGCAAACACTCTAAGTTTATCTTTTATATATGCAATATGAGAGTCCCATTTTAAATTATGATCAACAAATACCCCTAGATATTTAAAACTTTTAACACTTTCCAATGTTATGTTATGTTATTTCTGCAAGAGCTTTGGGCAGAAAGTAAAATAACCTAGTAGCTGCAGAGTTCAGATGCAGTTTTTTTTTTTAATATTATGAAAACTTTTTTTAGGTATTTATTTATGTTGTTGGCTAGCTCCAGTTCCAGTTTTATGGTGTTCCATTTTATGGTTATGCTGTCTAAATTTTAAATGGTCATTGCATTATTTCTACACAAAATGTAATACGCGAGTTTATATGAACACGGTACAGCTTCAATTAAAAAACCCAACAAGTTAAGTGTCTTCCAGTTTCGCTTAGATCAGTGTAAATTTTACTTCTGAATTTATCGTAGAAACTCATACGCTAATCTGCGAAGTACTACATCTAGTTAAAAGTATAAGCTTTTGATACAACTATCTAGAAATAATTTATGTTAATTTTACAGCATTAACCATATACACACCTTTCTAGGAGAGCCGCTATTGTGGACTTCCCATTACCAGAAGTTCCAACAATTGCTACCGTTTTTCCTGCTGGTAGTTTTAGATTGAAATTTTTCAGGATCACCTGGATAAAATACATCAGTTAATATATGAATGAATTAATCTAATTATTCAATTAATTCATAAGTCCAACTTAAAGTTTCAATCAAATTTGTAGCTTTGTAAGTTTAAAAGATTTTTGTAGAAATTTAAAAATATAATGAATCTAACGGTGTCTAATTTGGTTATAATTTCTTTATGAATGGTAGCTACCTCATAAAGGCTACTTAACACGTTTGCTACTTACAATTGAGCGAAAATATGTTTTTGCATCCATACAAAAACGGGGACATTTGATTAACTATGGATTTTAGTGGCAAATCAATAATTTTTAATTTTAACTACTAGCAAATTTCTTTTGGAATGCAAATTGTGTAGTTTTGTTTCAGAGCAAAACAAAGAATTTCCAATCAAAATTGATAAAACTATGTTTTTTGTTCATTTTACACTGCAGTTAAAACACCTTGTTTTACCTGCATGCATCACATCACAGGTCTTAAGTAGCTTTTTTCTCCCTGGGGTGTAAAAGAATCTGATGGAGTCAAGGATATCAGCCAGTAGCATTCACTGATTTTTCTGAGGAAAATTGTCCAGATTGACAAAAACTGTCATTGCACACTTCCGCCAAACCTTTATTTAATTTATATGAAAATGATGATTTTTGCTTTATATTTATTGGTGTGTTGGCGGAATATGTAACTTATTGCTTCTAAATAAATAGTTTTGAGATCTAATTAAAGTTGTGTAAACAATGTACCAAACTGTTGTTTTGTGATTAGTTAGTTTAAATTATGGCACAGTGATGAACCTTATAGCTCATTACCTGGGCCAAGTGTATTTTTAACCCTCAGTAATTTTCCAACGTCAGTTTGGGTCACTTTAAGCTCTAATAAAGAAATACACTATTTTTGCTTCTTTGCATTCTCCTGTTCTTTCTGTTGTAAAGCAAAAATATTCCAAACATTTGATGTCACCTAACAATCAGCTTAGCTCAAGTAAAATTTTAACTGACTCAAAAAAAAAGTATTCTGGAAGCGAGGATGAAATAGATAGAAAATAAGCGGTTAAATGTGTTTACCTACGACCGGTTTTTAAAGTAGCCGTTTCAGTACAGTTCTTAGAATTGAAAAGTATCTCATAACAGCATTGTTTACTTTCATAACAGCATAGTTTTACTCATAACAACACGGGCAACGGACCAATGAGGTTCAAGGATTGAGAGAGGAGAAGCAAAATTGTAATGATCCGAAATTCAACTAATCAGCTGTTCAGGTCAATTTAATTGTTGATTGGTGCAATTAGTATTTGATACAATGTTTCGTTGCATCACTGTCAGTGGCAATTATAGGTTATAAACAAAAACATAACCTCTCTTAGAAGTTATGAGTAGTGATTTTTAGTAATTAAAACACCGTCGTAGAAGTTTTTAAGGCACTCGCCAAGGCTCGTACCTTAAATTTTCTACTCGTGTCGTTAACACTATGTTTACACAATCGTTGCGTAAACTACTATTCCTTAACACCTAAGATACGACAAAATTTACAAACTTTGTGCAGTTTATTCACCTGCTGAGGTCTAGTAGGGTAGGAGAATGTCACATTGTCAAATTCTACATCAGCCACCAAAGAGTGGAACGGGATCTTCTTGCCACCTGACAGTGGGATTTTCTCCTCAGTGTTGATGTACTGGAAAAATACAAACTTTTGTATCTTAGGATTACATAAATACAACTTGTGGTTTTATGAAAATTTTTTTTTCGGCAGTTTACAAACATACACAACAACACAACTTGCTGTCAGAGGTGAATACATAAAAACGCCACAATTAATAGCATGAATGGGTTATGGCTTCCGAATCACCAATAAAAATTGAAAATGGTGGTTTATGCAGGTATCTTGCAACACCACTTTTGCAATTACTTCATTATGGGTTGGTTATTGTTTTCTCATTTTGTAGTAACTAGTAAGACTAGGAATATAATCAAACACGTTGTCTTCTAACACTTACACTGTAAACATTACGAGATGAGAAATAAAAATAAAAGATGAAACAGGAGAAATAGATCTTGACCAGTCACACTCTGGTCGTCATGAGGAAAAACCTGAAAGCAAGATGAGATTACACACTTTGATGTCAAAAATTCCTCAAACATAATACAAGGGCTATTCAGAAAGTATATTATGTTTCCGTCTGTACCCGCAAAGACCAGAGCTACTGTGACCATCTTGGTTCCAGGACGCCTTGCCACTCAGTTAGCATCAAGTTCAATGAGTGGTTTGTGTTTTAAACCATCTAGTTAGTGGCTGATTGAAATATTTACCTTAATAAATAGAGTGATGTCTGTGCACTTTTTTATTTTGATTTGTTCATGCATGTAAATAACTGAAAACGATTTTAATTTTATTGACAACTTTGTGAAATGTACAATGAGGGGAAGTTGAGCTTGAAGATTTTGAAACTTTAAAACGATAGCTAAAATTACAGCAAATCGAAAACGAGAATTTCTGGAATCATTCAATTGGGTTTCCTCACATATAGTCCGGACCTTGTGCTGAGTGACTACCACTTCTTTCCATCAATCATGAAGTAGCTGGCAATGCAGCGTTTTGCCAACAAACAGCTGCTGCAAAAAGTGAAAAGCTGGTAGTAGACACAAGTGGCAGAATTTTGCGAGGAAGGAATTATTAATCTCATGTATGGCTGTAACAAGTGTTTTAATTTTCATGGTGACCTGGCGTAAAACAATATAAAGTGTTGTTGTATTTAAGCGTGGCTTTTAACAGTATAGGCTATATTACAAAATTGTCCTATTGTTTATTTTCATTTCCAAAACAAAATCAAGTTTCTGGATGGCTATCATATCAGTAGGTCTCATATACAGTGGAGAGTCTACAAGGTAACCTCACCTCAAACACTCTAGAGCCGGCCTGCATGCCTCGCACATAGTTGCCAAACAGCAGCGACAGCTGAGCCAGTGACCGTTGTATTGTCTGTGTCGCCACCAAGAACGACATCAGTGCGCCAGGCTGCAACTCTTCCGTAGCCATCAGGTAACCTCCCATACACAGTGATGCCAACACAACACCGTTCAGGAACAGATTGGTGCCTGCCTGTCAGATACAGTCATCTTGAAATAGTAGTTTTTGTCTATAGTAGTTGTTATACGAATTGGCATTTTCATAGCCTACTTATGATTAGTTTACAAAACAGCTAATTTCTCAAAATTACAATATGCCCACTACTTTTTCACACTCTGAAAGACAACTGAAGAAGCAACACTTAGACTAAGTTTATTTTAATTGAATAATAACTAGGTGTGTGCAAAGCATTAAAAAAATAAATAGGCCTAGCATCTGTTGTAACTGTAATAATTTGATTAAACTTTACTATATTCTCACAAATATTGCTTGTCTAGAACCCTACCTGAAATGCTGCAATACCCATACCCAGCCGCTGGTAAAGATGTTGCGCTTTTTCTACTTCATCTTGAAACCTATGAAAGAAAACCAAAACCACAATTAAATATTTAAACATATGAGGTGAGGAGAGGAGATTTAGGCTTGTTCGGAAAGGTGGTGTGATGGTGGCGTGATATGACGTCACGGGAAATAGCCATGAGCTACTTTATTAGAAATATCGCCTGATTTTGCATATTGCCAACCTAAACAGAAATTGTGGTTACATGATGGTATGAGTGTCAAACTATGGTAACATTATGGTACAAATTATCAGAATATGGTACAGTCTAGTAATAGAACAAAATCCTCAGTTCAAATACCACCGTTTAACAATTGCTTTTAACTTTATGATAATACTACTACCCCTAAACCTAGCCTGAAGTAATGTGTGAAACAGTCCCAGGCTATTCAATTCAATTCAAAACTTCTTTATTCTGTCACATGTAAATTGTTTACAAAGAATAGAGTCAGATCTAACCTAAATTATACATATTATTAATATCTAAAAATACATCCCACAGTTCTTAGGATAATATATACAACATACGTTACACACATCACTCCAAGAAATCGTGGAAAAAAATAAAATAAATTAACTACAACTGAGTCTTAAAAATTAATAAAAGCAATACTTAAAATAAGGATTATATACATACAGTAATTACTATATCCTAGAATAACCACGTGCAGCAAAGATTTTTCTAATTTTTCTAATATGCTAGAGCCTAGGGTCCTACCATATGAAGGTCGCCAAAAAAAAATACAAAGATGGACGTTTCCTTGATTCTAAATCATCCGATTCTGTAAGTTTGAATATTACAGTAAAATTGAGAGCAAACAGGAAGTAGGTTTTAAACAGAGATAATATTTAAAAGTCTGGGTTTAAGAACTTATAATGGTACTAGACTGTATGACATGATTTCTACCTGTCACACTCGAGTTGTTCGTTTGCGAAGGCTCGCACAGTGCGGATGTTACTGATAGTTTCCTCACTGATCACAGTCACAACGGAGGACTGATGTTGGGCTTGGCGAGACAGAACTCGCAGCAGTGAGCCCAGCATTGTACCTACATCACCATGTCATCACTCAGTTGTTAAACTCTTTTTCGGCTGAAAAACTGATTTTAGATTGTATTAACTCTTCCCGTACAAGCCGGTGTCTTGGCCTAAAACAGGCAAAATTTGTAAAATGAGAAATATTCATTTTTATTTCTTTTAATTTTATCGATTCCTACTCTTAATACAACATAAGTTTTAACATAACAAATTACTTTGACTACCTGTCCATGAATATCAAGATAATGGCGGATATATCTGCATCTTGTTTTTATTAAAAGGTATCTAAATCAAAAATTTAAAAGTGGTTATGCTATTTCAATTGTACATTTTATTTTGGAAAAAGAACATGAAATTAAAAAAAAACTTATATCAAATAACCTAACATTGAAAGATGTTCACATACAAAATTTACGTGTTGAACACTGGAAGGGGGGCATGCCACTTACAAGGTCACGGTGCTTCTAAAGAGCTCGAGTAAGTAACACCATAGTGGTGAACCTAGGGATTACTGTAAAAACTCCAGTCTATGTAAAGAATCGGCAGAAATATCTGCTTCTTGTCCACTACGTCTATGAGCTTTATGCGAATGTATCCGATGCTGTTATAATATGCAGCCAGCCCAGTAAACAAATACACACGGCTATATTATTCTTAACATACTAAAAATATCACAATTTTGCTGGTTTTTGCTAATGTTTATCATTAATTACCTCCAACAATGACGGTGGAGACTATCACCAACATTCCCATAGTCATGGGCGGAGACAGGCTGTACATGGACACTACACACCCTCCAATCTGCACAAACAAAACATACAAGGGTAAAGCAAAATATATAGGTAGGCATAAGTGTATCCATCCAAAGAAAGTATCACTAACGCTTTTTAAGTGAAAGCGGTCCACACCCCGTTAAATGTTTGTAATTATGCTGGAGATTGAGCCTCCTGCACCAAAGTCCGAGATGCTAACCACTACGCTAGCAACACACCCTTGTCCTGAATAAACACCCTTAATATTTTCATAGGCTATTGTACCAATTTATATTCAATTCAATTCCTTAAAACAGCTACACAAAATTTGGTGCGTATTTTAAGCGGAATGTGAATGCAGGATTAGTGTAGAGTGGAGTGAGATGATCTGTGTAGCTTTATTAGTGACTAAGACCAGCTGCTTCTTAGCCAGGATTGTAGATTAGATTAGATTTTTAGGTTGCTGTCACATAAAGGAAAAATAACAATAAACAGGCAAATATGGGTAAGGAACAACAACAATTTTAAGGTTAAGATAAGTAAACAATGTATATTAAATGAATGAGATGCCAACTTTAAGTGCCTTTGGGGAATACGAACCGGTCCACTGGTGCAAGACCGGTGGAAATAATGTGTAGTTCTGGGAGCCCGGTGAGTTTACCTAGCAGACAGATATTTCCTCTTTCTTCCTCCACTGGTGCAAGATTCGTGCACAGGAGAAATCGTGCGGTGCACAATACACCAGCGGCATCTGATTGGTCAGTTTCTTGGACACCAGTATGCAGCTACACCAAGATGGCAGGTCCATCGAATAAATGTTCGACTGTTTATCAGTTTGATAGGTTATACTACATAATAAGTGAGTAATTTATTCTGTGAGGGTAAGTTGTCCAATTTAAAAAAGAAAAGAGTAGGTTGACGTTTAAATTATAATCCGATGATGTGTACCGTAAACCGGTGTCTAACTGCTCTTGTATCTCAAGACTCTTGGAGAGTTAGTCACTGTATCATCTGCACCGATGCACCAATACATGATGCCAGAACACGCCCTTTGATACTTAGTTCTTTAACTAGTTCTTAAGCCAAGAACACACCACAGTGTGTATTCGGTAAGTTGGTGCACGGACCTATCAGCTACCCGGGTAGGTCATTATCTCCCCACAGTTGGGTGTTTGGGTCCATTGAAATTGAAATATTTCATTGTCACTGACCACTTTGTCAATCAAAAAGAAAAAGATTACAAAGAAGTCAGTGACCATGTAATTTTTCAAGGGCCCGTGTGTGGGGCATATAAATGTGTTTCCAATTGAGAAGACTCGTCCACTGTGGGCCTACACGTTTTACAATATTTTCTTGCAGATCTGAAGAGAAAATAAAGGACAGGTTTAAATTGTTTAAAATTAAAATTACCTGCGCAATACTGCGAAGACCTTGGGCAAAAACCATCTTGAAGGCACTTTTGAACTCCTGAACATCTGATGTTATGCTGGAATATAACAAAATGTGAAGTGGTTTTTTTCTGAATGCACTTTGTCTATATAAAAGTAGAAACTTAACGGGAGCCATGTAAAACAACAACCTGTAGTTAATATTGGGAATGAAAGTGCTAAGTGTAGTGATTAATAATTTCAGATCACTACTAGTAAGTTATTCATAAACTAGCCAGTAATCGGTTCAATAATATAGAAAAACAAACAAGAATTGTTTCCTAAGCATTTGTATACAAAAAATTAGCCATTAAATTACTGATTTAACATTTTACCAACACCATTCCATAGTTTCATGTGGTTTAATAACTCTACAAAATGTTACTGTTTAAACCCCTAAGGCCTTGGGTACGATACGAGCGGCAACCTGAGCGGCATGTAAGCGACGGTGGTGGCTACGATACAAGCGGCACTTTTATAACGCTCATCAAATTTCCCCAGTTTTATGAGTCAGTTTAGTCGAAAATGGTAAACTATGCTTACCTGCAAGACGTATTGCAACTATTGTTGCTATCTGACAATTGTTTGCCTTTAAAGAAAAACTTAAGTTTTTAGAAAAACCTTAACCCTAACTTGGTCCCATGCTTTTCTGGTGAAGTGTTTTAAAACTTTCGTATGATCATTCCACAAACATTCCCTAGACTGCACCTCACGTATCAACCCGTATCGCACGTTTGCTGCGGTTTCCCTGTCATTTTAGGCCGAACTGAAGCATGACTCACCTGAGCGGCGAGCGGCGTTTTCGCGAAAATTGGTTTTGACTTGAAACCATAAGCAGTGCTGAGCGGTGCCGCTCGCCGCATCGTGGCCACCCTCAAGGAATTTACACGCAACTAAATGAGATCCGATGTCAGACCCGCTCACCGCTCGTATCGTACCCAGGGCCTAATGGAAACTAAACATTTTGCTAATACCAGTCAATTAATTGTTTCTGTAAAGAAATAAATCTAAGGAAAATTTTTATCTTTTACACAATATGAAATAAAATCATAAATAAATAACAAATACTTTATTGTCTTGACAATATACATTGTATCCACAGTTAAATAATTAATTTTTAACTTAGGTTTAGTATTAATTTAATCTCTTTATAATTTCATTTTCATATTTTTATGGATTTTTCATTGAAGTCTTCATTAGAATAGATCGGATCTTTTCTTCTATTGTAATAAAGATGTTTTTCATAAAACTTTGTACTGTGGAAAGTAGAAGAAAATATTTGTAATTTTCTCAAATTATAATTCTTCACACATAATTCTTCCTTTTTCCAGAATTTCTCAAAATTGTTCTAAAAACTGTAATGTTTTGTAAATTTATATTGAGTAAAAGGTCATCGACTGGTAATTTTTTAATACTTTCTAACATGATTTGCATAGGAAACCATTAGAGTGTCTATTTCACGTGTAGAGATGTTTTGTAGCTTTGATAAGTCAATAAAAAAGCATATGTAAGCCAAGCGTAATTGAATTGCTAAAGGTAATTTGGGTAGACAGCATGAAAATGACAGCATTCATTTCAATTTATCAAACAGAGCTCAATAAGAGTTGCAATCATCTATTATAAATTCTGGACCATTTGCAGGTAAGCTCTGTAGCAAAAGATGTAAAACATTGATTATACCATTGTATTACCAGTCTACTAGGTCGCCAGTTCGTTGTTTGTCAAAAAACTGGAGATCTTGGCGCAGAATAGAGGAGTAGAGCAGAACCTTCATCCTTGTAGCAAGTCTCTCCCCTACCCCGGACAGCAGATAGATGTAGAGGAACGTGGCTGAAGCCTGGAACATCACATCTAAATAAGACTCTATTAATCTAAGTAAGAGAAAATAGGAAACCAACCTTCTTTTATACACTGACTTAATAATGTAAATATAATTAACTCTTAAGATTAAGGAAAATATTCAATTTAAAAGGATACCTGGCTGGTTTTATTTTAATCAATTGATACTGCAAAATGTGCGTTAATACTATATAGTGCCCTATCATAAGTTGATGAATTAGAGTGTAGGCTACTGTGCTGTTCTTGGAACTTGAGTGGCCGACCTACAACTGACTCAAAAGGACACTCATTGAAGCACTGGTAATATAACCTTTTACTGTCCAATAAGACTGCTAGAAAGTAATGTAGAACTCAACATAACAGATAACAGTCACAAATAAATTATATACGTATACTGTTTTTTATACTTTAACTTTGAAAAGTTACGCAGCACAAATCTACATACTTTAAATTTGAATTATTTATAATTTTCCATGAATATGGTTTCAGTTTAACTAAACTCTACCTTTGTGGCTTCAGCAAATTTGAATGCTATGATTTCGAACCTCACCTGTGCAATATAAAGACCGAGTATTTTGAACACCGGGCTTCGCATCTCTGAACTGAAGCTAGCCTGTGACCCGACCGATGACATGAACCTCGTCATCACATTAACTATGTCTCCAAGAAGTCTGGGCAGTTGTATGTTCAAAACGGCAGCAGCTAATATGGCCTGTAAGAAGTACAAGTCATATGAAATTTTACCAATTCTCAACAAAAAAAAAGGCTAAATACAAGGGCTATTTAGAAAGTCAGCAACGTTTATGTGACCTTCTGTATAACTTATTTCTGGACCTCGTGTGAAAGCTTTGGACCTTTAAAATAGCTTTAGCTTTGGATGATGATCCTTTAAAATTACACCTCAATTGTATTAATTAAATCGATAAGAAGGACGGGTAAAAAGGATGTAGTAGGGTAAATCAGTGTATTAAGTATACATAATCTATTCTAATCGAACACAATTCTACTAGGATATGACCATATTAAGTTTCACATAAAAAATAAATAGCTTTACATCAGATTTTTCAAAAGCATTTTGAATCATGTTTTTTTTATACAGTATTGAAATTGCTTATAAAATGAATATTCTGGATTTACACTCAATAGGCATATAAAAAGATGCATATGAACTCGCATAAAAACTATATTGGTAGCTACTTTAGAGACGTTTAAGTATAGGCTACAAATACAATGCTTGTGGATAGGTAACTTAATGAATAAATGAATGAATTATGTTTATTAAAAAAAAATACAATGAAACAATGTGATAGGATCTGGTATTTGTGAAGGATGAAAATCGTTACAACAAAATATTATACTATATTGATATAAATGATGTCCAAATTATAGGAGAAAGCCAAATAATCACTGCTCTGCTAAACTGCTTCAAATTTAATGGCAGTGAAAATAAAAACTTTAACTTACAGTTAGTATAGGTAGGACTACTTACGATAATAGCTCCAATAAGGCACAAAACATCTGGTTTGATGAGTTCAAAGAACTTGGTCCAATCAAACTGTGGATTGTCATCTTTACTCTCAGCTGGTTTACAGTAAACATTAGGACGAACACAAAACTTGACCAAACCCAAGCCACTGACACCCGCTACCACAGTCAAAGTTGTAAAAGGTTGTTTCAGTCTTAATATAACATTTATTCTTGAGCACTTCTCACCAATTTTATACTTCTTTGGGTTCGAAAGGTAACTATGTTTCACATTTTGAACGATGTTTTCAAATTTTAACTTTTGGAAGCTGTAAAAACACAAAGGTGGGTCTAAGGTTTAAAATTATAATTTACATGAGATTTCCATTCTAAACCTTACACAACTTACTTTAATTTATCACTTATGTGAATCAATATGCCAATATTTTAAGAGCTGTTTAGTTACACAACACTTGCTAATTCGATAGAGTCTCCATAGCAATTATCAATTAGCCTAACTTAACTGATATGGGGACACCACCTTGAGGCATATTTTTACCCAAATATGAGTGAAGGATGAGTGTAGAATGGTGTGAGATGATAAGCTTTGTTGCTGAATAGGCTAACACCAGCTGTTTCATCAGTCAAGATCGTTTAATTAAAGGTGAGCACTTTTTGGTATCTAATTTTGACCGAGACTGACGTCACAGTCACGCAAAAGTATCGACCGAAAATACCGGATCGAGAATACATTCGTTCGGTTTTTGTAGAATTCGGATCATGTATGACAGCCCGCGGCCGGCAGCCAAAGGAGAGGATCTGCCTCCACATTGCTGAATCCCATCCTATAGGCTATAAGACACAGTTAAGCTCATTATTTAATACCAGGAAGAAGCTCTATAATTTGCTGAATACTATCCTATGAGACATGGTTAGGTTAAGATCATTTAGGCTATTTAATAACTTACAAGAAAGAAACTTTTAATGTAAAGTGAGCTTATGGACCTAACAATTAAAGGGCCTATGTTTGTAAGTCAAGCAGGGCTAATAGGCTATAATTCCAATGTTGCGAGCAAAATATTTGTGTTACAGAACTCTAGCCCAAAAAAATTTAAATTTAATTATAAAGTAATATTTTTTATGAAGTTTGCAATCAAAGAGGCTTACGTAACTAAGGTGCATGTAACATTGATTGAAATTAGTTGTAAGGTTAAGGTCTAAACTGCAACACAGGATTACAAATGTTAATAAATGACAGATTTCAGGTAAATCAGCACTGTTTTGTCATCTCAGTTGGTCCTAAAGGCACATGAAGATGAATTAGGCATTATTAATTCAAGGATCAACAATTAACTTAAAAAGCCTGATTACATGTGCCCTCCCAAAACCTTTCAGGCACTACCTTTAAATGGTAACTTTTTAATACACAGAGGATACAGGTAACCACAGAGGTAACCGGACGTGGATTAGGCGTCCGGCAGTTACTGTCATAACCTAACCTAAAACACCAAACTTGCTGATAGTGGAAAAATCAAATGAAGGTTAAATTCTGTTCATACAATAAAACTATAAATGCAAAAAATTCTAACAAAATATTTAAACTTACAGTTTAGAAGAAATGGCATTCGAAGCAAAATCTTTGACAAAAAGTTAAGGTTACTGATGGGATTCGAACCAGGTACCTCTTACATATCAGCCGACCACTCTATCCACTGTACCACAAACACTGATGGCTGTGCATCGTATCGTTGTGGTAATGGCATTCCGGGCCCCAACAACCCTGTGACGTCACTGATGGACGCCTAATCCATGTCCGGTTACTGGACGCGTATCCTCTATTTTTTTAATAATGTTAAGTAACAATGCTTTTGGACTTGTTGCTAACAAACAAAAAAATAACAAAGTAGGTAAGATAGGCCTACTTTGTTGTTATTAAGCAATCAGGACTCTGGCTTGGATCACTTATGAGTAGGCATACTCGAAGTGAGCACTAAACTTATCATGATTTGGCCTATCATATGTAATGACTTGTTATTTCAAATTTGTCATCATTAAGAAGAGAGAAGCATGTACAGTGAACTAAACACAATCCAAAATATTTGTTTAAGGCTCCTGTAACACCTAGGTGGCATCACCATCTCAACTACTTAATTGATAACTTAGCTTTATAGATTAATCTTACCCAGAGAAACGTTGGCTTGCTGGTTTTGAGAAAGATCGAGTAAATACTAGTGACCACAACATTGATAACTAGATAAGCCTATAGTACCTAACCTAAAAATAAGTTTTCAATTGTAAAATGAGTAAAGATTGCAAATTTTACATTCATGTGGGTGTAAAATTAACTCACTCAGTTTCTAAAGGACAACATTATTGAAAATACTATAACACTGTAATTTAATTAATTGTAGTCCCTATCATTACAACAATGTTTGCAATGACACCAAGAACAATAAAATTTGCAGCCGACACAGAGCGACGGTCCGGCACGACCTTCTCACCGCAGTATTTCACCTTCCTTTTTTTGAACTTTTGGAACAGTTACACGGAACTGTTTGGAATAGATTTGTTAAAACCGTTACATTACAGACAAAGAGTTCCATTCCATTTCCTTTTTAGGCGTTCATTTTGTTTTTCGTGGATCTCTGTCTTTAACCTCCATTTTGTCAAGTGATTGGAAACTTTATCTCAAATCGATGGTGTTATTTCAAGTTAAAGAGTTACTGGATCAGTATGTCTGATATTAATACAAAAAAGTTTGAATGTTCATTTTGTGACAAACACTTTTGCTAGTAAATTTAATTTAACGCGCCATACACGTAATGTGCATGATAGTTGTTGTAGTGAACAATCTGACTGTTCAAACAACCCGAAAAGGCTTATTTGCCCAAAGGCCCAGAGCAGAGGGTGATTGCTCTCATCAATTTTCGTGGTTTGAAAACTTGATCCAGCATCTGGAAGAAGCCCATGCCATTGAAATAATAGTTGGGGAGCTGAATTTTGAAACAGAAGAAGGTAAGTTAAATTTATTATAATTATGAACTTCACAATACTGTATCCAAAATATAACTATAAATATAATAGTAAAACTTTTGATTTTAATTTGGATGTGCTTTTTCATTGTGACTCCTGCTCCATCAACAATACCTTATACCTTATAACCTTTCTCATTGTTAGCAAATTTAACAAAACTGTGCAATTTCTTTGAATAGTTTTCCTTAATATGCTATTATATCATTGTCTTTTAAGAATAAGCCGGTTTTCGTGATGTAATGTAAGAATAATTAAATAAACGAAACCAGTTAACTAACTTACAGGTTATGTCCATGTCTATAAAAGACTTGTTATTATTATGAGGAGGAGGAAAAAAGGTATATCATATTAATTAAATTTTTATGCAGGAAAAATAATAAAGTTGAAAAGGAACGGAGCTATTTGTAATATAACGGTTTCGCCTAACCTATTCTATACTTTTTGTCACAGTTGTATTGAACATTATCCCAAACAGTTCCGTGTAACTGTTCCAAAGGTTCTAAAAAAAGGGAGGTGAAATACTGCGGTGAGAAGGTCGTCGGTCCGGCGATGGCATAGACCAGCTGTTTGTTAAGCTCCAGCTGGACTCATTGAGATGGATGAATAGATTATAACTGGAGTGGAGCACGGCTCCCTTTAAAACTACAGGCCGCGGCTGGAAGAATTAATTGGCAACGTCGCAAGTGGTGTTGTTTAGTGACAGACGTCCCATAAGATAACATGGCAGACAGGTGACATCAGCTCATTAATTCGAACTTTATTTATTTAAATTTAAATTTATGAACATAAATTTATTATAAAATATTGAAAATAAAACATACAGAATTGAAAACCGAAACAATATGAATTAAAAAAATTATATCTGTACATTTTAAGCGGAGTCAATATTGTCATAATCCAGTAACCAATCTTTCGTAAATACAAAAATACCATTAGCTGCTTCCAAACAAAACAGCTGTTACAACACCACTTGCTACGTTGCCACTTCGAAGGTCGTGGCCTGAAGTTAAAGGCGGCCGTGCTTTAACTCCAGACCCCGGTCTTCGAAGTGGCAACGTCACAAGCAGGGTTGTAACAGCTAAATTAGCGCCACTCATCCTATACTCATCTCCATTCCTACTTGGCTTAAAATACCTACGTTGTATAGTCTCAATTTCATTGTAAAGTATTAAAGTATTAAATCCAAACAAAACAGCTGTAATACGAGCTGCAACAGCATTTACTGACGATGTTTCCGCATCGAATGCTGTGGCTTGGAGTTAAAGGTGGCCGTGCTGGCACCACGGCCGCCTTTAACTCCAGGCCGCGACCTTCGAACTGGCAACGTCGCAAGTGGTGTTGTAACAGCTGTTTTTATTTGGAAGCATCTAATGGCATTTGTGTATTTATGAAAGATTGGTTACTGGACTATGACAATATTGACTTCGCTTAAAAATATACAGATACTAGCTGTAACCCGCGGGCTTTGCCCCGTTTAACTTCTTAATTTTCAAGATTATCTCGTTCGCATGGCTCAATCACGTCCTGGTTGAAGTTTGTTCGCTACGCTCACTCACCTTTAGGTTGGAGCTCGTTCGCTACGCTCACTCACCTTTCGATTGGAGCTCGTTCGCTGCGCTCACTTGCCTTCAGGTTAGCTCGTTCGCTACGCTAACTCGCCTCCAGGTTGAAGTTCGTTCGCTACGCTCACTCACCTTTTGGTTGCAAATTAGCTGTTGTCATAAATGTAAAAGAAATAATAGTGCTGCACCCTGTTGGTAATCCTTGTAACTTTAATGCTATTGAACATCATAGAACAGAACCAACTTGTTTAATTGAAACAGCTGTTAAGATTCAATAATTCCATTTCTCATAAGGTTAACATGGGAAACTCCAGAGCCACTGGGGCGGAGCCCGAAAGGATTTTTGAAATAAGAATATGCCTATATGTTAATCGGGAATGTAAGCTATCATCATGCCAAATTTCAGCCCAATCCGACCAGTATTTTTCGAGTTTACTTTTCCCATACACACATACACACATACAGCAACCACCTCTTTTTTATAATAGTACTAGCTGACCCGGCGAACTTCGTATCGCCTAAGTTATAGGTTTCCCCTAAGACAGACCGATGGAAAGAAAGTACCGTTACGTTTAATTTTCAAGATGATCTCGTTCGCATCGCTCAATCACGTCCTGGTTGAAGTTCGTTCGCTACGCTCACTCACCTTTGGATTGGAGCTCGTTCGCTACGCTCACTCACCTTTAGGTTGGAGCTCGTTCGCTGCGCTCACTTGCCTTCAGGTTAGCTCGTTCGCTACGCTAACTCGCCTCCAGGTTGAAGTTCGTTCGCTACGCTCACTCACCTTTGGGTTGGAGCTCGTTCGCTACGCTCACTCACCTTTAGGTTGGAGCTCGTTCGCTGCGCTCACTTGCCTTCAGGTTAGCTCGTTCGCTACGCTAACTCGCCTCCAGGTTGAAGTTCGTTCGCTACGCTCACTCACCTTTTGGTTGCAAATTAGCTGTTGTCATAAATGTAAAAGAAATAATAGTGCTGCACCCTGTTGGTAATCCTTGTAACTTTAATGCTATTGAACATCATAGAACAGAACCAACTTGTTTAATTGAAACAGCTGTTAAGATTCATTAATTCCATTTCTCATAAGGTTAACATGGGAAACTCCAGAGCCACTGGGGCGGAGCCCTTTTAAGAATTTCGAAACGGGAAATAGTTTACGTCCGATTCGCATACCTACAGAATTTACACACCAAATTTCATAACGATCGGTGAAGTCGTTCCGGAGGAGTTTGCAGACAAACACTGTGACACAAGAATTTTATATATTAGATAGATAGATTTTAATTAATATTGTTTCAATTTTCAATTCTGTATGTTTTATTTTCAATATTTTAATAAATTTATATTCATGCGAATTAATGAGCTGATGTCACCTGTCTGCCATGTTATCTTATGGGACGTCTGTCACTGAACAACACCACTTGCGATGTTGCCAATTCTACCAGGCCGCGGCCTGTTGTAGTTAAAGGCGGCCGTGGCTGGCACTCCGAGCTTTTCGAACTAACAGCGAAGTTACGTGTTATCTAAAACGTGCGTACAAATAATAGTTAAAAAATAGCAGTTGTTTGTATTACATGACGTGTGACTGCGTGGTTGGTTGGTGGTTTTTTCTGATCTGTTTCGGTCTGGTCTACTATGATTTTGACGTCTGCAATACTCCAATAATAAAAAATAAAGTCTGTCTGTGGTTTTGGTTTAAGGTTATTTATTTTTGAAGAGCCGGTCCGTTAGTACTTTTTTGTGTAGCCTAATTGTTATTTGTTTTTGGTACCAATTTCATTTTCGAAAATGTCAAGCCTTAGTTCTGTTGTCGTAAAATTCTATGATGAGTACACAACTCACACTCCCAAAAAGCTCAAAATTATTGATGCCTATTTGTTCTATGTTTTATTGACGGGTGCTGTCCAATTTCTATACTGCTGTCTTGTTGGCACTTTTCCTTTCAATTCATTTTTGAGTGGATTTATTTCTTGTGTGAGCAGCTTTGTGTTAGCAGGTAAGTCTTTTGTTATAAGGTTGGGGTGAAAGCTGGGTTAAGTAGGTAAGTTACCGGTAATCAATATCTATGTAAATTGTTATCATTGGTCATAGACCTGGACCCTAGACTCATTGATGGTTTAAAATAGACCTTTATCTTACTCCCTAATAGGCCTACATGGGTGTCAATTATCTGATCAATATGGACTAGGGGGCTCAAGCCCACCCTCCCCCCTACAAGATTCCAATTAGGTAGGCCTAACCTAAAAAGTTACTAGTTTGCGCATATGATCGAGAAGTTTAGGTAAGAAATGTGTTAGCCTAAATCGCACACTTTGTAAGCCTAGGCCTACATTGGTATGAACCTGGCAATAACTCAGCAATAAGTAGTGCGCAATTGGTGTGAACCTGGCAATAACTCCAGCAATAAGTATTGCACGCGCCCGATTAAATCGATTGTTGGCCATTTTAGGGGAAAATACGGTCGCGTACCATATTACCGATGATGTCACCAGATAGAGGACACTTTACCAGACACGTCAGTATCAATATCATGTACCTGGGGGGTAAGTTCGGGGGGGTAAAGTCAGCAATAAGTTTATAAAATCTATTGCTGGCTGTTTAGCGGGAAAATACGGGCGCGTAGGTTATTACTGAGAGTGTCTGCTGATAGAGGAAACATTAACGGACACGACAGTAGCCTATCAATATCATGTACCTGGGGTGTATGTTAAGTCAGCAATAAGTAGTGCTCGCGCCTGAAAAAATCTATTGCGGGCCATTTTACGGAAAAATACGGCCGCGTAGGTTATTACCGAGAGTGTTAGCTGATAGAGGACACATTAACGCACACGACAGTATCAATATCATGTACCTGTGGCTTGGGGGTAGGTTAAGGGGGTTAAGTCAGCAATAAGTAGTGCTCGCGCCCAATAAAATGTGTTGCTTGCCATTTTACGGAAAAATGTATATATTTATATATACATTGAATATTTAAGTTAATAAGTACAACTGAGCACCCTGAATATTATATATTTTTTTAAGAAGTGACATGTTTCGGACATAGGCCTAAGTCCATTTTCAAACTTCAAATACATTAAATGCTTACCTAACTTTTGTTTGCATCTATATATTTATATATAGGTGTATTTATATATAATATATGTGTGTCCGTTAGCACGATAACTCTAACAAAAATTATCCGATTTTGGTGAAATTTAGTATAAACATGTAAACCTACATTTATTCGAACGAGTTAGCGAACCAGCATGATCGGACCATGGGAACGGGGGTTCATGGGGTAAAAATTGGGTTTTTCCCATTTTTGACCCTAAAAACATAAAATGTTGGAATTTCTTTCCCAACCAGAGCCTAAAAAAATAAATAATTTAGTATATTGAAACATTGTTGTATGCCTAATGGTTACAGAGAAAATTTAAAAAAGTGCAAATTTAAAATTCCCATGTTATTCTTATGGAGAAAATGAAAACTGTTGTAGTTTACTTGTTTATGGATAATATGTTGATCAAATTTGGCAAATTATTTATTTCATCCTATACTATTGACATTTGGTCAAAAAACACAGTTTACCTTCCCTGTAGCAGCAAACCTAAGCACTCGTTAAATCTAATGTTATTTAAATTGGAAATAAATATGTCTTATTTATGGAAATATTTGAGTAGGTAAATATGTAATCAGACAAGTTGAAATTCGCTTAGTCTGCAGGTTTGCTGCGGCGGGGTATTTTAAATTTGTTATGCCTATAAATTGTTGTTCAAGTAAGCACACCTCATATTTTCTGAATTTGTATTACAGTGTGTTTGAGACTTCAAGTTAATCCGCAGAACAAGAGCCAGTTCTATGGTATCAGTCCGGAGCGAGGTTTTGCAGACTTCATCTTCGCTCACATAATCTTGCATCTTGTCGTCATCAACTTCATTGGTTGATGAGCTGGGTAATTATTCTACTTAACATCTAGGCCTATTATAAATACTCACTAGATATTTTTTGAAATTTTTCCTGATTTCAGTATCTTACCTATCCTAAATAGTTTATCCTTGCCAGATTTTCCAATAAAAATTTTCATATTCTTGATTCGCCTTTGTCTCCATTTTTACTTAGGCTAATTTATATTCTTTATTTTTCACATTTTAAATTTCTATCTTGCAGTTTCAAAACCACTAAGTTAATTGTTCAATTTAAATAAGACATATTTTATTAGGTACATTAAACTACCTCAAACCAAATCACAAATCCTTCAATCACCTATGAGTCACAATAAATCATAACAAACATAAACATCATTTCTCAACTGTTATTTAACTTAAGAAATATTGTATGCCTTATCAATAGTGTTACAAATACCTATAAAGAAACAATGTCTATACTATATTACGCTCCCAATGGTCAGCACTCGAGCTAAAATTGAAGAACATAACGGTGGAGGGCCTTTCATGTAAAACGTACACGACACAATTTATCACTCAATTGGCACCTTTCAACCGTCAGAAGGGGAGCATCCAAGGCCTCTATGTATTTATTTATTATGAATTGACGACCTTCGAATGAAGCTAGAATACATCTGAACTGGCCCGACGATGACTTCTATGTCAGTCTATACCGGTTGCAATTTAGCAGCAAATTAAATCGCAGGAATGCAGGTATTTACACCAACTCTTATTATTAATTCGAAATTGCGACTTCCTCATCGATCACCTGACAGGTTTTATGATAAGCATCACTTTGCAGATTCCACTAGGTATTTGGAATTTAAAAAACCAATGTAAATTTTTGTCTTTTTTCAGATACAGAAAAACCAGTCTTGGAGCATGGGAAAACTTCCATGGGTCACACAAGCATTTAATGACAATTGTATTTCATCATGTTTTGATACATAATGTTGGGTGTATTTTGTATACAGTTTATTTTTAACATAAAAAATTGTCTCATGGTGCACCGAAATTTACTATGTAATACAGAGTAGGTCTCAAAGTGGTTTTAATTTTGTTGCGTCAGGATTATAAGTTATGTAACTATTTCTAAAATATTAATAAATAAAGACTGTAACTAACATGTTTGTTCATTTAAGACCATTTATCATCTGGCTCTTTTTAATTCAGGAATTGATGGATTGTGATGTAAAATCAAAATTTCTGTGTTTTTAACAGTCCATATTCTAACGCCTCAGTTGGTTTTGTTTTAAGTAGCCAATAATCATTTAAAGGGGAAATAAATGTAAATCAACTCACACAACGAGTATAAAATCATAATCTGTGCATAGGTTTCTGTGGGATGGGAGTTATTGGAATTTGTAGGAAAATTTTGCTCAACCACTAGCCATTGAAATCCATTGCCAGTTGGAAGAAGTGTACCTATTAAACATTTATAAACATAAAAAATTATAATGTGCATAAGTTATGTGGCTTGGGGAGATTGCCGAAGGGATACGAAAAGTGTAGACTGGCCGCTGGCACCAATAATAAGAAAGTAGTAGCCCAATATTTTGTAAACAGACAACATTTTATACTTTGAGTTAACTTAAAGAGTGGTTGGCAGGAACGTTAATCAAAGTCACAGATTATGCACAAAGAATATTTTATTCTAATGCAGGGTGTAATATGCTAAAATCAGTCACTAGTCGAGCCTCATTTTGTACACAAATCCTACAATACACAGTTATACAATCTACACTTCTATCAACAAAATCAAACAAAACTGTACATAATACTAACAGTCGTTTGAAACCCAATCTAATGATTGAACACTTTTTATAACTGCGAGAAACAAACCCGAAGTTTAATTTTTCTCTGATTGATAGGTACACTGCTAGGACTACTAGACAAATGACAAAACTTATGACAATCTCATTCGCTTAAACATTCCAGATCAGCTCTGTAAAAGTACCTGAGGAATGATTAAATCAAAATTAAAACTGTTTATATCAAACTACTTTTTAACTCACCAAAAGCTGAATACGAGCTATAAACTAAGCTAAAAATCAATTTAAATAAATGATTGTATAGTTAAAAAAAATATATATATATAAATTAATGTGGGTGTACATTGTAATTTCTACCTTCCGAATTCCAAAAATCTACATAAACTCACTCATTAGATAAGCCTAATTAAATTAAAGGTGTAACAGCAATACAGCCTAGTAAATTAATGTTCCTACGATTAAAATTAACAATATAGTACAAAACTAGACTAGATTCAGATTGCCTAGTTAAAGTATGAAAAGTAACATTTTGGTGTAGTCTTAAGATAAAAACATATATACAACAAAAACGCTAAAGCTACAAAATTTATGGTATTAACCTACGTGAAACACAAAAGAAAGTACTCGTTAATCATTCTAAAATATCACGATATCTTCTTATTAAATAACACAGTCTTTCATTTCTTCATTTACAAAAGTACTTGATAAACGACTATTGGGTGCACAAATTTAACGAGAGTGAAATAACAAAGCCTTATTGAAACCAGAAGCTCAAGAATATAAAATTTACATACATCCGCATATAAAGCGTTTTTAAGGTTTGAGAATTCCAACTAACATTAAAAAAATTAATTCGTAACATTTAATTGAAAGAATATTTTTGCTTGAACGACTATTTATTTAGTGGTTGAAATATTAAAATAAGCCTTTAGTTTGACAGTAAACATTGACGATACAGAGGGACCCCTTCAGCTAGAAGGAGAGGCTTGAAGTCTCTCCAGATATCTTCGACGAGCTCCAAGCAGCAATTTCTCTTTTCGAACATACAAGATTCTTTCCCTTTCTGTTGGAGACTTTGAAAATCGACTTCCTGGGTTCAATGGTTCCTCTTCTTCCTCAGCAGATTCACTATTTAAAAACAGATTGATTTAATTAAAAGAACTGAACAGTTGTAGAACTCCCAATACACATCCAACTAATGAAAATGCTATCACAAGCGATATGACTAATTTCAATCGCACAGAGTGAATATATTTCAAATGTTACAGCTACAAAAAAAGTGCAACATATCAAGTCAAATTATGGCATTTTGCTAATAACAAATTAAAAATATTTGCAATACTGATGACGTTCTTTTTATATCTTCAAAACAAACAGGGTGCAAAAAATGTATTGAGGAGTTTGTCTCACGTAGTACTCTGGCTGTGAAGGGTGAAGACTGTCACTAGGGCCCTTTCATTGGCTACTTATACCATTTCAGTCGTCTTCACAATTTGGGCCGGAAAACATGGAAGTTACGCTGTGTAAACATATTTTAATAAAAAATTAAGTGATAACGACAAAGAGCCTTTTGCTGGCGGTTTTTTATTCCTTGCAACGATGCTGTTCCTTGTGCAGAACAAAACAACCATGAGTTAAATCACGGAAGAAAGTAGCAGAACAGAAACACGGGCAATAGATCATTGAGGACACCAGAAAGTGGGCGGCTTGGCCAGAGTAGTGATTAAACAGTTGTAAGAAATGTTTTTCCCAATACAAAAGCACAATGTAATCCCAAATTTGCAACATGTTTTCCATACCAAATTGTGATGACTGAAACTGTACGATTGGCTGATGTCATTGGTAATGGGAGTCATACTGTAAGTAATAACTCGGTAGTTTCTTGATCGTAACTAACCTGTTGGAGGCGTGCTGCCAAACGCCGGCCCCCAGGGAGGGCGGAGTCACCGGTGGAGTGGACAGGGGAGGAGGTGTGGGTGGACTCTGCAGTGGTGCCACTACATGACCTTCCAACACATTCTCTACAGTTAACTCAACACTGCGTGTGATGTGCAGATCCTCTATGATGACATTCAGTGGTAGGTGTGGGAACAGTTGCTGCACCTGCAATCAAACCACCAGTACAGTAAACCCTCATTAAACCGGTGGTGAATCAGGGTTGCCAACAGCAGTTTGAACTTCCTGGCTTAATAGGAATTCTTTGAAAAGGATAGCTAGACATCTAAAAGTACATTATGGCTGACTTGGAAGCCTAATTAATGGGCCTTCACGTATAATCTACACGTAAAATGTTGAGTTTGTTTGTCATTTGTCCTATAGGCAATAAGAGTAAAAAGTTTATGATTATCTTCTTAAAAAAAAGTTGTACTTGTACAGATTTATTAACTAACAAAACTGTGATAATCAAACAATGAACACTTATTAGGATTTTTGTGTTTTTTTTATTAAAGCTTCCAATACGAATAAAGGATGAACCATACCTGGCTGGGCCAATATGAGCAGACCAAATTAATTGAATTACAATTATGGTTGGTATAAAAAAATACTTAAAAAACTCTAAAAAAAACACATTACTCTCTTTTAAGGAACTGAGTAAAATGCAAAACATACAACTACAGGTTTAAACTACTACTTTCAAGTTTCAACTTAAAACAACAAAATATAACACAAATCAAAGAATGTAATTTTAAAAGAAACAAAATGGTTGAACCTAGTTAAAAATTTAACAAAAATTACCAGAGAAATATACTTGTATCAATGAAAATTAACAGGTTGCAGGGGCGGTTTCAGAGGGCAGGCCAGGTAGGCCCGGGCCTACCCAAAATTTTGGTAGATAATTCAAAACTAGAAAGAAATAAAGCAATGTAATTGTATGTAATTAAAGTTAAAGCATTTAAACTAATTATTTTGAATTTAAATTTAAAAACTCCCCCTTTTTGCGGGGAAGCCCTTCAAACCTCTCGTCCCCTTGATCAAACTCTTTCTTGATCCTTGCCAGGCCTACCCAAAAAATTATTCCTGGAGCCGCCCCTGGGTTAAAGAACAAGTTAATCAAACAATAGACACAACTACAATAATTTAAAACGTGCTTTATCATTAACCTATCTTAGAAACCTGTGAACACTCATTTAGGATTCCAATTGTTTGTTTCAGAAAAGAGCAATGAACAGTCTAGGCCCTGGTGGTAAAAAATATTAATACTGTATAGTGTTTTATTTGCTGATCTGAGATAAAAATATTGACTTGATAACTTGTGTTTGTGACATAAATAATTGACCAACCAACCAATATTGACAACACTGACCCATAAGTTGAGTGAGTATAGTAGTTTGGTAGTTACTCAGCTTAGGAAGGAGGAAGGTTTGAGTAGAGAAATCTTCAGACCCAATGGGTCTTTAAACCTTCCTAGGTTAAAAATGTTGACAGTGACAATACAATATTCTAATTTTTCTGGTGTGATTTTTCTTGTGCCTGTTTTTACTCTTTCCCATTCAGGTATGCCTATTCTCTGTACTAACCTTTATACCAAAGATATCCTCACAAAAGTCCTAAAAATCTTAAGCCCTTGTTCTCTATGTTACAGCCTTAACCATCAACTTTTTTGACAAAGTCGAGTGAGGTAGCAACGGTGCTAGATAATTTAGAGTTATTTTAAGCCCCCCACACACTACCAGACCAGACCTCCAGACCAGACCGTCTGGCTGCAACCAGACCGTCTGGCTGCAACCAGACCGTCTTGGAAGGCTCTACACACTCCCAGACCAGACATTCCAACATTCGTAATTGAGACACCGTGGTGAGAACTCCAACAAATGGATGAATACTGTAGCGACGGTCGGTCATCTGACAGACAGCGCTTCACACTCACAGACCAGACAAAAATAGTGGTGGGGGAACCTCAGACCGTCTGTGGTCTGAGGGTTCAACCATCAGACACGCAGACAGTCCGGTCCGAGAAAATCGGTCTGCAGACAGTCCCACACACGATAAGACAAGTGCCAGACGCCAGACCAGACGGTCTGGTCTGGAGGTCTGGTCTGGTAGTGTGTGGGGGGCTTTAGTAGGTAACAAATTATATTTTTGATTTCAGAATTTTTAAGCAACCAAATAATTTAATTGATGTCAAATGAACAATGGGTAAAAACATACATAATACTTGGAGTAAACAGCAAAAATTAAGAACATAGACACGTATTAGTGAGCTTGGATTAGTGAAAGTTACATATGGCAAACTAACTGCGATAATACAACAAAGAAACATAATTTTGGAGCTTTTTGATTGATGGCCATTTGATTCAACAATTATGCTATGGCCATAGTGTTTACTCACCGTCCTGGCCATGGACTCCAGCTGGGAGGTGTGGGTTGGTTGAGTGTTATGTAGGAGTTGAGTGTGGGTCACTTCTACAGAGAAACTGGGCAACCATGACACGTATCTGGAGCCTGTGACACAACAAAACAAATATATACAATCTACACACAAGGAAATGGAGTAAATAGTAACCGAGACTATAGACGGAGAAGATGAAGAGGGTTGTGGAGAAAAGAGGAAAAAATAGACTGTAAAGGAGAAAGAACTGTAGATCGGAGAAAATGGGGAGGTTCAACATCTAAGCTTGGAAATGATTACTCTTCTCTTAAAAAAAATCATTTTCCTGTCCACATAGTCCTTGGGCCTGTGCGTGGAATGTAGGACATATCCGGCAAAGCATGTGGTGAGCCGGTACAACAACGGTGAACTAATAAAATCTAGTGGCAGGCACCAGTATCTGAACCCACAATATCACTGCCATGACTTCGAAGTCTGTTGCGCTACTAACTGAGCTACCGAATCACAAAATAACGAGTGACCAGAAAATATGCCAAAGGGGTGAAAGTAATATCTTTTCCTACAGTCACCCGACAAAGTTGGCTTCCTTGTACTGTTTATAGTACAGAAAGCTGCTAATTGCTGCATATTTATACTTTGCCGTACGGTTTATACTTTGTCGTACGGTTTATACTTTGCCGCACATCAGGATTCCAACGAAACAACACAAAACAGCGTGGTTCTATTATGCACGTAATCCGTGTACGCTTGGAAATAGGTTGGCAAAGATAATAATATTATGAGCAGCTGATTGACTATTATAACTACAATTTAACCTGTCATTTTGTGTATAGTTTCGGTATTTCTGAACTTTCTGGACATTTCTTTTAAACGTTTTTAAAACATTCCTACGATCTTAATAAACAAGAAAATACCTTTAAAGCATTTTTTTTAGGCGCGGAAACCACTTCAAATTACAAAAACATACGGAACTATATTATCAAAACGCGGAGCACATTTCTTGCCGAGGAAAAAATTCTTGCGGAGTGATACGGACCGGGGACTACTTTCTCTAGGGCACCATTTGTGTTGCCAGCTGAACCTAAAAACGTGTTGTATAGTGTTTGAAAGACTAATTATTTATATGCTTTATAGTGACTGTAGGAAAAATATAATGTGTAACACGAGTGAAAAAGGCCTTTGCAAAGTGCCACTTTCCCCACTAGTTACACAAATAACTATTGGCTGTATAATCTGCACACTTTACATTGATATTAGGGGATTTCACATACTGCACTAAACTCAGACTCACACTCAGCATGAAATATCCACACAAAGAGTGTCACTTAATAATAAAGTTATAAGTTTTAAGTTATCTTTTTACAACATTTTAGGATCTGGAATCCTCAGATAAGAAATCGTGAAATTGCTTAACTAGGTCATGTTTTGTGTACTTCCTCATCTCGTGTCAGTGGTTTTACTGTACATGTCTGTAATAATCACTTAAATTACATGTTAAACATTGCTGAACAAAGTTACCATCAAAGTGGAAGAAGTGGTTGGGCCGGGGACGGTTGGGAGGCAGGTTGGCTGGCTCGTTGAGTTGACTGTTGGCTGAGTTGAGACTATGAATACTCAAGGCCAGACGACACGTGGGACACGATGTATCCTGCTCTAGCCAAGACTGTAGACACGAACTGTGACAGAGAAAGATAAAGTTATCACATAACATTGACCTATACTGAAGGAGACATCCCATCTGCATGGTAGCCAAATTATTTGTTGTAAAAGAACATAGTAAAATGAAACATCACATAATGTGCTAGTCTAAAATTCTATTTACTCCCTTGATTTTTATCCTTTGATAACAAATGTGACATAAAGTTTGCTAGAGTTTTCAAAATGTTGTTTTCAGTTTGACTTGGTAAAAAATTTAGCGTATTTGATCAGTCATTTACACATAAGCAATTTTTGGTTAGCTCAATTATTTTGTTATACAGCTCATTATGGACAGTTATCTTTCTGTGAACATTAACTTATGAATTGGAAGAGTTCAATCGAAAGCTTGTCTGGGATTGTGTTCGTGAAGATCCCCATGTCTGATTGGTTAAGCTATTTCATGGAGATGTCTCTGTCAAGAGTGAAATACTCAATAGACAACTAGTGTATGGTAAATACCCTTAACATCAATAAAATGGCACGATTTTGAAAAATCTCAAATAATTCATTTAGAAAAAAATGATAGTGGTTTTAATATAAATCCTAAGTACATCAGTGGAAATTAATGTTTCAACTTCAAATAATTACATTTTTTAATACAGTGTCAGTAAAATGGGGTTCTTAGTTTTGTACACATTGTTGAATTTGTACTCCCCATGGTTTTAGCATGATGGTTTTTAGCATTTGCATAACGTCTGCAATCGTTTTATAGCGCTTTGTCATGCTAGCAGTGACTTCAAAGTTATCCAACCAAAGGAAGATAGCTTTCCTCGATGGCACGGGAGCCCGCGGCGATTGACTGAACTCACAACGGAAAGTGCGGTGAGCACAAAACATAATATCCATTAAATATGCCTTTACAGCAAACACGTGTTGTGCACTCTTCCAACGCTCCATGGCTACTGAAATTTCTACTTATATAGACGCCTACGGTCATTTACCCCTAACTCTTATAGCCCCCAATTCCTTGTCAGCTGGTATCAAATCATGCCGTTTCACTGCCTCACCCTTTATAGGAAAAACCTGTTTGAATACAACTTGTATACACTTTCTGGAAACTTACTTGTGGAACAGATGGGTGCAAGGCAGTTTCCGAGCTGATTCCATTTTCTCCCAACAGATGGCACAGTTGTCTGAGTTTTCAGCCAGTTCCTTGCTGGATGCCATTGGGTAGCTGTGAAAAAAGTGGGATTGTAACTACGCTATAATACCACGAAAATATAAATTGGGTTGTATGGAATAAAAGTTTGATTTTAATTAATTTTTAATTCAACTTGGATTACTGGAATAGAAAAACCAATTGTGCTGATTCTAAATGGTGGAACAATCATATGAATTATGTCACAGTGCTAGTAGCTCAGCTTAGGGGTGGGGGTTCAACCAAAATTCCAAACTAATTTCTTAAAAGTTTCTTATCCAAACTTTAGTGTCACTGTAATATATGTATAAGTTGTCTTTTGTATGTTTGTACATTTAGTAGGCTTTGCATTAGCCAAAGACCAGAGAGACAGGGAGTTGCCAAGATGGCGGAGGTTCGCTCGAATCGAAAGTAAACCTTTATCCAATACCGTCAAGTGGCCAACTTGAACTGATGCTCAGAGGTAAGAAATACTTTACTGTATTCGACATAAAAGATGGATTTCATCAAAATGAACTGGACGATGAGAGTAGATTGCTCACCACTTTCATTTCACATTTTGGGATATTTACGATCACTAAATTACCTTTAGGCCTAAGTGTAATTCCAGAGATATTTCAAAGGTACCATATGCAAGTATTAGGTGACTTTCCTAATTTAGGTATTTACTTTGATGACTTCATCTTAACTACATCAACTGAGGAAGAACATTACCTTATTCTTAATAAAATCATTCAAAGAGCAAAAGAAAATAACATAAAGTTTAATAGTACAGTAACAAGTTACAGTTCAAAGCAAGAAAATAACATAAAGTTTAATAGTACCTACAGTAACAAGTTACAATTCAAAGCAAGAAAATAACATAAAGTTTAATAGTACAGTAACAAGTTACAGTTCAAAGCAAGAAAATAACATAAAGTTTTAGTACCTACAGTAACAAGTTACAATTCAAAGCAAGAAAATAATATTAAGTTTAATAGTACAGTAACAAGGTACAGTTCAAAGCATGAAAATAACATTTAAGTTAGTACAGAACATTTAACAACATTTAAGAAAGTACATTAACAAGTTAGAGTAAAAAGTAAACATGGTTAAATATTTAGGTCTATTTTTTTTTCTGAACAAGGTGTTCAGCCAGACCCAGATAGAATTGAAGTGTTAGTTAAGTTGCAAGGACCTAAAAACAAAAAATAGTTGCAGTCAATGTTAGGTGCAGTTAATTTAATGACTAAATTTATAACCTATTATGTCTAAAATAACTGAACCTTTTAATTGGACAAAACCAAATTGTCTAAAGCATTTAAACTATTTAAAAAAATCAAGGAGGCCACTGTACTTATAATATTTTATCCAAAATTGCCAGTAGAAATTTGTGTAAGATGCATGTAATTCTTCTGGCCTAGCTAGTTTGTTACAGAATAATTAAGTATCCAGTAGCTTTCAGTACTAGATCTTTAACTAGTGCAGAAACTAGATACCCAGTAATTGACAAGGAAAAGGCCGCTGTTTGTTTTTGCAGTGTCCAAGTTTTACCAGTGCATTCATGGAACTGGGGTGACTGTGTACTCTGATCATAAGCCTATTGTAAGTATGATGGAAAAGAGTATTTGTAATGTTTCAAGTAGACTTCAGAAGTTTAAGCTCAAGTTGTTAAATTCTTAATGTAAAGTATTTGCCAGGGAAAGATAATGACATTGCTGCCGTTATGTCAAGATTTGTCAAAACAGTACCAAAAGAGAGTGAGAGTTTACTTGACAAATGTGTGATGGTAAATAGCCTACCTAAACAACTTAGTATGTCCGAAGCTAAAAAACAAGAGTTTAGGTTAGCTTCCAAAAATGGCCCAGTTTTAAGTAATGTAATAAACTACATTCATAAAGGATGGTCTAATCTAAAAGATCTCAAAGGAAGAGAAGAAAAAACTGATTTTTAAGATTCAACGTAATATTCTATTTGAAGATGACTTACTCTTTCTAGAGAACATACTTGTCGTACCTTAACGTTAAGACAAAGTGTTAGACCATATTCATGAGTCTCATTAAGGTGTCATAGGGCTCGCTTTGTTATACAGTATTGGCCTAACTTGAGTGCTGATATCGAGAAGGTTTTTTTTTTTAAGAGGTTGGCGGCCTCTTTTAACCTTGCATTTGCTCGTCCACATAGACTATTTGCCCGTGCGTGGAACGTATCCAGCAAAGCAAGGAGTGAGCCGGTACAGTACAAAGGTGAACTGTACTGATAAAGTGTTTACGGCCGTGACCAGGATACGAACCCATGACAACGCTGCCTTGGGCCTGAAGTCCGTGACGTCACCGACTGAGCCACCGACTCACCTATTTTTCGGATTGACGTGGTTGAATGGCTGATGATGGCTTCTCAACAAAACATATTACTATTATAACTGCTGACAAGTGCTTTTAATCAATATTAGTGAATTCCGCTGTTTTGGTCACTAAAATTATATTCAAATAGATATAATTGATGTTAAGTTTGCTACCTCTGCTCCATGTGGTACAGCACCCACAAGTAGTTGCGGTGCTTCTTCACTCTCCTCTGTATCTCATGTATGAGGTAGCGCAGGTGCATGCAGATAACTAGTGAAGCCATGGACAGGAAGATGTTGCTCCACAACAGCATGTGCACGTGGTGTAGCAGCTCTACAGTCAGGGCTCCCAGCTCAAACACTAGCTCTGTGTAGTAAGCCAGTGCGCCTCGCTTCTCCCAAACGCGGCCGCCGCCACCACGCACGTCGTACACGTGCAGCGCGTAGCGGAGCAACGTGTGCAGCGTGCGCACCGACAACAGCACGCACTGTAACAAGGTTAATCAGTTTTAATTGACTACTCGATTCCCGTACGTAGGACGGGCCAACAGCTCGTATAAATTAAATAGCGTAGTACAAACTATAATTATCCACACAAAACATAACTTATTAAAGACAACTGAAAACTGTGCTTGACATGTTTGCAGCCTGGGAGACAAGATTGGAACAACGCAAGAGCATTGGGTTTACCAGTATTGATAGTGCAGTGAAACATTTGGTCTGATCAAAGATGTTCTGTTGGATGGATGGTGGTTAATCCAAACCTTTCCACCTATTCTACAAATTTAATGTCTTCTCTCAAGTAACCACTACTGTAATCCTTATTCTGTATTCCTATCCTTATACCATTTTGAAACTGAAAGGTTGTTAAAGTGAGTATTTACCTCGGCAGCCATGAAAGCGAATGTGTTGAGACCGGCTGACAAGAAGCCAACGGCAACTGCTACAAGGAACATCAGACCTAAACATAGACCAACACATTAGCATACATACTATGCAGCAACAGAGTCTACAGGCAGGCAGAGTGGCTGAGAAGGATTATTTATGAAAGCGATAAGGGTCAAGCGAGGCTACTTTAGAAAATCAGAGCCCAAATAAATTTTAACCAAACATTTTGTGTAAATAACAAATTGTATATAGATTTGTTATTTTATTTTTGTCCAGGCCTACAAATCTCTGAGAGAACTCTTTCACAAAAAAACCGCTTTGTGTACTTTAAAACATCCATTACGTCTCATAGGCAAAATATGTAACAAACCTCTGCTTGATCCAATCCTAACAAAAACAGGATACTAACCCAACTAGTTTTTTTCGTAGGGCTCTACTGGACTGGCTTTTCAGCCCAACTAATCATTCCTTGAAAAAACAACATTTAAAACTACACTTAGATGTACAATTTGCATGCTAAGTTTACTCTAATGTTGCTTATACATGTTTACAACAAGTATGACTAACCTGACAGAAACAGTATGGACACCAGCAACACCACCAGTCTCAGGTGCGACCATCCTGGCGTGGTGGGGGAGAATGATAACTGGAAACACAACACTGCATTACACAACTAAACAATGGGCCATCATACTTCTCAAAAATACACAGCAATTGACTATCTAGATAACCCTTAATAAGTTACAAGCCTACAATGCTCGTCTATAATTGTAGGGGAAGTACTCCATTTAACTGTAAAAACTCTAACACTTCTTTTCAGCCAGCATTCTACTTCACTCCCGAAACCTTTCCTTATTTTGGGCATAAAAACTAAGCGTACATAAATTTCAACAATAAGGATGAATAAGAAGGGTTTGTTTCACTACCAAAGATTTGTAAACACAAAAATAAATCAAATATATTACTATTACAACACAAACTACTACTGAAACTAATATTTAGAATCTTTTAGCTAACACCAACTTTTTTGAAAAGGTTCTCCATTATGAAAATATATTGTACTTCATATTCAAAGTAGATCATAATCTCTGTATCATCAAGAAATAAAATACTAATTTTAGACAAACCTAACCTGGTTTTTAAGAGGTCAGGGATGATAACATATTCTTACCACACTGACTCGTACTAATTATAAAAGATTTTTTTTAAACTCCATTTCTAACAGAGCATATTTTTAAAGGGTTCAATTATCTAATAATTAATCAAATTGACAAGGTACCAAAAACAATCAGCTTGTACAATAACACTTAAAGGTTTTTTTATTGGATTGCATTTATTTAAAGGTCAAGTTCCAGACCGTTTTGACATTTTTATTTAGGACAAAAAAAACTTCAGTTTTTCTATGATTTTTACAAAAATAAAAAAATTTATGCAAAGTAAGGATAAACAAATTGGTGAATGTGAGTGTTGAACAATAGAGTAAATATCACCTGTTGCTATTGAGCATTGAGCACTTATTGTGTACACGATATTTACCACTTACCAGGTAAACATCTGTGAATGTTTTATAAGTTACCAGTACGTAATGTTGGACTTGGTGGTTTCATAATACGAAAACCTACTTAATACATTTTATCTGGACCGGTGTAATCAGCAGTAATTTGCGTTAACATAGTTTTTTTCAGGTGTTTTTTTATACCAATGGCATTTTTTATGTTTTGAAAGAAACCGATCCAAATCCTGGTATTGTTACTATCTAACATCAACCTTTTTGTTTGATAGCTTTTTGTTAATTAATTCTTAGCCCAAAGAAAAATGGCATCTGGGTCTGGAAACAATCTCGCTTGGAATTGAACCAGCGACCTTCAGATTTAATGGCGAGCACTATAACAGTTCCTTGACTTAAAAAATTAATTAAATTTTTTAAAAGTTAGGGAAAGCGGTCCAAACCCATTTAAGTTTTGCAACAATTTTAACATGGGATGGGATGCCTACTTCATCGTAGTGTTTAGTGAAAGGCTAACATGATCACTTTAGATTCAAGCTGTATAGATGTTAAGGTCAACTAATGTTATCAAAACTACTTTTCATTTAACACATTCATAAGCTTGAAAAAACAATTAAATACATGTAGATGATTTAATCTAACGTTTACTTACATATTCAAAACGATCTTTGCAGAGTTGTGCCAATAGATGTAGGGAGCCTAATACACTGAACCAGGCACACCACATGACAACCTAGAATAGACAACTGGTTAACTATTGATTGTACTTGCATTTCTCCATGTATAACAGACCTTTTAAATTTAATGTCTTAGTTTTAACATGCTTGCTTTTAGATCTATCATTCTTTTGGGTAAACTGAAGAACATTTTCACATTTTTTACTCCAAAGGGCGATGCAATAGACTTATGCAATAACCATTAACCAATCCTCACATAGAATTATTCATGGGAGAATAACTCAACCAAAAGCTGAGAGCTATGCTAGACATGTCCAACCTTAAAACTTCTCTTGAGTTTTTGGTTGAGAAGTTAAACCACGCGCATAACTGGAAGACAGTTAAGTCTATTTAGAAATAAGTGACCTAAGACTTCGACTCCCTGTTCAGGGGGACAGATAGAGGATTTGTATTGCGTCTTGCAAAAAAATTGTAAAATGTAAAAAGTAATTATCTCTAATTATTAGACTGTAAACAAACAAAACAAAATCCTTACCTCATCCATAAACTGCACATTGATGACACCAAATACAAAGATGAACTTGTAGAAGACAAAGTTCCAGAACTTGTCTTTGAGGTGTTGCTGCTCCGAGACCCTCAGTTCACCAAACACTAGTCTTTGTATAAACTTGCCCAGCAGAATGAGGGTACAGTAAGCTGTGTTGATCAGGGTCTGAAAAAAAAAACATCAGTGAGTTACATAGGTAAGCTCTCTGAGTAGTCCTACAGAAATGTACACACAATCTTACAATGATTGAGTCAATTAGAGTGGCAATGGGGATGGGTAAGCACACAAGAACCCTTCAAATACCACCAACAGTTTTTGTACAGCCATCTCAACAATTCATTAGCTGGGTTAATGTTATACTAAAAGTCTAGTGGTAGAGCTCGGGGCTTTGGGGCCCGAGGTCCTGGGTTCAAATCCCACCAATCACCAATGGATTTTATAAATTCGATAATATTGCAACCCTCTAGGATAAGCCTGGAGTAATGTATAAAACCATTTCGGGCTTGAACCTAGCGTCCTAGGATGTGAAGGTTGGACATAAAAAAGGAAGAAGTGGTGTGACTCAGCGTTGTTGTCAACTTTTCCCTCATTCTTTTTCTCATTCTTTAAACGAAAACATAATTTCAAAACTTTATAAAACAGTAATCGCTCAAACCAATATGGGTGACCTGTAAAATAATCACAGAGAAGACAAGAAACGTGTTCTATACTGATCATGTTATTTAATTTTAGCTGTATTGAAGAGGCTACATGAGTAAGGCCTACGTTTTCTCAACGCAGTGTTGTGCTGATGATCCAATTCACACACTGTCATGTAACCTAGCTAATTGTTGTTTACATCAACAGCTCCCGCCGAAACAATCTTATCTTGTCATCAAACAATCACGTGTCAACAACCAGACAGAGCAGTATCAACATCCATTTCACAGTTTAAACCTGTAACTAAATCTTTAGAGCAAGATCTCCTCCCCTGGTGGACACATAGCTTACTACAGTAGTCATTGCGTATTCACACCCATTGGCGACTGGCATGATTTGAACTCGGAGCTACATAACAGAGGTGCCCTGGCAAAGTGTTTTTGCCCTTTGTATACTGTAAATGAAATGGTGATTCAGAAGCAGATGCTCCTGGACGCGCCTTACGATAACACAACGCAAACATGATACAATGCGGCTACGAGGTTGCGTACAGAAAGCGAAGGCGCTGCTTCTCACACAAAAACCATAGATGAACTTCATCTATGCAAAAACATACAAACTGAACGTAAAATAAAATACCTGCTAAAGGATGATGAATCTGTGTAAAAGATTAAAAAAAAACCATTAATCGTGTTTATTTAATATGTTATTTTATCATTCAACTTTTTAACTACGTTTACACCTGAGTCGCCAACAAATTTTACTAACTTTGTCAAAGTCAAATATTTATAATAACAGTTTTCAACACAAACATCACTGGACTAGAATAATTATCAGCTTAAGCGTCAACTTTTCCTCACCGATTGCTTTTAGAAAACAATTATTAGGCTAATTTGAGTCAATGTAGTTTTATATATCAAGCATTATATTTTTATATTTATATCCATACCATTGATTATATCGTACTCAGTATAGTCAATGCACCTAATCAAATATTATATTGAGGAAATAATGCCCTACTCGTTGAAAAAATAAATTCAAAAATACCAACTTCCTAGACGAGTTGTAAGTAGGCAAAAACTTAGATAAAATACAAACAATTATTTTGAGACAATTTTCGAATATGTGTTCACTGCGAGTTGGAAATAGTGTTCGTATTTATTACACCCCAGCAATGTTGTATACCCAAGACAGTCACTTATTGTCTCTCTACAGTCTATTGTTTGACAAGACTTGTGTTCAATACACCCTCGACTCCCGCGGACGCTTTTAAACATGTTCGTATGTATATTACTACAAAAAAACTTCAATAAATCTGTTCTTCTACATGTTAGTATCATAAAACTTCCTCTATAAATGTTAATTTATATGTTTTAAATGGTAAGGATCCACAGTTGAAAAGTATATTTTGTTGCTGACCAGGTTGATGGGTCATAACAGTTGCTATAGCTCACAATAAGTCGTTCCACAGGTTTGACTTGGTTAACAGTTTTTGTGTTCAACCATAGATTAAAGATTAAATATACTCACTGCCCTAAGGGAGTATGTTTAATCTATGGTTGAACAGAGAGTAATTTTGATCAAAGCAATCTTTCGGTGGCTCACATCAACTATGGTTCACATCAACTATCACAGTCTATGGTGGAACAACAAAATCAAATCTTGATAAAGTACTTAAACAGCAAAAAAGAGCAATTCGCACTATTATGAAATTCCGGAAAACCATCTCAGTGAAGAATCTTTTCATAAATTGGACATTTTAACTGTGTATAATTTATATATTCTTGAAACCATAATCTTTTTGAAACAAAGGGAACTAGCAACACCCTCCAATCCCGGGCATAACTATAATACTAGGTTAAATTAGCCTCAGCATAAATTAGAATATTATACAAAGAAAACCACCTATGCAGGATTGAAATTGTTACAATATTTACCAATAAGCATCCGGCAGGAGACAAATTTCAAAAAATTCAAAAAAACTTTTAAAAGATGTCTTTAAAAAATCCTTTTTATTCATTACAAGAATTTGTAGATAAAAAAACCGTAGAATTATGTTTTAATGTGTATGATTTGTATATAGATTTTGACTGTATTCAGATACATGTATGTTTTATATATGTTGTATATTGAATGAAGACTATTTGAATCTTGAATCTTGAACTACGACAATTTTGATAAAAAATATTGGCGACAACTTTAACATGGGGATGGGATGTCTAGTTGTTTGAATCTCAACTGCCTGTCACTATAGACACTGGTCTGAGTATTAGTGGGACGTCGTTATGGTGTTAAGTCTCTGTTTGAGTTTTAAAGTATTATATTGTCTGTGGTATAAGTTTCATGGACGATGGACAAGCCAACTGCGGTATCTGATCTGGACCCACAGCAGCCAATAGGTAAATGCTCTCTCATAGAGCAGGCGCGAGTCAACAACAACAGACCTGGTCCTGGACATTGAACCAATAATTTGCTTATCACTAAAGTACCCTACCACTCGTGCTAGGTTTCTTTCCCGACAGTAAACAGCATTCCCTCTTGGTACGGTTGAAGTATTACAGTTTGAAAGCAAAGGCGAGGCAATGTTTCCATATTCATTTACACATGTGTACAATGTACATAACGATGCGACAGTAGAGCGCTAACTAAGCGACAAACAACCGTGTTTCACGTATGTCTAAGTGAACACATAATGCTAGAAAGTCGTAGGGATTTCTGAAATGTTGGACTAAGTAACACCTTTGACTATTAATACAACAACATTAATACAGACATTTCATCCCCATGTTTAAGTTGTAGCCAGGTTTTTAATAAAATTTGTCTAGTTGATGTGAGCCACCTACAGATTGCGCTGATCTAAATTACTGATTTCTGCCGATTACATGATGGTTTTTACCAAGTCAAACTGATGGAATGACTTATTATGAGCTATAGCAACTGTTGTGACCCAGCAATTTTGTCAGTAACGAAAAATAAGGTACAAAATACAGCTTTAGATACAAACACGTAACTAGAAGTGAATTACAAAGTCTTCCACCAAAGCTCGAAGCAAAATTAACTGTATTTAGTTTACGAATTGGATCGATTGTTTATGACCATAAATTATTCTCATTGTTACTAAGTTAGTACTCATGATATTTACTGACTTATCAGTGTTATTGCATGTACCAAACACCATCCGTCTTGGGATCTTCTATATGTTACCACAATGAGCAGTGCAATTTTCGGGGTTCTGGCTCATAAATTTATTCCCACAGTACCTTTAATACGGATACAACTCCAAGGAGCGTAAATCTCATTTCCACATCTGTAGTTAGTTTAGTAAACATGAACGTGGTTGCACATCAGACAAAGTTGGTCGTGTTTATTACTGATTTTTATCGCAATACCAACTTGAACCAAAAACTGTAGGGACAAACAATTATCTACTGAAACTATAAAAAAATTGTTCTATTTCTAATACAAAAATATTAAACACACATCTTGTTTCAACAAACTCTATTTCCAACTAAACTAATGTTTACCAAAACATGTTTACAAAAATCATCTGTCAACAAAAGATATTTAAACACCAATAAATCATATGACTAAAAGAACATACTTAATACAACATCCCGCCTCAAGATGTCTACATCTTCATGAAGCTCGGTACCGCCTCGGTATCTTGATGGATCTTCCGTAATGGGTAACTGTGCCAGCGTCTGGAGGATCACGTGAGTTAGATGGACAATTAAGGACCGTAGATGAACAGTTTGAAAGAATGCAATCTTCTCCGTAGTATGGTGCAGGAACTAAGAACGTCTGGTTTCGTCGAATGGTTTTCTTGTCAATGTCCACAAGGTAGGAACGTGGTTCGTTCAATTTCCTGACTACTTTACCATGTCTACGTAGATCTGTGATCCATACCATGCTTCCCTCTCCTAATTCACTTAAACCCCTCGTTCCATGTCGTTTATCAAATTGCATCTTATACTTCGACTGGTACTTATTCTCCCTCTCAAAAAAGTCTTTATTTTCCACAGGATTTCCAACCAAAGTAGATGGAAGATTTTCTCTTATTTTCCCTCCAAACATAAGTTCTGGAATCAATGGTTCACTGTGATTAGTTGATATCTGAATACACACTGGACACGATTTGCTTTTTCTTTCTATTTCTTGAGAAATTCCAGGCCACCACATGGTTTCCAAAGCACGTTTCCTTGTTTTTGTGATTCCCAAGTGTCCACTGTGAAGCCTCTCAAGCATTTCCGCTCGTAGTTCATGAGGTATTATCATCCGAGTTCCTCGAAGCAATAACCCATCAATACAACTTAACTCGTCTTTCACGTTAAAGTATTCTTGAATCTCATTAGGTAAACTTGATTTTCCAGGCCATTCGTCTAAAATTTTTAGCTTGAGTTGTGCACATATTGGATCCCTCATTTGTGAGTGAAGTACTTTTGTCACATTTTCATCTGTAGTGTTTATTCTAATCATACTGATTTCATGGACGAAGGCTTCCACTTCTTCTGTCAATTCGCCATCTTCATTAGCCGGAATAGGACATCTCGATAGCAGATCTGCTATGGCAAGGTCTTTTCTTGGGGTCCAGGTCATGCGATAATCGTATCTCATCATACGCATTCGGAATCGCTGTAGCCTCGGTGAGAGCTCGTCCAAATTTTGTCTTTTGAAAATTGAGACAAGCGGTTTGTGGTCGCTCTCAATTGTGTACATTTTACCCATCAGGAAACATTTTAAACGGTCACTTGCCCAAGTGCACGCAAGCGCTTCTCTCTCAATGTTACTGTAGTTTTCTTCAACAGGCATTAGAGTCCGAGATATATATGCCACAGGTTTCTTGTTTTCTCCTTCAACTTGTAGTAAAACCGCTCCAAGACCTTTTTTTGAAGCATCACAAGAAAGAATCGAGGGCTTTTCCGGATCGTAAACAGTTAAACATGGCTCTGATGATAGGCTAAAATCTGTTTCACTGTGACAAAAGCTTTTTCCTGAGTTGGTCCCCAAAAGAAATCGTTTTTAGTCTTTAACAAGCTCGTAATTGGCTCTAAAATCTCACTGCAGTTCGGAATAAATTTAGCCAGAAAAGTGATCATGCCCATGAATCTCTGGACTTCATTAGCATTACTTGGGGCTGGTAAGTCCACAACTGCTTGTACCTTGCTTGGATCAGGCTTGATTCCTTCCTTAGACAGCACAAACCCCCAAAATGTCACAGTCTCCTTGCAGAACTCAGACTTCTGCTTATTCAAAGTGATTCCATTAGCTTGCACTCTCTCTAGAACGGCTCTAAGACACTCGTCGTGTTCCTCTTTCGTTCTTCCCCATATCAAACAGTCATCAATGTGCACTAAACAGTTCTTTGCCCCTTCTAAAGCTTTTGACATACGGCGCTGAAACTCTTCATGAGCAGATGTAATTCCAGAAGGTACCTTACAGAATTTATACCTCCCGAAAGGGGTGATAAATGTTGTGTAATCTTGAGACTCCTCTGCAAGGTTCAGTTGCCAGAAACCGGAATTCGCATCGATCTTACTGAAGTACTTGGCTCCCGCGATCTGGGACAATGAAAGTTCAATCTTTGGAATAGGATAAAACCGACGTTTCACACTGTTGTTGAGTTTGGATAGGTCCACGCAGATCGTAACCCCACCTCTCTTTTTTGCGCAAACTACCATTGGTGAGCACCAATCAGTCGCGTGTTCAACTGGGACAATCACTCCTTTTTCAAGCATATTCTCTAACTGCTCTTTCACCTTGCTTTTTAAAGGTATTGGTACAACCCTGGGGGTAGATATAGCATAAGGAACTGCATTCTCCTTCATTTCTATCTTGTACTCTCCTTTCATATTTCCCAATCCTTGAAATAAATTAGGGTACTCAGTAACCCAATCAATATCTGATGAATCTACAGAAAAGATCCTCTTCACCAGGTTCAGCTCTTCACAGGAACGTCTGCTAAGAAGTGGAACAGTGATCTCCTCAGAAATATACGCATGATCATAAATTGATACACCCTTATGTTCAAGCTTCAGCCTTAAAGTTCCCAAAATATTGATTCGTTCTTTCTTCTTTGCACTGTACACAGGGGATTTGCACTTTCCTAGAGGCAGAGTCTTAATAAAACCACCAAGAACTCCTACTGGAATCATGGTTACATCAGCGGCTGTGTCAAGTTTAAATTTTATAAGCCCTAACACTTGGTTTCCACAGCTTGCTTTTACCTCCTGGGCCCAGGCTCTGTCATTGTTTTCTATATTCCCGATGAAAATCTCAGGAACCTGTAGATCTCCACAGTCTGAAACTTGCTGTTCGATTTCTTTAACAACGTTTTTGTTTTTTCTCATCCACTTTTTGCGGTAGGGACAGCATCGAAAAAAATGTCCAATCTCGGAACATTTGTCACATTTGGCTTTCCTAGCAGGACATTCGGCCAGTGATCCGTGCCAATCATAACCACATTTCCTGCACTTCTTTGTATTTTCTGCATCCTCGATGTATTTCTGGTCACAAACTCCTTCTGTCCGATTCGGTTTACCGTTTTGAACTGACGTTTTATTTACCAAAAAAACATTAGTATTGGCAAGTTCACGTTTTTGGCGTTCTAGCTCCTCATGTTGGCGCAAGGTATTAATTGCTTTCTCCAGAGTCAATTGAGATTCCAGCTGGAGTCTATCACTCAGACCCTCATCTTGCATACCAATAATGAGGACGAGAAGCATCATCTCATCATTTAGTTCACCCCATGCACACGTTTTCGCAAGGCCATGCAAATCTGTTATAAATTTTTCAGATGGATCACTCCCTTGCTTGTGTCTCAAAAATTTTGATCTCTCATAAATTATATTCCGTCTTGGCACAAAGTATTCATCAAAGGCCCTAAGAGCCTCGTCATAAGTATTAGGTTTTGGTGAAAACGAATCGAAAATATCTTCACTTCTACTACCCATTACAAACAAAAGTACATCGATTTGCCGAGCGTCGGAAGTGCTATCCAGACCGCAACCCCGTCTGTACCTTTGAAAGCGATTCCTCCAGGAATGCCATTCATTCGGAGTAAAAGATAATGTTTCTGGAGTTGGTAACGTGACATTGACCATAGGAGTAGGAGTATACATAGCTGCATCATTTTCTCGGTTCGTATGTCCCAATGCAAAACCTCGTGACTCATCTTTAGTCTTTCTAGAGTCCCTTTCTGAAACGTAGTTGAGTTCACTTTGGGTGTCGTCCTCACCGTTATCCTCATACCTTTGCCTCCGAGTATTTCGTTTTTTTCTGCCCTTACTTGACATTATGCGTGGTTTTAGACTTTCAGTTCGATAAAAATCCACTAAGCTGCCACCATGTTCTATTTCTAATACAAAAATATTAAACACACATCTTGTTTCAACAAACTCTATTTCCAACTAAACTAATGTTTACCAAAACATGTTTACAAAAATCATCTGTCAACAAAAGATATTTAAACACGAATAAATCATATGACTAAAAGAACATACTTAATACAACAAAAATCTAATATCATTTCGCCTACAACAGACTAAGGGGACAAAATTTAATTCTGAACTTTCTGTAAGAGGCACGTTACTTTAGGATTTAGGATTTACTAGAACAAAATAGTAGTAGCTGTTCATGTGTACTTAATTTCTACATCGAAAATTTTTGCCAAATCATTGTCTTTTCTATGGAATTTCTGCCTTAGCACCAACTCTTTGGAAGCAAGCTGGTCTGATAGCTCGCGGAACCTAGGTATCCTAGGTCCCGAGTACAAACCCCGCCAATCACCAATACATTTTAAGTGGTAGTGCTACGACCGTCTTAACCTAGCCATTTAATACAATACGAATATGTACAAAGTTAGGAATCTTCAATTCACAAACTATTCCAACAATCACGATTACAAACATTGGTCCTGAGCTGGGTTCGGTTGCTGAGGTGATGTAATACGATTCGTCTCACAAGTCAAACCGTCAACACGTCTAACGTACAACTGTGAGTTGCGCAATGTTAATGTTACACTGGGACTGGACAATGGTGTAAAGGCGGTAACACGGACAAGGCGTTCTGTACACTGCTTTATATGGTGACACAGTAGCTTTGTAAACCACAATGTTATTAACATCGGTACAGACAGGGGTTCTTGATGACTGAAACCATTGACTATGCACATAATTGACTTCACACGCAATGTAAACATTTGAAGCCAAAAAACGTGGTGCAATCTGTTGAGATGGTCTCCAATATTCTGTGTCAAGTGATAAATCAATCAGCTGTTTGCTATGTCACTGCATAGTGCATATGTAACTTAACCCAAAACACTAGTACCCTCTGGTGAGATGGTCCTGAACTTCGTCTATTTTTTGGCTAGTTTTTACATTACATGGACCCCCTTGACGAGCCGAACTGAAAATGAGTTGATGTTGATAACTTGTTTGATTTAACGTGGATAGAGTTCTCCAACACTTATACAGCTGCCCTAACCTAAAATACCAATAGTTTATACTATAGTTAACATTCCTAAACTTTAAGCACCCTATGAAGTCGTTAATACAAGTTTCTTGGTAAATGTCTCATCTTCAAATACATAATATTTAAGTATTATTCGTCACAAGTTAAAATTTACAGTATATATTACACAGTAAATCAAACAAGAACAGGTGCCTAGCGATGCTGCAGTTGGTACGAAACACGTAATAACGTTAACTTTATAGAAGATTGTAATGTACACGATTTGTTTACACTAAAATATCCAGGAGTAAAGATGAATTCCAACAATTTTTACTGATCACTTAGAGAGGTTTTGCACAAATCCACATCTTTAATTAGTACAAACTACTTTTACTTCTTTGTCAGAACACTACATATTTTATACAGTTTCCAGGGTGTAACAGAAACTAATATTTAAGAAATTTTGCTATTTCAGTAAAGCGAAAAACCGTTGGTGGCGCCCCTACCTAAGTGACATGGTGTATCGATTGACCGAACTTTAGGTCAAATATAGCCGTAGAGCTAATTATAGCGAGGGGAGAGCGTTATAAATAGCCTTATTCCGGTACAAGGGTCGGCGGCGGCATTCTGTCCCACCTGAACTTCCGCGTCAGACTAGACTGATTGGCGTGTTGTCGTGACGTAGACCTCAACCGTGACGTCACCGTAGCATGTTGATACTGTATATCCTCATTGGAGCGTCTGTCCATTCAATGCAACTATTACAGTCTATGTTGTATTTAATAAGACAGTCGAGTTTGTTAAAATTTGTAAATATGTAACGTGACTTCATCGACTCGTCTAATTGAGTTTGAAATGTTCGCTGCAGTGCCAATTCCCTGAGTGCTTATAGGTTAACTTGGTGTTATTATTTATTTTCCTTTTAATGCAGTACACATCTTTGGCATAGGTCTATTCCGAGATGTTAACGCGACTAGTACTTATTGTTTCAATATTGATTGAAAATCCAATCAAGTTTTAATTTTAGCTTGCCTCAAGTAGGGATTGTTAAACGTCTGTGGTTTTGCGGATTCAAATACCCGCGTCTCAGAAAACCCAATATTCGTCAAACAAAAGTTCATCCTACTTCACTTGATTGTTGAAGTCGTTTTAAAGTAATACAATTACACATCGAGGTTCACAACCAGTATGAAACGTCTTCAAACTAGTCTAAACTCAGCTTGTTTTGAAATTATTGTATCAAATCATAATTGCGACAAATTTAGGTCCAAGCATTTGCTTCCTATCGATATCAGCTGTTATCAACTGATAGTGTGTTTACACAACCTCAATGTTAGTAAACAAGTCACGCCCGCCAGTGTGACTCACTATTGATATTTATAGCGATTTTATAAAACAATCAGCATTCCATAGCATCTGGGGCGAAATAAGGGGATTCACTCGATTGGTTGACAAATTTGAAAAGGTTTTACATAATTTAATTTTGTTGGTACATCGAAAAAGAGAGAATGCCGCGAGACATGATCGTCTTTGCGAGAGATTCCTTGTATATCTCTGTGTTTGACTTAACATGTATTAGCAATTAGCAACATTTGGCAACAGAAAGAAATAAAGAAATGGCCACAGCTGGTCCATATTGATGCTGTGGCTGAGTAGAGATGAGATGAAACAGCTGATCTTAGTCAGTAACAAAGCCATACAGATATTCTCACATCATTCTACACTCATCCTTCACTCATATTTGGGCTAAAATACGCACCTAAGTGGCGTTTCCATCTCAATTGATAGCGATGGGTTGTTTGATTCAAAATAAAAATGTAATTCCGGAACTTTACGTTTAATAAATTTAAATGGATACCAATACTTGTTTGTATTAAATTTGACACAGCCTTTAAAGTAACGTTACTCTATAAGCTCTACTGTATAGTCTAACTGTACCTCTACAAAACCTAATAAAGCAATACGTGGTTGTACTTAAGATCCAGTTCAGGAACGTTACTGGATTTTAAGAACAGCCACGTATATCAATTGATTTATTAGGTTTTGTAGAGGTAGACCATTAATTAAATTCGTGTTACTACGGTAAATATATTTTATTAACACATTATAAAAACTATCGAACCCTCATGATGACAGATTAATCAAGTGTTGAGATCTTTATCGTAGTGGATTTTTGGTGCAGTAGCAGGTTTTTATAAAGCCACACGAAAAATAAACTTCCAACAGTGATAGAAGTTTGAGTACGGCGTAAATGTAAGCTTGTTTAGCGAATTCTCCTTCTCACAAACGATTGTTTAGTGCAGACAATGTATATTAAAACGACTTGGCAAAAGCGCTTGATTTAGTTTTTTTGAAACTAGAAAACTGGATGATATTTCAAGATTACATATCTCTTGACTACCGTCTACCAACCCGACCTATTGACCTATTGCAGCTCAATAGAGAAATAATTACTCTATAATTACTCAATCACGTCACAACACTGTAAACCAGGTTTGAGGAGAGAGGTAATTAATTACTCAACTAGTTGAACGGAAGACGTGACATTCTGCTTGCCAATCATCGCAATTGTTCAATAACTTCACATAATGTAAGTTCGACTGACTATGGTGTAGGCCAACGTTGCACGGTTTCGCTGTTAAACAGGAGTTTAATTTTAAACAAAGAACAAACAAGACAAATTACTTTTAAAACTTAAAACAAAATAATAGTGTATTTCATCAATATAGCATACAGTGACACTTCTTTAAATTCTTGTAAATATGAATGATCATAAGGTTAACATGGGAAACTCCAGATACGTAGGCCTAATACATAAACGAACAAACTACGACAGTTTACTTATTCTTCATAAGAATAACGTGGTGGTTTTAAATTTATAATTTTGTAATTCCCTCTGTAATGTTACTGTTATGTGATCTTTTCTCGTACCGGACCTAATATCAGCTGTTTTTTAACTAACCTTCAACGTGACCATGTGTTCGCCGCGGGGTTAATCCCTTGTCAACCTGTTTGTCTACAACTCTTTACATGGCGTCCTTGATATGTGTTTTTCCAATGATTCAGAGGTTGGAAAGATTAGGATTAGAGGGATTACAAGAGTCAACAAAACGGGGAAAACAGCAAACGTTAATACCATTATCAGGCTACAGGCGCGGTCCTCCCTGATATGTTATCATCATGTACAATGTACATTACTGCTGACATCGCAGTCAAATACACACTACGTGAGGCAAACAACAAGCCTGATGAGGACAACTTAAGATAAAAACATGAGCAATTGGCCTGGATCATCGATTTGGGGCCATCATGGCTATGACACCCAACACCAGCATCAAAACTTCATACAAACGTTACAAATCCGCGATAGAGCTAACAACTGCACATCCGATAGACCGCTGACTCGTAGACGAGGACTAAAACCAAACAAATTGCTAAATGTTACATCGGGTACTAATGAAGTGCTGGTCTTCCGGTTGGTCAACATCGGTCATTCAAAACGATTTATGGGTAAAATCCGTTATCTGCCCGTAACTCTATTTTTTCCAATTACATTTCTTTAACTTACTGAAACCTTTTGTAGGTAATACATGGAAAAAACAATATTTAGAACAGGTTTTTAGTCCCAGCTATATAAATATGGAGAAAACACATCGATTAGTAAAGTGTTAGTCTATGGATATATCAATTGTAAAATTAATCTGTTCTAAACTAACCTAGTCAAACCAAACTTGCTGATATAGTAATGAAAAATCGAATATGGGTGTAGAAATTGTAATCGAAATTTTCAATCGATAAAGCCTTTTCATAATTATGGCATTTTTCATTATTTATTACCTCATAAAAGTTATAATAGGTTATAGAAGTGCAATTTGAAAAAAATAGAGTTACAGATAACGAATTTTGACCTTATCTATGTACATGCATTTTTAGTGCACGTAGTGCATTTTTCAACATTGTCTTGAACACAATCCATCTAATATAATCAATAGAAAGCACAAAATACGCGCAAGATGTTTAAATAGATGTGTTCCTAACAGTATAGTACGATACGTTTTGCCATCTAGATTGCATTACCAATTTCCTTTTCCCGAGTTTTCTCAGAATCTAACCGGCAACCCAGCTATAGTTGATTCACGTGGAAACGTATGCTTGACCGGTCATTCACTGGTGCACTCACCTTACATTGTACGTACGATAACGAATGTGTTTACCTTGACCCAGATCAAACGTAGAAGATGATATATTGTACGATTAGCTTCTCTACGGTCTGGGAGGCACAGCGGCGCCGAAATGTTAATTTGACCTACATGCACCACAGCGTTTGAACGTAAGCACTGATTTTACATTTGCATTCTCGTACGATCCGACCAATGGGAGTTATTATACATCGATGCCAATAGCACAACTAGGTAACCTGGTCCAAGTACTGTTGCGTGCACAGAGTTTACCAACTTGTAGGTGAAGACCACACAACTTCAACGACCAGGCTGTCATTTTAAGCTATAACTACTAACCAGCGAGCACGTGCTCGCTGCTACTAACTAGCGGAACTCGATGATACCAGTATAACTAGATGGAACCAGATATTTTACTGCAATAACCCGTGTGCTACACCCAAGGTCAAATAAACCATTGACTCTACATGGACCAGCTGTCACTGACTGTTATTAAAAAGAACACATATAAAATTATATTTTCTACCTTATCGGTTGCTACTGAGATGGTCCACATTGACTATTGGATATTGGATACTGAAGAGGACGTCCCATCTATATGGACCAGATGTCACAATTTGTTTTGGCGAACAATGTTGTGTGAGCCAGTCACAAATTGCGCTAGTGCCTAAAATTATATTTTCTACCTTATTTATTGTTGCTGACCTATTTGATGGGCCCCAACAGTTGCTATAGGTCACAATAAGTAATTTCATAAGTTTAAACTTGGTAAAAAGTTCTTGTATTTGTAAATTAGAAATTAGTAATTAAGATCAGCACAATCTGTCGGTGACTCACATATACTACGATGGTTTTGATCACAAACACTGGCGACAACTTTGGGGATGAAATGTCTAGTTTTATCAAAGGTTTATGCTTTAAAAAATGCTTTAGTTTAAAATAAGTTATTTAATCAGTTTGACTTCATTATATTCACACAGTCAAGGGATAAATCGTACTTGCTCACAGATTTATTATTTATTATAAATTTAATCAGTTAAAAGTGTGATTTTGCAAATTAAGTATGTTTCTCATAGTGAAAAGTGCATGTATGCTCTTTTGCGTTTACTGTTTATTGTTATTTTACAAACTGTAAACTATACACTTTAAAGTACGTAAAGCACTTTAGAATTTAACGTTAAAAGAGAAAGACAATATATTTGACATCAGCACATGCCTAAGTGACGCGAAACAAACGATATTTTACAATTTTGAAGAATGTGAAGTATGCTTGCAATCAAAACAGACTATACCACTTGTGTGCGGTGCTTGAATATTAACAATGAAAGTACAGTAGCTAATGCGACATTTTATGTTACATAACCATAGCAAATACGAGGTCAAATGACAGTAATTGCAAACACTTTAATATTTAGATGTACAAGAACGAAATTATATGACTATTATGTTTTTACGTCCCATCCAAATATGAACCGGATAAATCTATGAGTCAATCTACGAAAATAATACTAAACAATCACTATACTACTAATTAGTGAGATATTCTATAGTATCGCCAGTTTATACTGTTGTAGAACATACTCGTAGAGAATAAGGTACACGAATTACCTAATTAATTAATTGGGTTTGGTAGAAATTTTGAATGTTGTGTCTCAAAGCAAGACAATATTTTAACAGCTATAATCGGGTCAGTTTATACTCGTGGTTGTACTAGTCTAATCTAGATGTATATATAAACCTCTCTATCGTATTGGGTTTTTCCAGCGACAAAAAAATACCATTGTCTTTAGATTACAGTATACTTACCATTCATAAAACAAAAGACCAAATAGGAGTTGAATGGACCTTTCATAGAGCGTACTACTATTCTCTAAGTTCTATGTTCCGGGATTTCCTCTTATGAACACTAGTTTATAGCATATATATTTCGTGCGTATTGACTCCATTTTGCGTCAATCCATTTACCTGTCACGAGATAGGGACAATCTGATATAGTAGAACAAAAACAAACGGATGTTTCGCTGAATCATACCACGGTGACCGACCTAGTGTGGCCTTGATAACGTGGCGAGATACGCTACCGACATGTCACAGTCCAGTGTAGTTATGACTTTGATACTGCAGTAATCATCCCATAGGAACCAGCTGTCGCACATTTTCTATTTAAAATAACATAATTGAGTGAACCATAATGTGGTTTAAAGGTGTAAGGCGGGATTAACTTCAAAGAGTTCACGAACCAGCATGGTCGGACCATGGGAACGGGGTTTTACGGGGGATTTTATGGGGTAAAATTGGTTCCTCATTTTTGACCCTCAAAACACAAAATTTCCCAGTTTCTCTCTAAACCATTTTAAAGAGGTTAAAAACAAATAATTTAGTATGCTAAAGTGATTTTGTACCGTTATTGGTTACAGATAAAATAAAAATAAAAAAATAAAAATTTAAAAAACCTAAGCCTATGTTATTCTTATGAAGAATATATTAAAATTTTGTAGTTTGCTTGTTTATGGAAATATTTCTATCCGACTTGGCAAATGTATTTATTTTATACTAAGCTACTAATATTTTACTAAAACACACTTTATTAGCCTCACTGCAGCAGCAAACCTAGGTACAGTACTCGTTAATCCTAATGTGTTTTAAATAGGTTTAATTTAAAATCAATTCAGGCAAATGGAAATTCGCTTAGTCTGCAGGTTTGCTGCGGCGGGGGTGTTTATGGTTGACGTTACATTCGTTGTTTACCAAGCCTCACACTCCCAATGTGTTAAAGATCCAAAAGTTTACAACAGTGAGTTTCTTCAGTTTTGATTGGTTGAAATTAGCTTAAAAGTTGGCGATTTCGATATAAATCAGTAACTTACATCACCGCACTCCGTCGGTGGCTTAGTTCAAATGAGTTTAATTTTGAACAGGCTACATGGGAATACAATGTTTAGTTTTATTTGTGACCAAAGACGTAACATCCGATTTTTAATTTTCCACAAATTTTATTGCATTAGTCACTGTAGTGTCTTCTCACTGAATATCTGTGCTTTATTATTTATCTATCTAGATTTAGATTTCAAACTTGTTACCACATTTATAAGTTGATTTGGTAGGATTTGGTATTTCAGAATGATATAATTTCTCTACAGCTTTTCTCGGTAGAACACTCAAATGATTACCACCGATTATTAACCTTAGTCTGACCAAACATTGGCATTTATAGCGAATGTTTCAAGTGCCATTCCTAACAATATTGTGTGAAGGTGGATTTTAATACTAGGCCTAATTAAAAAAAAAACGGTGTTTTCACTTTAGGAACTTAAAAAGTGATACTTTCATGATAATCTTTGGTGAATACTATATTTCCTCCAAGATTTTCAATAGACTATACAATACCTGTTAATATAAAATCTATTTCTGCATAACATAATTTAATCATACATTTCCATGTTACTTATAATATAACATTCTACTGCGTACACTACACATTCTATAGTACTGCGTAGTACTGTTTTAGCAGAGCAAGCTTGGTTGTATGCCATGAAATGTGTCAGTCTTGGACTTAAGAAGAAATCACGTATATTAATTCCCACGGGAATAGTGTTGGTTACACGGGCGGTCAGCGGTAATGCTACTCTGACATGTCAGAGCTTGTGTGTTGAATTCCACATTGTGGGAATGGGGATCGTGTGAAATATAATTTAAAAATAAAAATTAATACAATTTAAAATATGCTAAAATTACGATGTTATGATTATTTCCCGCTGAGGACAACTCGTTTTGTACAACCAAATAACCATCAGAACCCGCAAGCTGGCCCAATCTTCAAAAGAATGTTGGATCACGTTAGGTTAGGTTGTTTCATTTTATCGTTTCCCATCACATATTATATTACATACTCAAAACCAATGTTTCAAATTACATACATATCCTAAATCCTAACCTAATCTGCATCAAGCCGCGTTTCAGCTTCCGATTACATTATGAACAAAAAAGTAAAGATTTTGATTTTCAATCAAAGCGTTATTTTTCGACTTGGGTTAAATCTTCAGAAGATGAATTCATAAATTATTTATCACGTTGAGATCCAAGCCAGTAATTTATATATCGAGTCTTCACAGTACTTTAAAAACACAAAAGTGTGGCACTATTGGTAAATAAAACACTCTAAGCTTTAATAGTACATAAGTTTAAAACCAAAATTGTAATAAATAAGCTTAAAAAATAGTTAAATTCAAGTAATAATCATGCTTACTACAGTAGATGACTAGCTGTCCGCTTGTGATGTCTGCAGTTAGTTGAAGATTACACCCACCCACACTATACGGAGATTTTTAATTTCATCTAGCATTTGTCGACGTGTTTATTATCACTTTACTGCACATACGCTGACTTTAGACGAATTGAAAACCATAGTAAAATAAATATTGACATTGATTCACTTTAAGTGAGGTACTCTGTATATATGTGTGCATGTGTGTGTCAGTTAGCACGATAACTAAAATAAAAATCATCCGATTGTGAACAAATTTGGTACAAACGTGTAAACCTTAATTTTTTTTACGAGTTCGCGAACCAGCATATTCGGACTGTGGAATGGGGTAAAAACTGGGTTTTCCCATTTTCACACTCAAAACGAAAAGGTTTATAATTTCTTCCTAAAACATTTTGTAGAGCTACTAAAACAAACATAACTCATGTAGTTTGCTTGTATAAATTTTAATCAAATTTGGCAAAATTATTTATTTCATCCTAAGCTATTTACATTTTAAAAGAAACACAATTGATAATCTTCCTAGTAGTAACAAACCTTAGTACTCAATAAACTTTAATTTTATTTTAAATAGGGAATAAATCAGTCAATTTTTTGGCAATATTTTAGTAAAAATCCAACCAGACAAATGGAAATTCGCCTAGTCTGCAGGTTTGTTGCAGTGGGGGTATTTATTGTTGAAGCTAAGATTCTTTTCTTCGGGGACTTCTAATATAAATTAGAAAATAGCTCTTGTTGACGGCGAAGAATGGGCGACCTGCAAATCTAAAATAAATTAACTACTGACTGGCTTAATGGAAGTGATTCGTTACGTCGTGGAAACTTTGGAGAAGAAAAGAGTAATTTATAGCGGAGTCAGCTCGGACCTGGATAATCTACCTTCAACAGTTAAATATTGTACAGTATCTTATATTTGCCCACTGCTATAGAGCAGGTGAAAGAAACTATTTAAAACGATTGCATAGCACGTGTGTGGTATTGGTTATGTTCTTTTGTACGGAAATTGCCTATACCTTGGTCTTGTTAACGTAGTACCATTAAAATGTTGCTAAAAGTGATTTAACGTTAACAATAACCGAATAAATATAGTCTGAGTACACTAATTCTATCGCAGACATTCCCTGACCCGAGCTCGGTCACCAGAGTCACATCATACGCTCACATCATAAGATCGCAACAGTTTCGCCTCCAAACCGGTCCCAGGGTGGCTTGTCAAGGTCCGCCCGCGCCGCCGGTGTTGTAGGCGTGTGAACCCCAGGTCAATAAGTGGCGATTATATAACGTGCACAACAAGCTCGCTGAATTCCGATACGTAGATGGCAATTTTGTGTTCATAGCTTTAAAATACAGTTTATGTAAACTATTTTAATGAACGGTATTAGCAATCTAACACATACTCTCTACCATCAACCCAATTAAAATAGGTAATCAGTGAGTCGTTATGGGAAAAATTACATAAATGACAACAGTTTTTGAACCGTAAAATTTAAAGCGTTGGATGTAAAGGATTTTTTTTAGAAAATGCTATAACACATTTTAATCCAAATCGTTAGAGCGTGAAAATCCGATTTTTCCGATATTTTATGAATTTGATGAGAAAAACACCAATAAAAATAAAAACTACCAACACACCTACACAGGCACAAGGATACACACACGTATATTTATTTGTAAACAACTTTTTTGGGTTCAGGGAGGGCAAAACGGACATTTTCACCCACAACTCAATCTCGACAAATTTGACGAAAAAAAAACACTTTCTCCAAATACTATATAAGGAGAAAGTAAAAGACATGTTTAAAAACAAAGCAGCAAGAGTGACCACTTCAGTAACGGCCTGATAAGACTGAACTCTATGTTTATGTTTATATTGATAAGGACAAGTTTTTGTGTACACTGGCTACAAGTAGCCTACAGAGCAAAGCGGTTAGTTAATTTCCGAGTTGTTTCATTTGTTGTTAAATGTTAGTTTTTGAGGAAATGAATTCGTTATTCATTATTCAGGAAAAACGAAGAAGTTTATGTATGCGCGGGATCGAATACCGCAAATCACCAAATGTGATGACACCATGATTCGGTGTTGGGAACTTACTAGCTGTAGATTTACACGTAAAACACGAAAACAAGTGGAATCAAACAATCATCATGACGCGTTAATTATATTCCTAGTAGAATCAACAAAAATGTATTTTGAAGTAGTTGCGAACACGAGAAGTTCGAACTACTTAGAACTACTACAGCTGCCAATTGATGAGAAAAGTTCACATGACCAAAGTCAAACGGAAAAATACGAAACTACTGTTGCATCAAAGTGTTGATCCCCACTCGTCAACCTCCCATACTATTGTGCAGCATACGTAAGAACAGTTAACCTTGAATAGTCTAGCTGGCGCCTTATATAACTGTAAAAGTCGTGTTTTTAATTTCACGTAAAGATGTGATGATCTCAGTTTTCCCAATCAAAATATGGTAATAGAATTCTTGGAAAAATCAATTATGAGGATATCACCATTCATAACTGTATGTAAAACACCTGTAATAAATACCACGGTTTCCTAAACTGTAACATTTACTGTAAAGAATCTGGTGACTGGGTGATACTACTTGAAATTGGTTCAGGATGACTGTGGACTAAGATAATGGAAGAGAGGTATGGATGCATGAGGATTGTGACAAGGAAATATATAAACTTATTAACAATATCTATGAGGTTGAGAAATTAAGAAGGACTGTTAACTGTATTTTAAAGGATTTTACCCTGAGGTTGATCGTGCCCATTGCCGTTAACACCTTAAGCCAGCTTTTGATGAGCTGTGACTTTAGTAATTTATGACAAGTTAACCTTATAACTAACCCACTACCTGACTATGAAAGAATTGCATTTACAACATTAATAATTAATGAACTAACACTGTAAAATGGAAACTGATAGAAGTAAGGCAATCTAGCAATGAATTAATCGAATTGACAGGACATAAGTTTAATTATTGAACAATTAGAACCATGTGAAATTAGATTTTGTTTCGACAAGCTAATGTCGGCTTCCTTAAAGGAGAAGACCGACATTTTAAGTTAGAAAACCTACATCCTAAAGCCCCCTGATTTCTCCCCGGCAACCCCTAACTGAACTTAAACTATCTCATGATTGAATTGGGATTCCCTGATAATTTATGCAATACTTAGATACTAATACTTATGTTTAGTTTTGAGTTTTCAGCGAGGTTTCTGGGTCGGCGACGTCAAGTCCGAGAAGAGGGGAAAAGGCGAACGAGAGAGATTTTACGTATCCTCGTCGTTTTAGCGAATTTCCCTATAGGGAAGTAGCTATTACCGTAGGTCTCATGGTAAGACTTAGGCCCGGGACCGATTTACTTTTTCATTTTGATGTCCCCAGAGGCCAAAAACACCATTCGTTAAAATTTTTATATATGTATATATATATATATATATATATATATATATATATATATATATATATATATATATATATGTGTGTGTGTGTGTGTGTGTCCGTGAACACGATAACTTGAGTAATTTTTATCCGATTTTGATGAAATTTGGTTTGAAGGTGTAAGGCGGGATAAACTTGAATGAGTTCGCGATCCAGCATGATCGGACCATGGGAACAGGGTTTTATGGGGTAAAAATTGGTTTTTCTCACTTTTGACCCTCAAAACACAAAATTTCCCAATTTTTCTCTAAACCTTCTTAAAGAGCTTAAAAAAACAAACAATTCAGTATATCAAAGTGTTTTTGTAGGGTTATTGGTTAAAGAGAAAACTAAAAAAATTGTAAATTTAAAATTCCCATGTTATTCTTATGGAGAATATTGTAAAATGTTGTAGTTTGCTTGTTTATGGATATCTTTTGATCAAACTTGGCAAATATATTCATTTTCTACTAAGCAATAATTATTTTACTTAAAACACACACTTTATTAGTTTCCTTGTAGCAGCAAACCTAGGTACTTGTTAAACCTAATGTTATTTAAATAGATCGATTGAAAATCAATTCAGCCAAATGGAAATTCGCTTAGACGGCAGGTTTGCTGCGGCGGGGGTATTTACCTCTATTGCCGTTGACAGCTGATACGCTTCGGCCAATAGTTATTGCTCGCGCGCTGAGTATGTATGTACACATACAGTATAAAAGTGACGCGCACGGCACAAAACAACACTCTACACTAGAAAATATCGGAATGCCAATATTAACAGAAAATATTGAAAGCTTTACCGATACACACTGAGTATTTTCACGTTCATATCTGCCAACAAATAAAGTAATAAAGGAAAATACGTTCTATTTATTCTACAGTACGAACATAAGGAAATACACGTGAAGGTTAGTGGGACCGAGACTATAGCGCAGACTGAATAAAACATAGAGAGACGGTCTTGAATATCATACGTGAACTGCGTGTAGACTGTGGAGCTGACCTATGAAACGAAACATACTTATATATACTGTACTAGCTGTAACCGCGGGCTTTGCCCCGTTTAACTTCATAAGTGAGCTCGTTCGCATGGCTCAATCACGTCTTGGTTGAGTTTAGGTTGGAGCTCGTTCGCTGCGCTCACTTGCCTTCAGGTTAGCTCGTTCGCTACGAAAACTCGCCTCCAGCTTGAAGTTCGTTCGCTACGCTCACTCACCTTTTGGTTGAAAATTAGCTGTTGTCATAAATGTAAAAGAAATAATAGTCTTGCACCCTGTTGGTAATCCTTGTAACTTTAATGCTATTGAACATCATAGAACAGAACCAACTTGTTTAATTGAAACAGCTGTTAAGATTCATTAATTCCTTTTAAATATGAAAAATCGTAAGGTTAACATGGGAAACTATAGAGCCACTGGGGCGGAGCCCGAAAGCCCGATCAGAATAAAAAAAACTTAGTTTTTCTATTTAATGCCCAAAGGATCGGTGTACCAAATTTCAGCCTCCTAGGTAAATGGGAAGTGGGAGAATTAGAGATGAGTGAGTGAGTCAGTGAGGGCTTTGCCTTATATATATATATATATACAGGGTGTTGAAAATGTCTGGAACCAACATTATATCTGGTGAGTGGTTAAAGAAAAACAACTGATATTTTGTGTACGGATATACTATGGTTTTACCTATCTTTTGGTGCCTTATGAAATTTTTTACCACTTAAAGGGAACGTCCTGTGGAGGATGCAGTAAAAAGTTTTAATGGAAGCCTATGGTAAATGATACATCGTTTTTAAGGCCATTTTTTTCTGAGTAAGGAGCCGCAAGTTTCATCTCAAAAGGACCACCCTAGCGAAAATTGCGACTGTTTGAAATTTAAAAACCCACTTATAGGGAACGTCCTGTGGAGGATGCGGTAAAAGGTTTTAATGGAAGCCTATGGTAAATGATACATCAATTTAAAGGCCATTTTGTTCTGAGTAAGGAGCCGCAAGTTTCATCTCAAAAGGACCACCCTAGCGAAAATGGCGACTGTTTGAAATTTAAAAACATTGCTATTTAAATGGCCGTATTTGTTTCCTTTAAATGCTATTACAAGCCAGTTACGAAGTACAGTAGTTTATAACGTGATAAACTGAAAAATGACTGAAAAAAAAACATTTAACTAAATTGTTTGTGTTGTTTTACTAAACTTATTTTTAACAGAAATACCAATTAAGCTTTTAATTATTTTCAAAAAATTCAAACAGTCGCCATTTTTGCTAGGGTGGACCTTTTGAGATGAAACTTGCGGCTCCTTAATCAGAACAAAATGGCCTTTAAAATGATGTATTATTTACCATAGGCTTTCATTAAAACTTTTTACTGCATCCTCCACAGGACGTTCCCTATAAGTGGGTTTTTAAATTTCAAACAGTCGCCATTTTTGCTAGGGTGGTCCTTTTGAGATGAAACTTGCGGCTCCTTACTCAGAAAAAAATGGCCTTTAAAATGATGTATCATTTACCATAGGCTTCCATTAAAACTTTTTACTGCATCCTCCACAGGACGTTCCCTATAAGTGGTAAAAAATTTCATAAGGCACCAAAAGATAGGTAAAACCATAGTATATCCGTACACAAAATATCAGTTGTTTTTCTTTAACCACTCACCAGATATAATGTTGGTTCCAGACATTTTCAACACCCTGTATATCATTGTGTAGAACAGTATATACAGTATAATGTGAGTGTTATATTTGTTAAAAATAATACCAAGAAGTGCACGAATAAATCAGGAGTATTGTGATGAGTTTCTAGAGGAATAAACGTGGCCTTGTAAACGTGGCATTCACAAACAATAAACGTGTTGATTTCGAATAAACCGACAGGGACTGATTTCTAAAAGCTTTAAACAGATTTATAAATATCTAACGGTGGAAAACTTTGTCAACGACGGCTTAAGTTATCACCTTGTCTGTGATAAGACGTATTGGGGATATAATAATGTCAAACAGCGTATAAAACATACTAACAAACATATGAATATCGACAATTAAATAAATAATTTAATATTGATTGACAACAAAGTATATTGACTTTGCAAAGTCACTATATAGCTTAAATAGTAAGAATAAACTAAAAAACAGAACTAAACCTATTTTAAATCCATTATTAGAAGAATGCCAGCTTATTCAACCCTTAGAGTTGGGACTATTTTTAAAGGTCCATCGATTAAACATTCCCCATCAAAGAATAATTATTCTGAACCTGAATACAATTATAAGTTGAGGTTTCGTCCAATAAGCAGAGTTCGTTTGGATATTAAAGAGTGATTTTCTATATTACTTTCCCTAGTTAAAATATTGTTAACTAACTACGTGATTTTGCTGTGACATCTGGGTTAATCAATGAGTACAATCATTATCAATTCTCTATTGCACGATAACCTAAACTCTTGATGAAAGAATGTCTGAGACGTGTTGTACAGCATTTTTATTTGGAAAATGTGCTGTAAACATTTTGACCGTAAAACAGCTCGGTCGGATGTTACAGGTTGGACATTAACTTGGTAAATATTAAATTACTTACGAAGTTGGGACTGGTACTTGTACTCACCTGTAAAACAACATGCGATAAGTTATGGTACAAACTTTGGTACAATTAACAAGAAAATTACATTGTGAAAAAATACAACGAATGAACTCACAAATAGCGCGCATTTCCATCACACACATAGCTCAACTGAATTTCCATTCCAAACCCACTAACAAGATAATTTTATTTATTAAGTTTTGATAATCAATTTCTAGTCAAAGTGTTCTAATAAATGCGAATTGTTTACCTTCGCTTTACATTTAAAGGATTGATTTGAGCAGTTTCTTCTTCTTGAATGAGTACAAACATATCTTATATGCATTTAGAACTTATATGTATATTTCAGATTATTTTAGCACATACATTATTGGAAAAATGATGGGGCAGCGAGCTGGATCTATTGGTAGAGCGCAAAAGTTCGGTCTCTGAGAGCGCGGGTTAAAATCCCACCAAATCACCAATGGATCTTATCTAAGTTATAATGCAACGACCCCATAGCCTGAAGTAATGTGAAAACAATCCCGGCTAGGGAAACACTGGGAAACTATAAAAACTATTCACAACTTATCTAACTTTGAAGATACGTCTAGGGAAATAAGTCAAGGAAATATTCAACATGGTCGGTGAATAAAAATAGAAGGAAGTGCAACGAACTCTCTCTATCCCTGGAGGGCAAGACTTCCAACACGTTTATGTTACTGTTGTGTTGTGTTGCAATGGTCACAGCAGTTTGCCGGTGATACAAATGACATTGGATAAGTTTACACTTTGTATTACTTTACTTAGTTAATTTCTTGTATATTTTCACGCTAGGACACGAAAAATAATTTATTTTTGTAAAAAATACAACCGACTTCAAAACGCTCTAAAAAGAATGAAATAATTTTAATAAAGTGAACTTTTGTATTAGGCAAGCTCACGTATTTTAAGTCGGCGCGGCTCTATGATGATTTTTGATACAAAATTGAAAGAGGGTGTCCATATTGCAGGTGACTATCTATAACTAAAGGTCTCTAAAGGTATATCTGCATGTCTTTTTCATAGTTATGCGATAAGTGTTATTTTATTACTGTAATCAGAGATCGGCATTAAAGTGGTATTAACGAGTATCTTTAAAAAGATTATAACGCATTTAAATGTTTCTAACTTGGAAAAGTAATGTTTTAATATTAAACTAGCTTCTTTTCCCTATCATAATATCAAACTAAATTATTTTCCTATTCATAGAACATTTGTGTGTGTTATTTTCATAATGCATTTATTCTGAAGTAAACATAAAATACAAGAAAATATTTCCTTTAATATATAAATAAAACAGTTCAGTATGTTTTTTATATATTTATGTTATCCAGCTACATTTTATTGATTTTCAAAATACACACACAATATTTAATTTCAATCATATTTGCAGTTTGAGCCGCGCCGACTTGAAATACGTGAGCTTGCCTAATACAAAAGTTCACTTTATTAAAATTATTTCATTCTTTTTAGAGCGTTTTGAAGTCGGTTGTATTTTTTACAAAAATAAATTATTTCATGATTTTTAGTGACTGTATAATTTTTTTATATATTAATAACTTGAGGTTTTTTGATAAGCAAAACTGTTTGAAACAATCAAAAGTTCCACAGAACAATCATTATTTTAAAACTGCTAGAGTCACCTGTTCAGGTTACATAATCAATGGGTATGAAAATAAACATTTTTAGATATTCCTTAAGAAAGAAAGAGTTGTTCATTACATTAGGCCTAATGAAAAACTAATTGTCTTTTCTAGATACATTGAAATGTCAGACATCATCGTTTCCTGCAATCGGTGTACTTCTACATTATAAAAAGAAATACAGTAACGTCTCAAGCCTTTTGGAACAATATGAAAGTTATTCCTCAGCCACCAGCGCTAAAAAATCTCTCAAAAGTGGAAAATTGGTCGTTAACACGTATAGTACCTTTGGAAACTATTATATGAAAGATTGGTTCAGCTAAAAGTGGTGTAAGCCATACAGGGGGTTTTGTTTGCTCAAGATATAGCCTAGTCGAAATTGCAAATCATCTTCCTCTAGGACTTTCCGAAGCAGGCATAATAGTATTGATATGTTATAGTAACTGGGTAGAGAATATTAATAAACATTCCACATCTGCAAATGAAATATGTATATGAAAGATTGGTTCAGCTAAAAGTGGTGCAAGCCATGTAGGTGGTTTTGTTTGATCAAGATAAAGCCTAGTCGAAATTGCAAATCATCTTCCTCTAGGACTTTCCGAAGCAGGCATAATAGTATTGATATGATATAGTAACTGGATAGAGAATATCAATAAACATTCCACATCTGCAAATGCATGTTTAGTAATTAAAATATTTAACACTTTTAAGACAATTGACGATTATGCACTGGTTTTCACAATACACCTTTATTTGTCAATATCATACAGCTATTCACTGAAACATATATGTTTTTGTAAGTCAGAATATTCAATACTAAAAACAGAATTACTGCATACACAAATCAGGTCAAACGTTAAAATACATTTTTTATAGTAACCAAAACAAAATGCATTTTTCTAAATGTAATTCATTTAGGCTCCATGGCAAGAAATAGTTTATTGATCAATATGAAGCAACTGTTTCATGAAGAATTGTCTGTAGCTTCATTTAAATGGTTTCAACTAACAGCTGTAGGAATGTTATTATTATTTATTGCCTTCTCTGCTTAAATGTAAACAATCTGCACAAATGTAAACAAAATCAATGTTGAATATTTAAGGTTTTCAGAATTTTTCACCGAAACAAATATTATACTTAAACATAATATATAAGGTACCAAATAGAAACTCTCCTGGTTATTTTGGTGGTGGAACCACACTGATCGGTAAAAGAATCACAGAGAAATTGGTGAACATACATAGAAAAAAAAAAAACATCGCCACAAACAAATTGAGAACCTCCTCCTTTTGTTGGTAGTGGGGAAGTCGGTTAAAAAATGTATACGCAGCTAACACATCAAGATGCGTATTTTAAAGTGAAAATGGGTGTCGAATTAATTACCCGACAGCATTGTTGCTGACTAAGAACAACTAACCGATTATTCAATTCGAATATCATCTATCATTTTGAAAAACACAATAATACATTCGTTTCCAGATTGGAGCTATCAATGGCTACTGACTCAGGATCGAACAGGCGACCTACTTTACTACGCGAGCACAATTTCCAATCGGATTACAATATAATTTTCCAAAATCGTTTCAATTTTTCTTATTTTTAACTTCTTATTAGGGGAGTCATCTTAGGGGAGTATATCATCTTAAGCTCAAAGAGGTGATTAACTGTACTCAGACAATGAATAGCTTAAATTAATTTTCAAACCACTGTGACAATGCACGATCACAAACATTAGGAGTGAGAGGTCTCAAACCTTACAAGAAAATCCAGCTATCTATTTTATGTGGTGTTTGTGTAAATTGCATTCCAATACCTGAGGAAATGCATGTATTGTTATACCGTACTTATTCTACAGGTCCACATAAACTCAATTGGATATATTTTCAGGGTTTCCTCTCATACAATTCAAATGCAAACATCTGCTCCTTTTTCACATCTAGGGTTTTATACGAAATTGAGGTAACTGTCTCTTTGAATACCTTTCCATTACGCGATATATGTATTTGTTAAGATGAAATTTCACACAATTATTGCCACTGTACCAAGTATTATTGAGCGGAGCGAGCGAAGCGAGCGAAGCTCTTATACGTCGACTCTTATGCATTTCGTAATACGCAAACTCCTCATAGACGGCTGAATCAATCGTTTTCAAATTTTGCATGGTGATAAAGACCATATCGGTGAGTGCCAACATCTATATGGCGTTAAATAATTCTCTCAGGAATCCGCCCTCCTGGGTCTCAAAGTTTCATTGTAATCCTTATGGAAGCAGTATTTGACACATAAACAAAGACATATGATCAGCTGTTAACTTTTGAAAACAGTACATAAAGAAATAGCTGATAGCATTGTTCCACAGATATTAGAACAGAAACGGTATGGATCATAAATATAATTAAATGACGACACTCGCTTGAGGTCCATGACGTAAGAAGTGGTGAAGGAAGTAGTAAAGGAAAGCAGTCTGGAGTGTGGAAACTGCTTATGACGATTAGATAAAGGTATCTGCAATCCTGAAATTCGATGGGAAGGAAGGAAAACAGGTCCGCGACGTATAAGAAGTGGTGAAGGAAGTAGTAAAGGCGAGCGGTTCGAAGTGTGGGATCTGTTTATGACCATTAAGGTGTTTGCAATCCTATGATGCTATGGGAAGAGAGGGAAACAGGTCCGTGACGTAGGAAGTGGTGAAGGAAGTAGTCAAGGCGAGCTGTCCGGAGTGTGGGAACTGTTTATGACGATTAGATAAAGGTATCTGCAATCCTAAAATGCTATGGGAAGGGAGGAAATCAGGCCCGTGACGTAGGAAGTAGGAATGGAAGTAGTCTAGGCAAGCTGTCCAGAGTGTGGGATCTGTTTATGACCAATATATTAAGGCATCTGCAATCCAATGATGCTTAGGAAAGAGAGGGAAAGAGGTCAGTGACGTCGGAAGTGGTGAAGGAAGTAGACAAGGCGAGCTGTCTGGAGTGTGGGAACTGTTTATGACGATTAGATTAAGGTATCTGCATTCTAATGATGCTTAGGAAAGGGAGGAAAACAGGTCAGTGACGCAGGAAGTGGTGAAGGAAGTAGTCAAAGCGAGCTGTCTGGAGTGTGGGAACTGTTTATGGCGATTAGATTAAGGTATCTGCAATCCAATAATGCTAAGGAAAGGGAGGGAAACAGGTCGTGACGTAGGAAGTGGTGAAGAAAGTAGTCAAGGCGAGCTGTCTGGAGTGCGGGAACTGTTTATGACGATTAGATTAAGGTATCTGCAATCCAATAATGCTAAGGAAAGGTAGGGAAACAGGTCCGTGACGTAGGAAGTGATGAAGGAAGCTGTCAAGGCGAGCCGTCTGGAGTGTGGGAACTGTTTATGACGATTATATTAAGGGATCTGCAATCCTAAAATGCTATGGGAAGGGAGGAAAACAGGCCCGAGAAGTAGGAAGTGGTGAAGGAAGTAGTCAAGGCAAGCTGACCGGAGTGTGGGAACTGTTTATGACAATTAGATTAAGGTATCTACAATCTTAAAATGCTATGGGAAGAGAGGGAAACAGGCCCGAGAAGTAGGAAGTGGTGAAGGAAGTAGTCAAGGCAAGCTGACCGGAGTGTGGGAACTGTTTATGACAATTAGATTAAGGTATCTACAATCTTAAAATGCTATGGGAAGAGAGGGAAACAGTTCCGCGAAGTAGGAAGAGGTGAAGGAAGTAGTAAGGTGAGCAGTGTGGGGTGTGGGAACTGGAAACCGTTTGTAGCAGTTAGATTAATGTATCTGCAATGCTGAAATGCTACGAGAAGGAATGGAAGCATGCCCACGACATAGGATATCTTCAATCCTAAAATGCTATGAGAAGCGAAGGAAACAGGCCCCACGACGTAGGAAGGGGTGATTAGTAAAGGCTGGCAGTGCAGAGTGGGGGGACCTTTTGGGCAGTTAGATAAATGTATCTTTAATACTTAAGGCGGGGACACACTTGTCATACACCCTTCCGATCCGACTCCGATCATACTGCGGTACGACTGTCGGACAGGGAAATGGTACATAACATTGAACGCGGTTGTTCACACCTCTCCGACACGCGTCATGTCATACTCCGATCCTACTCCGATTTTGGTTCCGATCACGCACCGACACTGCAGTCTATTTGTTTGTCGGATGCAGGACGGGTTGTTTCTAGACTAGTTGCTTGTACAAATTTTTATTTTTATTGTGTTTAAACTTCTATTTTGCTCAAAATGAGCTCTGTAAAAGCAGAGGAGCTGATCGAGGAAGTGCGCAAGCATCCAGTGTTGTACGACCAGTCCACGGAGCTGTACCGGAACGCGGAACACAAAGAACAGATCTGGAAAAGAGTGGCAAAGGAATTAAATGTCGAAGGTAAGACCTAATTTAGTTTAGGGACATTTTAAAAATAAACCTTAACCTGGTAAATAGGCATGGCACACATGTGGCGTGGTAAATTTAGTTTGGTAAAGAAATGTGTTGCATCACTGGCCACTGCGTAGTTAACTTCACTGTCTACAGGAACAAATGTTGTTTTTTTAGTTCACTTGAATCACTTGTTCTCCTAGCTGTTTAATGTTTCATTCGGTCTGTGCTTATGCGATTTCTAATTGTTTTCAGTTTTGGTAGCACTATATAACTCGAGCAAATGTTTTGAATTTGATTAAATTCTATTTAAACGTGTAAACCAGTCGGGACCACGTAAGTTTGCAGTTGAGGGAGGAGCCTATTTACCATATGGTTTTGAATTAATTATTAAGAACGGTACGGTGTTGCCAAATCTAATAATGACAGCTGATTTGAAAATATTGCTTAGTATATTTTAATTAGTGTTGTCAACGGGCGATGTGGCAACGTCGCCCTAGCCTTGTCTTGTGATTGGCTGCCACCAACTGCCAACTTTACGTGGTCCCGACAAATTTGATCGAGTTGAATGGTAAAAAAACACTTTTTACCTTCATTTATTTGTTTACCATGTATTGTTGAAATTCATTAAAATAGTTTTTCCCAAAATTTGTGAATTTTTTAGATTGTTACCCGCTAAAAACGTTGATGTTCTTGTTTTTTAGTAGTTAATAAATTCATAAAATACAAATTAAAACATTGGAGAAAATCTTTTTCTTATACTAGATTTCATTTATTTTTATCTTTAATTTCATGTAGTCTCAAGTTTTTCATGCAAATGAAATGCACCTTTCATATAAATAATTAATTGTAAATATGATTATTTTTACTTTTATTTATTTTAAATAAAACATTATTATTTAATACGTTTTATATCTTAGATTTCTAACCAATCAATATTTTGTATTTTTAATGGTTAGTAGGTAGGCCATACATTCAATCTAATACATAATTATATGAAAATAAACTCATATAAACCTAAGATTTCCCACATGCCTCTGTCTTCACCTAATATAGATGCTTGAAATAGATTTAACATCCACACACATTACAAACTAAAAAGTAGAAAATAACTTATAAATATGTTGACAGTATAAATACTTGTAGGATTTAAAACGAAAAACGTTGGGTGCATGCAATTGTTAATTATACATTAGTTCAATAGATGAAGGTAATTGTAAATTATCTATTGCATACACCCAACGTTTTTCGTTTCAAATCCTACAAGTATTTATACTCTCCATATATTTATAAATTATTTTCTACTTTTTAGTACGTTTGGAAACGTTTTGTTTTAAAAAACTTTTTTATTTATAAATAATTTTTTTTTTCTTTTTTTTACAATAGAACAGTTGTGATTTTTTTTTAAATCCATCAATAGTGTAAAATTGTTTCCTGTAATGTCCTGTAGAAAGGAAATATAAAATAATTGTATATCCTTTGGTTAATAGAACATTAAATATACGGCTCTGAAGTAATGTTAGTATAAAAAGTAAGGAGTGACCTGCCAGTATAACATTTATAAATGCTAGATAGAGGGTTAAAAGCGTGATACGATAAATATAACTAGGAATTGAGTAAACAAATTTCTGTATTTCAAATAAAGAAATGATTTACATAGCTGTTAGTATAAACCAAAACAATTGCAAAATAAGAATGTAAATCAATTCAAATTACATCATGAGAACTCGTTCTTGCCACTCCACACTACCGTCCGGGGAATTGAAGAATTCTTTAAACTGTTCCCTCACATCAAAGGCTTCGTGGTTTTCCCTTCCTCGTCGACGAGGGAAGCTCTGAAGACGAGATCTCTCTCCTGGAGTTGTGTCATCAGTACCTTGAGTGAGTTCTGGCACTTTCCAGCCTTCGTGATTTCGAATAAAGTTGTGCAAAATGCACGCTGCGAGAATAATTCTCGTTATGTTATCAGGATTTCCCTGGAGAGGCCTGAGGAACATACGGAATTTTTGCACTAAAATGCCGAACACATTTTCGGATATCCTCCTAGCCCTACTCAATCGGTAGTTGAAGATTCTTTGTTCTTTCGTCAAATTCTTCCCAGGATAGGGTCTCATGATGTTGTTTGTGAGAGGGAAAGCCTCATCGGCCACTACAACCATTGGAAGTTCAGTGTTTGTACCTGGAAGACACTTGTTCCCTGGGATATTTAGTTCATTTCGGAGCATTTTTTTCCCGAAATTGGATTTCGAAAATACACCACTGTCTGCGTTCCTTCCGTAGCTCCCCACGTCAACAAAAATAAAATTGTAGCACGGATCAGCTAGTGCTAGAAGAACAATGGAGTACGTTTTCTTGTAGTTCCAGTAAAGACTTCCCGACGACTTTGGTGCTTGTATCTTCACATGCTTACCATCCATTGCACCGATGCAATTGGGAAACTGCCACCTGTCCCAAAATTCGGCTGCTATTTCATTCCACTTGTCCTCATCGGGAACTGGCATAACTTTGTTCAAAAGAACCTCAATAACTGCTTGGCTCGTATGATGAACGATAGAAGCAACTGTACTTCTTCCCAACCTGTAGCTGAAGGATATTGTCTTAAATGTATCTCCCGTAGCTAGAAACCTGAAAGGAAAACATTATATTAATGATAACATTAATCACAATAAATTAAGGACTGCAATGTATTTTTAATTATAACTACTATTGAGCTACTATCTTTAAATTTTTTCAGGTCAAGAGGAAGAGTGCAAGAAAAAATGGAATGGCATTCGAGACAGCCTTCGAAGATCTCGACAAAAAACTAAAACAAAATCTGGTCAGGCGGCAACATCTAAAGCCAAGTACAAGTACGAATCCATGCTCGAATTCTTGATTCCTTTCATCGGTGACCGCAAAACATTAAGTAACGTCCCAGATGAAGAGGGCGATTTGTCTACAACTAATGACGATTCACAACTGCCGAATTTCCCCGAGGACATGCAGGAAACACAGCAAACACTAGATGGTGGCTACGCAGATGAATCCGAAATCCAAGAACCCTTACAAGCACCCCCACCCACAACTCCAGCCAGTCGACCTTCAGTTGTAAAGAAAAATGCACTTCCAAATCGTAAAAGGAAGCACCCCAACATACAATTAAAAACTCAACAGTCTGCGTCATCTCAGCTGATGGCGTATATATTGGCCGAAAAAGAAGCTGAAAACCCCAGTCAACAATCTGCTGAAAAACATCCTGTTGATGCGTTTTTAGCAGGAATCGCTCCATCCCTAAAAGCTCTGGATCCCGCTCTCCAAATCTCAGCGAAAGGGAAGATTTTTAATATAGTACAGGAGTGCGAACTGGAGCAGCTTCGTATCAACAATGAACGAAGAACCGCCTTGACCTATTTATCATCAGACGAGGCATCCGCTAGTTCAACACCTTCGCACGTAGGTGGACCGTGGATGGAGAGGAATTTGTATCAAAATCAGGTTCCCACTGGATCAAACCAACCGAACATCTCCGAAGATCAAGAAAGAAATCCTCTGTATTCACTTACAGACATTTATTGATATAATAACCTTGTAAGATTTCTCAGTTTACATATAGTATATAAGTTTACATCTATTATGTAACTTTTAAGTCAAAAAGATTTTTTTTCGTATTTTCTCTTTCTTTTTACAAGACATAAATCGTGTTTATTCTCATTTATTAAGACATTTTTTAATATAACAACATTTATAAGATTTCTCAGTTTACATCTATTATATAAGTTTACATCTATTATTTAACTTCAAGTCAAAAAGAATTTTTTTCGTATTTTCTCTTTCTTTTTACAAGACATAAAAAAAATCGTGTTTATTCTCATTTATTAAGACATTTATTAATATAACAACATTTGTAAGATTTCTTAGTTTACATGTATTATATAAGTTTACATCTATTATTTAAATTCAAGTCAAAAAGATTTCTTTTCGTATTTTCTCTTTCTTTGTACAACAAGACATAAATTGTGTTTATTCTCTTACAGACATTTTTTAATATAAAAAACTTTATAAGATTTCTTAGTTTACATGTATTATATAAATTTCAAGGCAAGTTTACAACGATTAGGTATGTAAATTTCAAGGCAAAAAAATAAATTTTTTCATGTTTTCCTTCCAATGTTTAATTATTGTGTTACCTTCAATTTTGGTTTTTAAAATCACCCTTTATTCTTAAGGTTTTAAGAGTGATGGTTTAATATAAATAAGTCGATGTTTGGTGTGAAATCTGTGCGTGCATACCTTCAATAAGACCTCTATAATGAAAATTGGACGGCTAGAAGAGCCAAACGAACTCGAGCGATAAAAACCAAAGTGTTTATTATATAAGATAGGCACTTAAGTAAACCACCTTACTTACCTCAAAAAAACAGCCAAACGCTGTGTAGGACTGATCGGTTGTCTGAAGTACGAGTCTTGCTTGGTTATTGTTTCTCTAAGTTCGAGCTCCAACTGGTCGAACGTTGACTTTGACATTCGAAAATATTGGTAAAATTTCGTCTCGTCGTCCAACAGATGAGGCATGATCGTGGAAAACTCTCCTTCTGAGGATCTTTCCTTCCATGCAGAATGGACCCAAATTCTCCGTTTCCCAGTGTCCTCCAGAGATGTCTGACTTTCCTCTTCATCTAAACAAACCGCCATCATGGCTAAATCCCGAAGTCCAAAGTTTTTGAACATGTTTCACCTTCTGCACGTAGCTAACAACTGACGAGTTTTGGAAGGACAATCGACCTGGTGCAGGAAATCGGTGATGGATCGGAAGTGTGTATGACATGTGTGTTCACCCCTTCCGATCCCGCACCGATCCTACTTGATTCCCGCAAATCGGATCGGAGTCGGATCGGAAGGGTGTATGACAAGTGTGTCCCCGCCTTTAAATGCTATGAGAAGGGATGGAAACAGGTCTATGACGTAGGAAATGGTGAAGGAAATAGTAAGGCTAGCAGGGCAGAGCGTGGGAACTTTCTGTGGCAGTTATTACATTCATGTCAATCTATATATTTGATATTGTAAAAAAAACAATTGTTTTACTGAGTATATTAAGATAGTTGGCTGGTAAGTTATGTTTTAGTAGTTATGAAGGTCTCAGATTTGTGAGAATGCCATATACTTTGTGTTTTCGCTTATATAATCACCATCACATGAAGTCCTCTTATGCAGTTACTGAATCAGCCAAAATGGTAGAATTCGAAACTGTAAGGGTTGATTTCTAGATTATCACTAGCTGGAACTGTTACGCCCTATTTGAGAAAAAGCTAATGACCATCCCAGAGGGTTTAAACTTGAAATGTAAATGCAGGCCTCCGAAATGGCCTAAAATGACATCTCTGTGTTTTTACTCCCCTTCACTACTAAACAATATGTAGCCAAACTAATTACCCTATTATTTATATCCACACAAATGTTGTCTTCACTTAAAACTGTAGGTTAAAATGATTATGAAGCACGAATCGATACATATTTTCTATACATGCAATCGTTTACAATCGAAATTTACAACTGAGTTGACAACAGCTGATTTTTACTCCATAGAGGCTAAAAACGATTTTTACTCCCTAAAGAGTAAAAATGCTACTATAGACCCACACCGCATGCCTTAAAACGACTATTTTTACTGCAGTGTGACAAAAACAGTATAATATGAACCCTTGATGACTCCGCTCAATTTTGTGGATGCCTCTGCGAACGCCACCTAGTTATGGACTAATTCCCGTTTCGTCATCGACCTAGGCTCTACGTCGAGATTTTAACGTTCTTCGGTGAAGCTTAGGAAATTAATATTTATTCCTCAAATAAAAACATAAATAAAATTGCTTTCGGTTTGTTCACGTATTTCAACTTCAACCGACATACATGTTACTTATAAACATTTTTGATTCAAAATAATAAAGTTAAACATTATTGTAACACTTAGTCTTTTTTTATTTTCTACAGATACTATTGATTTTAGAAACAACGCGATGCTTTATGGTGGCATAATAATGGTATTTCTAGAGTAGCATCAAAGAAGGAACTTTTTTATCAGCGGTCACACCATATTACGATGCACGAGCGAAGCTACTAGTTTTAATTAAAATTTGTTCTGCAAAACCAGGGACGGATATGAAAAATTACCTACATTTCGGTAGACAATAATAATGCATTTATATTATTTAACACCCAGTACAGAAAATAGAACTCAAAATATAAGTTTCGTTGGACACTCCTGATGTATCGGAAACGCCCGTTTGTAATCTAAAAGTATCCAATGCCACGTGTGTTCGACGAGATAGAGGCAGCGACCAAAGAATATTATAGAGGCGGTATAGTTATTACCAAGGGCGGGACTTCGGTCCTTGAGGTCCCGGGTTCAAATACCACAAGAAACTGGATTTTAAGTCATAACGCTACAACCTCTAGGTCCAGCCTGAAGAAATGTGAAAAACCATCCTAGTAAGTAGCGTCTAGGGGAAAAAGCCAAATGTGAGCCATTGTATTGATAATTGGCGTGTATCAAGGTAGAAGTGTTAGTGTTGTGGAGGTATAGCGAATGCTCTCCCCTCCAGCACTATTCAAGGTTCAACATTTGGTCCGGTTGCGTCAGACCACAATTATGACTCATGCTGCTATATTTACTCTAGTCTCGTGCCGATCGTGATCGCAGAAACTTTATCTGCAACAACACATTGTTGCATTGTTCGTGAATTATTTGGAAAATTTAAAAAAGACAAACGATGCAGCTAAAGACACTTTGATATAAAGCTTGAGTTTTCAAATACTCAAATATTCGTAAAGTAATATTCAGATACTAGCAAATAAACCACTGATAAATGCCAAAGAAAGTATTGCATTTATTATGTTTTTCTTTGCTAATAATTTTAGAGTTAATGTTGTATTTAAATAGTGTAAGTTCAGTTTCTGTTTAATAATTTATACTTACAATTAAAACGAATTTATGAGAAATAAAAAAAATCTGGTGACTCAACATTTCACTCAAATTGTCACACTCGACTTGTCATTTTATAGACCGGTAACAGAAAGAGTCATTTAAGTTCTTCTTGATATCAGAAATGGTCTTCTTTAACATAAGACGATTCTTTTGTATATTTTTATTAATAAAAATATTATGAAAAGCAAAATAACCTTTAACTTGTCAAGTGAGATTGTAAAATCCATTCATAATCAATGGATTACAAAATTTAAGGACCTATTTTTCAAGCTATAGTCCCCCGATTGTCAGATTTTTTATTTCCAATGCATCATACTTCCATTCCACCACGACTACAAAAAATTAATGACGATTATTGTGCAATCCAAAAACAAACATGAATGAGTATCTGAAGCATATTCCTGATACAACTGATGCATGTGAACAAAAGAGGCTCCAACATCCAGCCCTGTGGCACTCCTGATTTTACACAAAAAAAATACATAACTTATCAATTGTACTGTACATCTTTACCACCCTTTTCAGTTAAGTTGAAAATCACTAAGGCCCCGGCCACACGAGGCGAATTTAAGCCGCGCGAAGTGCCTGGCCACACGGGGCGGATGAACCGCTTCCTGTTGGGTTTTCCAAGTAACAGGACTCTATTAAAACATAGTTCAGTTCACTCTTTTTAGTCATGGGCGAAACACTTATGTTAGTTTGTGCATTAAAAGCGTGTGGTGATCTGGAACGTTAACATAAATCATTGGGTCCATCCCTTGATAACGGAAAAACAATTTTTTGTGTTCCAAACCTTTTACGAGCACATGCGAAACCATAGTTCGGAGTTCATATGTATCAAACATTGTTTGAACATCACACAACCGGTAAAAAATACACAAAACAAACTCAAAAACCACTGGAAATGTCCGAAGAATATCTCCAATAAGCGCGGCTGCCGCGCGGTCGAACCGTATCGTGTGGCCACTCTCATAAGACTACGTGTGTCATCCCCTCCAACGCGGCTTAACTTCGCGCGGTCGGGGGACGACATGTTGCGGCTCAACCGCACATGCGGCTAAACTTCGCCTCGTGTGGCCACTCTCATTTGATTCAATGTGTTGTCGAAGCCCTTAACTTCGCGCGGCTTAACTTCGCGCGGCTTAACTTCGCGCGGTTAAACCGCCTCGTGTGGCCGGGGCCTTACAGCCACACCACGCACTCCAATATTATAGAGTTTCTTCAGCAGATCATGATGGACCGTGGATAAAGACCTTCTTTATTTACAACTGATTACTACGAGTTAGGTCATGGAGACACATTTGTTCATGTTACAACTTGAAAAAATGGCAACGACTCTAATACACTGTACTAACATTCTATTCTTGCGTAACACCCTGTAACAAAGATTAGCCACATCACATTGGACGGACGATCCCTGGTAAACCACTCAGAGTCTTCTACTACTTTACATGCTATCTTGTGCGACGGGACGCATACGGACTTTCAGTCCCGATATCAACATTGACCTAAGCCTACATATTTTGCCAAGGCTGGACAGTCAGTCCCAGCACTAGAGAGATAAGGGAGGGACTCATTTACCAACGCTTAGGAACTGGTTAAACTACAGAGAGCGTTTAAGGATTTAACATCTTATAATTTGCTTACGTTAAGTTACTAAGTATATGTTAGTTTTGAACCCAGACTTTAATGGCGCAAAGGAATAGTGATCTATATATATAAAATCCAATGTATGTTTGTATGTTTGTATGTTTGTATATTTGTATGTTTGTCCTTTATGGACTCCAAAACCGCTCGACAGATTGTAATGAAACTTTTAGGCATTACAGTATTAAGCATTATTCAAGGATGGTTTGTGTGAAGTTTGGTGCAGATCCGTCAATAGGGCTCCGCCCCAGTGGCTCTGGAGTTTCCCATGTTAACCTTATGAGTACTCATATTTAAATGGAATTAAAGAATCTTAACAGCTGGTGCAGCTAAACAATTTGATTCTGTGATGTTCAATAGCATTAAAAAGTTAATAGGTTTACCAACAGGGTGCAGCACTATATTTTTTTTTATTTATGAGAACAGCTAATTTGCAACCAAAAGGTGAGTGAGCGTAGCGAACGAACTTCAACGTGGAGGCGAGTTAGCGAAGCGAACGAACTTCAACCAGGACGTGATTGAGCCATGCGAACGAGCTCATCTTGAAAATGAACGAGCATGTGACATAAAACCACAATAGGACAGGACGACGTCTGTCGGGCCAGCTAGTTTCCAATAAAATTTCATGTTGCATTTAAATATCAATGTTAAGATTGGTAGTATGTAAAGATTGGTATAGACATCTCTTGTTTACCTGCTTTGCAAGAGTTGGACAATCAGTCCCACAGCTGATAGTAAAACCTTCAGCGACGTATAACCGAAACGTGGAGGAAGCATTCTCAAATTTGCTAAGTACATAATACAAAGTCAACTGGCCAGTAGGCCTTGGAATGCCTGTAATTTACACTGGTTATAACCTACGTTTATGCTAATGTTTAACCTTGCACGCCACCCTGTCCACTAACATGTCTCGTGCTGTATGTCTTGTTCAACACATTCCAACAGTCAAAGAGATGACATCTCTGACTGTATGTAGAATAATTGGATTATGTTATGGGCATTTTTATGCTTTACGTATGTATATTGACGCCACCCTGTCCACTAACATGTCTCGTGCTGTATGTCTTGTTCAACACATTCCAACAGTCAAAGAGAAGACATCTCTGACTGTATGTAGAATGATTGGATTTATGTTATGGACATTTTTATGCTTTACGTATGTATATTGAGTTAGGCGAACTGGTGAATACGAATATAAAGTTTTTTTGTCATCACTATTTTTGAAAACTGCCTACAAAAAAGAGTGTTTTGTGTTCAACCACATTTTTATTTTCCAAATCCAACCCCATTGGGTGAACCATGATTTACTGACTTATGACATGTAAAGAAGCCTTATTCTGTTTGATTCCAGCTAAAAATAAAAAATAAATGTTCAATGTTTTCCATTTTTAGATAGTGTTGTATAGCTATTGAGCTTAGAGCACTATACCGTGATCATACAAGTGTCAAGCTGTCATGATTGACTTTAGAGCGTTTGATCTATAATAGTAGCCTATGATGAAGTGACCAGTTAATTGGCAAGGCTACCCTTTGTATAGATACCGAGCAACAACTAAACGTACTTATGATATTTCTACAGCACCAAAAACAACACTCATGTTTCGTTCGACTCGGAGAACCGGGTTCAAATCCAGCCAATCACGACAGTTTACCATTTTGTGATAGACAACCCAGAGACTAGGTTAAGCTTTAACTGCAATGTTAACACAAACAAATCTCTCAGGTACGAAGAACTGTCTCAGTGTTGGATATCTTGGACTCATGTGGAATAAGACTACACAATCAATTTCAGTATTGCTAGACGTTTCTCTAATCATACACATTCGTAAGATCCAGAATAATCATATTAATACCCCCGCCGCAGCAAACCTGCAGACTAAGCGAATTTCCATTTGCCTGATTGGATTTACACTAAAATGTTTCCTTAAAAATATCACATTTATTCCCTATTTAAATCAAATCAGTTAGGTTTGCTGCAACAGGGAGGGTTAAAGTGTTTTTTTATGTAAAATGTTAATAGTTAGTAAGAAATAAAAACATTTTCCAAATTTGGGCAAAATATGTTAATAAATAAGCAAACTACAACAGTTTACTTATCCTCCATAAGAATAACATGGGAATTTTAAATTTACAATTTTTTGAATTTTCTCCGCAACCATTAGGCGCATTATAACGCTTCATTATACTAAATTATTTGTTTTTTTAAGCTCTACAAAATAGTTTGGAAAGAAATTGCAAAAATTTAAGTTTTTTGGGTCAAAAATGGGAAAAACCCATTTTTACCCCCATAAAAGCCCCCATAAACCCCCGTTCCCATGGTCCGATCATGCTGGTTCGCGAACTCGTTTGAATAAACGTAGGTTTACACGTTTGTACCAAATTTCATCAAAATCGGATCATTTTTGCTCGAGTTATCGCGCTAACGGACACATATATATATAAATATATATATAAATATATATATATATATATGAATTTGAACGTATGCTATTTTTGGCCTCTAGGGACCTCAAAACGAAAAAAAATCGGTCACGGGTCCAGGTCTTACCATGAGTACTACGGTAATAGCTTATTCCCTATATGGGAAATTCGCTAAAAAAACCATTTAAAATTCCTTCAACTTCCAAAACATATATTTATGACACAGCTTGATTTAAAAGGCAACGAAACAGTAGTACGACACTGATGGCAAACTAACTCGTTTCTAACTTAAACGCGTCAGAGCATTTTTTATTTCTTACAAAATTTTATTTCGAGTTACAAATATTAGATTCGTGATACTACCGTACAATTACAATATACAGTACCACAGCGCTATTTATCTCGCCCATCTGGTGGTGTGCAATGCTCATAAACAGTTGCAGAGGTCAGGTGATACGTTTGTGCCCCGTTTATCCTTCAACTTGGCGGCTACAGTGTAAAACGTGTGAAAACATTCTCATTAAAGCGAATAGAACACCACATGCTGCAACTTCAGCAAAAACAATGTTGTTCTAATCAAAATTTAAGTTTTTTAGTTTTTACTACGAACAACCGAAAATCATCCTTAAGGACGACGTTTATGAGATAGAATATCTTTGGAAGATTGAATTTCGATTCTATAATGATACATGAAAAGTGTAAAAGTAAACAAGCTATACTTGTTCATTTGGCTCTTAAAGTGCATGATCTCAACACGTTACGATTGTACCAAGCTACCGTTGGTTTGAATACCAAGTTCAAAACAAAATGTCCCAAGGCTCAACAAAATGAAAAGGTTGACACACTTTCACTCGTACAATAGACAATTAGGAGATTGGGTTCTGAACACACGGCTCAAAACGGCAACTGTTACTCAACCATTCGAACATTACCTCAGAGTTCACAGGTGTAGGCGGTTCATCTGTCACTTGATAGCAACGTCACTGTCAACTCATCACTCAACTCATCAACTGAGTGAGTAACTCACTGTTACGTCATCAAGACATCAGATACACTGGCGTAACCGGTATCGGACAAGAGGCGAAAATTGTATGAAAGTGGAACGGTTTGTGAGTGGAAACGCGGTCTGACTTCGAAACCCAGAATGCCAACCGCATGGTAAAAAGCATTAAGTGTTTTGAGAGAGCTTTGCCTGTCAATCGTAGGCATCGCCACCAGCGTTGCCATGCACTCAGCATAGCAACGCTGGTGGCGCTGCCTACGATTGACAGGCAAAGCTCTCTCAAAACACTTAATTCTTTTTACCATGCGGTTGGCATTCTAGGTTATAGTAGTATGTTTTCTGTGCTTCGAGGTAGGCTTTGATCCTTTGATGGTTGCCTATTCATAATCTGAACTGGTAATACTAATACGGTGTACTGTAGTGTAAAAGCGAAATACATAGACATGTTATAGGCTTCTCACTAAAATAAGTTAAGTTAGACTAGCATTGACAGATAAACATCCATATGAACCAGCTAAAGACAATGTCCTATTCAAATAGAAAACCTTAACTAATCAAGTACTTTGTCGCTTGTTGCTTACAAAAATTTAAATACACCTCGACAGCTAAAAAATCTACGTAAGCTGTTCACAGTCACATTAAAATAAATTACAATAACACACATTACAATAAATGCCTCCAGGATTGATTTTAGACAGCACAAAATAGGTTTACGTACCTTACGTCGACAATCCTAGAATATTCTTTCAAGCGATTAGTTTCGAAATTGACGTTTCATTTTCAAGCCTTGTCGTCTAACAACTATCATGTTCAAATAATTTTATGTTAGACGACAAGGCTTGAAAATGAAACGTCAGTTTCGAAACTAGTTGCTTGAAAGTAGTACGTAAACCTATTTTATACTGATTACAATAGACCTCACAATTTGAACCTCTGATAGTTGAACGAACCACTCACAAAGATTATGCTACGCTTTATAATTATATTTTCTTTTTTCAAATTTTGTTACTTTTTATCATGGATGTGCTAAAGATGCTTTAGTTTACAAAAGGTTTTTTGGTTTAACTTGGTTTAGAATTTAGTGTATCCGACATAAATCAGTAATTTTATCAGTACAATATATCCAAATACAATTAATTACGTCCATTTACATTCTAAAACTGGCTACAACTTTAACATGGGAATGATAAGTGCTATCTATAGAAAATGCAAACCTGACTACGATTGAATACTTAGTAGTTTAGGTTATCCTTAACCCAGTTGACACTAGTGATAATGAAATGTGCAACATTCATAAACTGTTGCCAACAAGAAATAAAAAATCTTTCTTTTAGTCAAACAAAATAAATTATGCAATTTTACACACGAAGAGTTTGAAAACAACAATCTGTCGTTTCGTTACACATAGAAATGTTATGTTTATGACAATGTTGCCGTATTGACTTTGATCTTACATAATTGATTTAAAATAGAGAAATACAATCAATGGGTCGAATATAATAAACAGTTGACTACCTATTTCAAAGTTGCAGCCAAAACTTTCATTGTAATCAAGTCCATCATTTGATTTCACTCTCATATTAAGGGTGTATAAACTGTATTTTAGCGAAATCTTGGCGTGGACAGACTTGTCCTTAGTTCACAACGCATGAAACAAATAAAACAATGATTTTTACGCCACACTACACTGTTTTAACGAACTTCCCACGCAAGGATTCAGTCCAGAAAACCACCAGCTTAATCAAATGGGTTTCATTACGTACTGTACTGTAATGATTTTTTTCCGGACAACAACCAACTGATTATATTTGACAATTAATGGTTATAAACAAAAACATACCCTGAGTAGTCATTGTCAGTCCTTTAGTCGGTGGGAATATAAAGATTTGTATAGATTTGTTACTGTTAAGTTAGTTTAGAGTATTAAGTAAAATATCGTACGTCACTCGTCCAAAATGTGTTTACCGGACTCGTATGGAAATCCCGCACTCGTAGTCTCGCACGGGAACGACCACACTCGCCCCGTAAACACTTGCTTTCAGGACTAGTAACGTAATATACTATTACCTGTGAACCTACATTTACAGGTTAATATCAGAGTTTTTAGGCGCAACTAAGCCTAAGTTAAAGTAGAAAGGAGCAAAAATATGTTTTATGTTGCAACCTAACCGTATGAATGATAATGTACCGGTATTAAAACATTGCTATTAACCATAATGTATAAACCACAACACTATAAAATGTGAAATGCCCTTATCGATAAGTAGATGTTGAGGAATATATTATGCTTTGAACAGATTCCTTAGTTTAATCATAGACAAAAAGTTTGTCTATGGTTTTATGTAAACTAACAATTAAGGAATCTGTTCAAAGTATAATATATTCCTCAACGAGTACTTATCGATGAGAGCATACTTTTTGTAGTGTTGTGGTTTATTATCCTATTTAAGTAAACTGTAAGACATATTTCGTAAAATGTATGTGGGTTGAACTTCTGTAAACATACAACTGAACTATGACAGAAAGCTGATTCAAATATGAAGTCAAAATTATCTACGTAGCCTATATTTTTATACTCTACGCATCGGTTACAAATGTTTTAGTAACATTCGATAATAGGCGAGCCTATGTTAAACCCCTACACTTTAAAAGCGTAGTCCAGTCAAACAATAATTGTTTACTCGATGCGATTGTTCGGTAAATGGCATTCGCTGTTATCAGCTGTTTTATACGACAACAACATTAACTATCAGCTGACGAGCCGCGGGCCATTGTCATTGATTGGTTCAATAATGCGATGTGTTGAGGCCATGTACTACGTTTATACTTTTTGGTATTCTTATTGAAGAAATGTTGTATTTTTATCTCAACTAGTTGATAAGCAACAATTTCATGAAGTTTTTGGACTGCTGATTTTTTAAATTGAGTTGTATACTAAGTGAAAAAGATGGTTACGTCCGTAATAAATTAAGTTTCGTTATAAACGTCAAGCCTACTGGTTCGATTCCTAGCAAAGCCAATTATGGACCCAAATGACGTTTGTAATTGGTCAATACAATTCTAATGGAGTAGAAATACATTGTATAAGGATGTAACAACTAACAATACTTAAAATTCATTTTCATAGCCCCAGGATTGCGTTAATGCTTCGACACTACCTACATGTTAAGGATTGTCTGACGAGGTATGTTTAACCATTATTTGTCATAACAATACTTAATTAGCATTTAGAAACACAACAATCAATTTATTAACTTCTTAACAATGCTATCTAAACATTATCTTTAAGTGCATCTTTGCAATGAATGTAAAGACCATTTGGAATATAGTTAACAATCTCGATGAATGGAACTGATACAATATGTCTATAACTTTTATGGATCTGGTGAAGTAGCAAGTTTAGGCTCAAGTTTTGGTTTAACAAACTTCTGTAGCCCGGCTTAAGTTTCGCCCTGTACTTCTCTACGACCTTTCTGTAAAATTACAAAACGACAAGGCATTATTTAACCAATATCGGGTAGTCCATTCTTTTCTGTTAACATTAACTATTTGATTTAATTATTGATCTTTATCAAAATAGTATATGCAAAAGTCTGTTAGATCTGAATGCAACTGAAATACAATCACATCGATGAATGATAACAACCACAGATTTATTGAATAAAAATAAGAAATTACAATCCTCTAAGATCAGATACAATGTATAAATATTGTTTTTGAAGAAATAAATGTGTGTGATAGCTTAGTTGAGACAGTATGCAGCAGAGTGTTAAATTTATTTCACAAATTTAAAGTGCTCTTATTTGCAACTCAAACAAGATTAGCCCAACCTCTTTAGTTTTCCAATAATACAGTTATTTCATTTTGATAGTAATCACATAAAATAACTATGCACTATGAGTAGTTCTGAGTAAACAATGTTAGCAAACAATGTTAGTAAACAATGTAATATATATACGTTAATGAACGCGATAACTTGAGTAATTTTTGTCCGATTTTGATGAAATTTGGTTTAAAGGTGTAGGCGGGATCAACTCGAATGAGTTCACGAACCAGCATGATCGGACCAATGGCACGGTGTATTACGGGGAGTTTTATGGGGGTAAAAATTGGTTCTTCTCTTTTTTGACCCTCAAAACACAAAATTTTCCCAGTTTCTCTCCAAACCTTTTTAAAGAGCTTAAACAAACAAATAGTATAGTATATAAAAGTGTTTGATACGGTTATTAGTAACGGAGAAATTTCAAAAAAATTTAAATTTAAGATTCCTTTGTTATTTTTATGGAGAATATTGAAAAATGTTGTAGTTTGCTTGTTTATGAATATATCTTGATCAAACTTGGCAAATTTATTTTTTTTTGTTACTAAGCTATTATAATATTTTACTAAAAAAGACAATTTGTTAGTTTCCTCGTAGCAGCAAACCTATGTACTCGTTAAACCTTATATTATTTAATTAAATTTAATTAAAATCAATTCAAACAAATGGAAATTCGCTTAGTCGGCAGGTTTGCTGCGGCGGGGGTATTATAAAATGTAAGATGAATTACGGAAAGTAGCCTAATTAAAAAGACGTCGAATAACACCACAGACAAGGGAATAAAACGTATATTTACGCATGAACTGAACTCACTAGCTACAAGTATTTTTAATGGTATTAACCCCCTTACACTGTTTACTTACAAGATAATATACAAATATGCAATTTAAAAACTTATTTGTAAATACTGTATTTATATTGTAACTAAACAGTATGGATGAAAAAATATATGCTGTTTAAAGTCATATAGAACTTATTTTTATTTACTTTCCGTAAACTCCGCTCATAGCAGTACGTGTTATTAATTTTACCCTTCGAAGCCGTTTAAAAATATTTAGTTACAATAAAACCCCATATCGTCCTATACTCATTGATAATGTCAGACAGTTAAAGCACAGACAATATAATACTTTAATGGTTAAAGGCAGTAAAAAGAAATATACCTAATATTTTAATATTAATAGTTTTAACATGATAACGATCAAGACTGGTGACAGCAACTTAAGAAACTGCCCCAAGTGGCAAGTTCGTTCTCAGAGGCTCTAAATGTAATTGTGGCTTAATGACTAACTCGACACCTCTCTACCCCTCTACGTCTTTGCACCTTTCAACCCCTCAGGGTTAATTAAACGCATTCGTTACAATTTGACCACTAACTGAGTTGAACACAAGGGGTTGTGTTGCAAACTTGGAGAAATGATAGTTAAACTCACCCACTGTGCATTGCGCGAGGGACCTTTATATAAACTGACGTATCACGTCCAACGTATTTCAAAAAGTGCAAAGGAAATCCAATTGTTGATGAATTTAACGAATACTATTACAAAAGTCAGAAATTACTTAACATTCACGCTTATAGCAAGTTTTACAAAAATCTTTGGATAGTGAAAAGAAATAACGTAGGCCTGGCTAAAAGATTAGAACTACTCAGGAAAAGAATTAAATCAACAATTCTATCAAATCATAATATAGAGGTATTAATTCAATCTAACATATAAAATTCTCGAGTCACGGTGTTTGTCTGCAAACTCCTCCGGAACGACTTCACCGATCGTTATGAAATTTGGTGTGTAAATTCTGTAGGTATGCGAATCGGACGTAAACTATTTCCCGTTTCGAAATTCTTAAAAGGGCTCCGCCCCAGTGGCTCTGGAGTTTCCCATGTTAACCTTATGAGAAATGGAATTAATGAATCTTAACAGCTGTTTCAATTAAACAAGTTGGTTCTGTTCTATGATGTTCAATAGCATTAAAGTTACAAGGATTACCAACAGGGTGCAGCACTATTATTTCTTTTTTATTTATGACAACAGCTAATTTGCAACCAAAAGGTGAGTGAGCGTAGCGAACGAACTTCAACCTGGAGGCGAGTTAGCGTAGCGAACGAGCTAACCTGAAGGCAAGTGAGCGCAGCGAACGAGCTCCAACCTAAAGGTGAGTGAGCGTAGCGAACGAGCTCCAACCCAAAGGTGAGTGAGCGTAGCGAACGAACTTCAACCTGGAGGCGAGTTAGCGTAGCGAACGAGCTAACCTGAAGGCAAGTGAGCGCAGCGAACGAGCTCCAACCTAAAGGTGAGTGAGCGTAGCGAACGAACTTCAACCAGGACGAGATTGAGCGATGCGAACGAGATCATCTTGAAAATTAAACGTAACGGTACTTTCTTTCCATCGGTCTGTCTTAGGGGAAACCTATAACTTAGGCGATACGAAGTTCGCCGGGTCAGCTAGTACCTCTATATAAATTACTTTAATTTAAAAGCTTCTTTGAATTGAGGACTTTGTATCGAATACCTGCTATCAAGAAAACTGTGTGTCTAATACTTGAACTGAGTAGAGTACATTTGGTAGTCGAGAGTAAAATTAAAAGCTTGAATTTAATTGAACAATTTTTGAATTGAAATAAATTGTACCCCACCATGAAAAAGATTAATTGCGCAACCGTTGTAAAACCTGTATCATAAACCCGTTGTTTCTGTTGTTCCCATTTACAAAATCAGTCATATACATTAGGAAAAACATGGAAAAAATTATTTTAACATATTTTGCATTCAAGACAGCGTCTCCGAAGTAAACGCAAATGTTTACTTCCTTATAGACAGCGTAACTTGAAAGATTTCTGATTCAACCAACAAAACAAAGTTGTCTGTTCAGCATTCCATTCCAAGGCTAGCGACTCTAGAACCGGCGAAGTTTGGTTATGATTAAACCTATCTCGCATCCTTCAATCCAAATACTGTAAAAAATCTTCCACTTCCAATTAAGGTAATTCACTCAGAGCCAGCAGATTTGGCGGTGTTTACCAAATGCGTTATTTCCAGCAGCTGTATCGAAGGTTGATAACAAATGCGTCATATATGTGGGTTAGTCCGTTGGTGGATTACATCACGCTTCGTAGAATTGAGAACTGCATGTGAATACATCGAATTATGGAAAACATTGCTGAAATGAGATTTGTATGCCAATCAATACTTATAGGCTACTTTAATTTAAACTAAAACTTAAACTAAGAACTGTTTGCCAAACATTTGAATCGAGTACAATACTTTTTTGGGTTGAGAGTACATCGAATACTGGAATTGAGTTCAATGCTTGGTTGAATGGAAAACTATACATAAAAAAACGTGTGGATAATTTTAATGTGTGTAGAAAGCTTGAATTGAATTGAACACTTTGTTGAATTAAAACTTTGTATCTATCGAATTCTTTGCTGAATCGATAACTGTATATCGTATTTGTAACATGACGACCAGAAACTAGAGATACGGTTGGACGATTAATTGGTACTGTAACGCAATACCGTTGGAAAACACATTTCCAATAATCGAGTAATCATTTATCGAAGTCACCAATAATTACACAGACACAAAGCTTGGATGTATCAGCAACAGGTCAATTTAAGCAACACAAAAATATTGCCTGCTGTTATACTAAGTCACCAAATGCGTATGATCAAAAGTAGTTCTGACTGCTGACTCAACGAAAGCATTTTAGTATCACTATGTTTTGCAGCAAACTAAGTTTAGAACGTTGATGTGTGTGGACTCTACCGCCCTTCTCCACCAAACCTCTTATAAAACTTTGTCCAAGGAAAATGACCCTACCTAACCTAACCTACCCTGTGCCCCTTCCCACTAATTATGTATAATGGAGGTGACATTGACGTGTGTGGACCTAGACTCCACCAAACCTTTAACAGAACTTAACTAACGTAACTGAACCTACGCAGCATAACCTAACCTAACCTACCCTGTGCCCCTTTCCATCAATTGTGCAAAATAAGCCGACACATTTCTACAAATATCAAACGACTCATCGCTACAATAGCTGCAAACCATGAAGTGCAAAGCACGAAGATGTAAACAAATATAACAACATTACATATAAAAAAGGTTATTCAATTGAATGTAAGAAATTCAAGACTAATGCCGACAGAAGTTTTTTGCTTCTACGGAAATTAATTAACTTCAGGAGAATGAAGTTTGAGAAATTCGATCAGTTCAGAATTAGAAGTACTTTGGCGTAATTACTTTTCTAGAATGTTTTACCTGTTTGTTGTAAACTCGTTCAAAAGTATAAATTGGCGTTGTTAATTAAGTCCGACTTATAACTTGACCAAATCTTATGTTCAAAAAACGTAATTTGAGGATTACTGACAGCGTTTTACAAGCTCAAAAGGCCTTATTAAGTTACTTGGTAAAATTGGCTATTATCAATTTGTGGTTATCGATATTTAAATTAACTGCTGTTCTTTCAGTGATAAATTTACATTTGATAAGAAATCACTCAATCAAGCCTGTTCGACAAAAACACTGTATTAGACATGGAAAACTACCGAGCAAATAATTTCAAACGTAAAATTTATCCCCATCTCATACATTGGGAAACCTTCAGTTCTTCGATATCGTATGACGTAAAGTTACGTTAAAATGCATGGAAATACCAGATACACGCAAAAGGGCGTGACGAACGTAAATGAAGTAACAAACTCAAAGGCACCTGACGTACGTAAATGGTGTGTGACGTTATGAACAGTGACGTTGACGTGACGGGCGTGGTCACGTTTGTTTAGGTTTGATTACACCGGAACCTTGGCGTGTTAACTACCTGGGCGTTAAATCTAGTTAATGTAAGTTAATATAAATTTCCAGATTGTCAAGGAAACGCCCCTAATACATTTTCACTGCGTCAATAGAGAAAATTAATATTTTTTAACATTGTTCTCATTTCCATTCTTTTACATGTCAAACAGTTCTGCGTTTGACATTTTCTCAAATTTGTATACACCTCGGAACAGTTTACTTACTGTTAAAATAATTTTAGATATAATCAAATTTTAAACATACAACATTTTAATTTTTGAACAACTGTGCAAAATCCTCAATTGTTTAATTGTACCAAAGATCCTTCAAAGCCTTCAAAAAACTTATGAAATACGTTGTTTACATACAAGTAAATCCCAGGTCGGTGTTCTACAGAGTAGATGGGTGTTTTAGTGAGTAGTCTGATACGCTCAGGAGTCTCACACTACAGGCTGGCTACCTGTGTGCGTAAAGCACTTTTACAGTTTTGTAAATATGTTTTATAGTATTTTATTAAAATTTGCGAGAATCGCAACTGAATATCGATTGCTTATCAAATAACTCAATTAATTATGTAGAATCATTTGACAGTAGACCTATGAGAGAAAAGATGCCAGCTATAAGCACGCGGCAAGTCAAGAGAACAGCTCCATGGCGAAACCAGGCAAGCGCACTCCCTTTGAAGGACTCCTTTGGGTCTCATGTTAAGATACCAACACACCAATGGTATCATTTTAAAGGTAATTATATTTTCTGCAACATTTACAGGAACAATATTTTGTTATTACGCTTTAAAAAAGATTCAAAGAATAACTGCGAACTCGTCACCCTAATTCTATTTTTATATATCGCTTTGAATTTGTGGCGCCTTTAATATTAGTTTTACGAAATTTAAAAATAATATTTGTAGTAAGTCTATAGACAATCATATCAAAAAATCCATTTTTGGACAAACAACACAGATATGTGCGTTATAGCGAAAGCTTGCAAATAGCTAGTTCAAGGGGTGATGGTGGAGGGGGGGGGGGAGCGCAAGGGGAAGAAGTGTGGACTTTTGAGGAAATGCACCTCTTATCATCAGGGGAAAATCCAGCTTTCCCCTAATTAGTTAAAAGAGTATGTTTTTGTCTTAGGACTGTCCAGGGTTTTTACAAGGAAAATATTCAAACCCAGATCTTGTTAATTTCCAATTACAAACTACAACTGGGTCCAGAAATTATCTCGTTCGGAACAAACCACCTTTTGGAATATAAAGTCATTATGCAGTTGATATATTGAAGCACATAGCTACGTAAGTAGTAATAAAACAAGTACGAATTATAATAAACTGGTACCGTTTCCAAACAATGAGGCCTTTGAATTTAGGGAAATCAGTAACACTACTCATGGACACGACTTTTGCGATTAGGCACGAGAACTTTAGAACATACACTTACAAACAGTCTAGATAGCGATGGTTGTTTGATAGTTAAACTCCTTAACCAGTAACTAATATGCAAAATCGAAGAGAAAATACGCAGCACCGTCTCGAAGGTGGACAGGTGTCTGGTAATATTTAACAGATATCGACGCCGACAACCACTCGTTCAAATTGCCATTTCGCACGCTTACCACTGAGGACACTCTTCTATATTTCATACGATTGATCTTTACTTGGACGATACCTTGTAATTGCAGTTTGTACATGCGACTTGTCCAGCTAATAATAGTGGCTTACAACAATCGAAGATCCGAATGTGGCTGCTAGTTTATGCCTCCTCGATGGTGCTAACGCTATTTTATACTTACGTGTCATTTATGACTTGTTAACACAACTTCACCATGCATTTGAAAAATCTTAAAAATATCTCAAGTTATGGCGCATGAATCATTCAAACATTATATAAAAGTCGCCTGTAAAACATAATAAGTAGTTCCAGAGTAAGTAGATTGATTCGTTTACTACAATATGCCTCGATGTGTAGTTTAATGCTAGGGTGGGTGAATTAAGAATACAAATTAAGTAATTTACAGGATCAAATTTTAGAATATTATAGAATTGGTACTGACGAAGGGTACTTTTTTGAAGAAGGCCGTCACTATTTAAACTGTGAAATTCCACAGTTTACAATTTTAGGTTTAGCTTAGTTTATAGCTTTACTAACAGGTTTTTTTTATTTACTAAACAGAAATAACCACAAACTACCCTAAACTATGTTTTTTACATAGTTTAAACAGTGACGACCCTCTACTGAAAAAGACCCATGGCGAAGATCATATTTTTAAACCCCGGAGTAAGTTTTGTAAACTTTGAAAAATATATTCACGTAGCCTGCTGTTAATAGCTGATTTCTGTTGTGTATACCCTTTTATCCTTATTTCCTTTTATTAATTACACCTAATTGTAAAGTACAGTATATATTTTATGTTATACTATAGTGTTAGCAAAACGGGAGTGCCGATGGAGACCTGTGGGGGTGCGTGCATTTGAAGGGACTTGACCTGGTATCCATCGGCACTCCCGTTTTGCTAACACTGTATACTACCTTTATGTTTTGATGTTACCATCACAGTAACAAAGATAAAATTGCATTTGCTGGACTATACTGGATCGAATATCCATACCACCATCGTAAAGTCGATGAATCGATCAACAAAATCGTTACTGTATTAATAAAGTTCCGTTGATGGTCAGTAGATTGAAAAAGAATTTAGAGGATTGACACACAAGTAAGGTATTACAGCGGTTATATAATTGTAAGAATTCGATGTCGCCGTAAAATAATACAAATGCAGGAAGATGACCCAATCCGTGACGTAGCTAGGGGGGGTCCTGGGGGTCCGGACCCCCCCCCCCCCTTCTGGTCTTAAATATAATATTTTTTTGTTAAATTAAATGTAAATCATACAATCATACTGTATTGACGTTGGGGTTGGTTACTTTCAATGCCAAGAGAGCTAAAAAAAGACCGTTTTAGGGCCTATAGTTTTTAAATTTTTCTCGGACCCCCCTTTTACCTGTATAGAACACCCCCCAGATCCCCCGGTCGGTCGACCCCCCCCACCTATTTTGAAATCCTTGACTAAATCCTACGTCTCTGACTCAATAAATCTTGCGATGGAGACCGCAAACCGAAGAATAGATGGAAATGAATCTTGGTCGCTGAAACCGCAACAAAACTGGAAGGCGAAGAAACTGAATACCAAACCATAACCTGGCCTCGAAGTAAATCGTGATTGTCTGGGATCGGACTTTGCATTAGAATCATTGTAATGTGGGACAATATGAGTGTCTACAGTATGATAGGGATGAAACATAACACATGTTTGTATTAATTTCATAAAGATTGGATAATTTTTTTGTTCATTAATTTGAACGGATTGTGTTTTTTGGCATTGAGGACATCAAAATAAAAAGTTAAGATAAAAAGTAAAGGGGTACCATAAGACTTACGGTAATAACTTTGGGAAATTGGCTAAAAATCGTGATTTTTATTAATTATTTTAATTTTATTTCGTGCTATTTATTAGTTGATCTTTTGAACTTAAAGTCGTTGGATGAAATTTTTTAAATGATAATAAATAGTGTTCTTAAAATTCTTTAATATACTAACCATGTCTTAGTTACGTATAATGTATGCTAAACAAATTTAAATGGCAACTGTTTTAAAACCAAATACTTTTTAAAATTATGTTTTTAAAAAATGGATTGCTACTTATTTTAAACAAAATGTTATACAGATTTCTTTGACAATTTCAAAAGATATAATTTTTTTACTAAAAAACCAAATGGTGCATACCTCGCTAAACAAGGCATTTTTATGTTATGTTTTTGGATTTTTTTACTCGTTTCATTATTTCCCAGTACATGGCTGAGTTACTGGACACTCTGCATGTGTACATTGCAAATGTATGTAATACATTAATTACTTTACTTTAATACTTTTCAATGAAATGGCGACACTAATTTTCGTTACAGTACTGCGGATAGTCGTAGTATTCAGTCGTGCCATGAAACCAAAGTCCCATCTAAAGTTGTAGGATGGGCTTACGTACCTATATAGCAATAAACAAGGGGTCTCTTGTCTGGTCAAAACTATATTCGTATTTTTCTTTCTATAGTATCAAAGTATCAGTAATCGATACTTCCGTCACCGTGTCTATACGTTGATACTTCCATGTCTACATGTTGATACTTCCGAATCTACATTACACTCCTGACCACTGTCTAGTGTCTACAGCAAGTCCCAGCGACCTCGGCACCACCTCGCAGCTGTGGCCTCGGCCATGCCTCACTCACCTTCACTGAGTTGTAACGAGTTATTTTTCCTAGGGGGGTAAATGTTTGCTATTTGGCCGCGCACCGATTGTTGAGGTGAGCGAGAGGCGGCAGCGAGGCTAGCGAGCGCCCTTTGACCCGGCTTATCAGTGCCGATAAGCCTGGGATATCCTAGATTTTCAGGATAGCCTAGGACGGACATTCTAGTGGTGGACCCCGGACAGTGAAGAAGGCAGTGTTGGTGTCCTGTGTAAACGGCTGGCGTACGTGGGAGGTACAGAGTGTACGTGGTGTGATCGCGCCGAGTGTTGGTGTAAGTTGGGTACAGACGGTACAGACCCACTGTTGGTGAGTGGACGACGTTCCTTACACTTTGGTTTAAGATTTGATTTAATATTAATCTTACACTTTATTGCGAGAGTTAGAGTTGTAACCGTGCTGGTCAAAACCTGACGGTAGTTAGGATTTATATTAGTCAGGAATAATATTTAAATGTATTCCTGACGGTTCTGGGCAGGTGCTAGAGCGCAAATAATATAATTTAATTGACTGTAGTAGATATTATTTTGCGTTGTACCTAGAGTTAGTTATATTACTAATAACTCTGAGGCCCGACAAACCTAGGCTGCACGATTTAGCGTGCGTAGTTGGAAGCACGAGGCCAGTAGGCTAGTAGCTAGTTTTATTAGCCTATTAACAGAAGCCCGGCTAAGCAATATAACGTTGATATAGTAGCAGTAGTGGTAGTAGCAGTAGGGTTGGTATTGATTAATCATTTAATTAGTTTAATTTAACCTGAACAGCTTGCTTAGTAATCCAACACGTTAGCTTGGTAGCTTGGATAGCGGAGTACCGGCTATCAGATAATATATTTATCTAGTGTTTGGAACGTATTTAATATTTATTTATCTGTTACTAAGTAGCTCAATAATTTAATAATAGTGCAATTGCCATTTAGTTTTGCTTGTTTGGCTTGGTATTTATTGAGACCAGCTACTAGTGGTGTAGTCACTCTACCTATGGGGTACTTGTATATTATTATGTGGTACGATTATTGAGTGAACTGTTTGATTCTTAGCTTGGGCATTAGAGTCGTGTATTGGATTATAGTGGCCTAGTAGACCCCGCCTGGTGATAACTCGCGTTGTGGTTTTTATCGGCAAGTCGTCGTGTAACTCACCGTGTTTTAGGCACTCTGGGCTTAACTATTGGATAGTTAGGACGAAGCCCGAGTTGCGTAGTCAGCAACGACCCCCTAGGAGTGTGGAGAATCGGCGTAGGCCTGGTAGTGATTATTGCACGTTTGTTTTGGTGACTTGTTTTTGACTTGTTCACAGTGCCCGTGTATGAGCCAGTCCTATACCGGTTAGACCCGGCTTTTGGCCTAGTGGTTTCCCTGACCTTATCGCAGACCCTGGAACTTTACCCAGCCATTGTAGGCTGAGCTATCCCCGGCAAACGGTTGCGACTGCACGCACTGTATATTTTTTTTCCCAGTGCAGAACATCTCGTCGCAAGATGGCGCCTGCGAACAGGGACTGAGGTTGGCAGAGGTGCTGAGTTGCTGACATATTAACGGCGCCCGAACAAAATAATTTTATTTGTGCAGATTTGCTGCGGACTTGTGCAGATTGGCTGCGGACCTGAGCTGTTGAGCAAAGTTTTAGGCAGACCTGCTGTGATTTTATAGTCGGTTGGGTAGGCCTAACCTGTTTTCTGTTACAGCGTGGTGTGTTGTGAACCCTAATTTATTTAGTGGTTGTATACATAGATATTAGTTAGTAATTTAAATTTTGCTAATTAATTGAGCTTTATCATTGAATATTATTTGAGTGAGAACCCTTATTGTGTATTTGTGGTTTGACTTTCACACCCATAATTGGTTTGATTTATTATTTTGCTAATTAATTGAGCTTTATCATTGAATATTATTTGAGTGAGAACCCTTACTGTGCATTTGTGGTTTGACTTTCACACCTATAATTGGTTTGATTTAATAGTACGGTGTTAAATAGATTTTAATCGGTTTCGCTCTTATTTTTGCGGATTAGTCGTGGTATTTGAGTTTTAAATATGGTTGTCACTACGAGTACGACGTCTGTGCTGGGCGGTACGCCTATTACGTCTGCTATTGCTACGACTAGTTCTGGGGTTAGCTCCGAACTGTCGGTGATGACGACATCGTCATTGTGGCCGGCGTCTTCGCCCGTTTGGCCGACAATTTCTTCGGTAGTGGCTACGACGGTGACAACTTCTCTGACCTATTCCGCGCCAGCGACTATGTCCTTGGGGTCGCAGCCCCGGGACGGTCGCGTGGGTTGGATATATGACCTCTCGAAAGGGGAGCTCATGAGGACGATGGACCAGTATGGTTTGGTGACCACTGGGACTGCTGCAGAATTACGGCAGAGATTCTCGTCGTTTTGGAAGCAGCGGAATGCCCGTCGGTACAGCGATGACAGGCTGTGTACGGCTGGGGCTGCTGCACCGACATATGTACCGCCGGCTATTACCATTATGGGACTTCCTGACCCCCCGAGAACCGTACCTCAGGTACTGGGTAGTACTGATTCGGGCCAAATAGAGATAGGGGAACTTAGCAGGGAGTTAGAGGCGGTCAAAGAGATTCTTGGGTTGTCTTTGGAGACTGATACCCGGACTCTTCGAGAACATCTAGCATCGGTGGTACGACAGGCGAGGGGCTCGCTGAGTAATGAGGTCGGCTATGGGTTCGGGAGACCCGCCAACCCTACGTCCCCTGTTGTGGCTGCTCCTACGCCTACCTTTGGGTTACCAAGTAGACCCGAGGGATGGCAGCGACCTAACGATCATTCGGAGAGACCAGTCCGTCCTTCTAGCTTGGAGCTGCCACGAGGCTCGGGTATACTCTCGAATGAAGCCAGCAGGGTGGAGCCAAAGGATTGCTCCAAAGTATGTGACATGGTCCGAAAGTGGGGTTTGAAGTTTGATGGACGTAGAGACCCTGTGTCATTCCTGGAGCGTCTTGAAGAGCTGATGGTCTCGTACTCTATATCGTCGGAGGACCTGCTCAGAGCGCTGCCGGAGCTGTTGCAAGGCTCAGCGCTTCTATGGTACAGGAATTGCAAGGAGCTCCTGTATTCATTTGAAGCTTTTCGGCATCAATTTGAGATCCAGTTCCTTCCACCTGGTTATCAGAGGAATTTGGATGAGGAGATCCGGAAAAGGACACAGGGTGAAGGCGAGCACTTCCGGGACTACGTTGTTGCCATAAGTACCTTGCTTAGGCGTAGCGGTACGTTGTCAGAGCATGGTAGATTGGACTTGATCTACAACAACATGCGACCTGAGTACAAACTCATGGTGCGACGGCGGGACTTCCGCAATCTGGCCGAGATGGTTGAGTTGGCCGAAGACTACGAGGCCTATCTGCGAGAGAAGGCGGCCTTTAGACCTCCTCCTTCTCCGAACGTAGCGCTGGTTTTGGAAACCGCCTACACACCCAAAAAGAAGGTGGAGAAGCGCGCCGAAACTGCCGCCGTCGAGAAGCGGAGTTTCGAGAGACCATCTCCGGAAGCCGAGTCGCGTGGGCGGGTAGCTTTGAAGTCGGATCGGGTCCACGGTCAACGGCCCGTGACAGCAGCTAGAGCGCCTGAGGGTCCAAAGGGGACGGTGAAATGTTTTAGGTGCCAGGAGATTGGTCACTTTGCCCGAGAATGTGGTAAACCAAGGACCGTCTCCTGTTATGGGTGTGGCAAACCTGGTTTGACGGTGAGTCAGTGTGGATGTCGGGCGGGAAACGGCAGGCCAGCTCAGACAACAGGAGGTCAACTGGGCAAGGCCACCCAAAACGAACGACCTCAGAAGAGTGGTCCGAGTGGCTCGGAAAACTAAACAGCCTGGTTGGTGGAGTAGACGAGAACCGGCTGGTTTCGGAGACGAGGCCCTTTGTTGAAGTTGTGCTGATGGGCAGCGTTTTTAAGGCGTTATTGGACACTGGGTCCGTAGTTAACCTGGTTGGGCGAGAAGTCGCCGATCATCTTCAACGCCAGGGGGAACCTTTTAAGAAACCCTCTCCTCTGAGGATGGCAGATGGGTCGCGGTCTAGGGCCGAGTATTCGTTCCGATTGGCAGGGGAGGCTGCGGGAAGACGGTGGGTTGGAGACGCCTTGTACGTTCCCACTCTTACCACGGATATGATTTTGGGTATGGATGTAATACGACATCTCGGACTTGTGACGGTCGTGACGGAGGTGATAAGAATGGGCGTGGGTGAGGACTGGTCTGGTCAAGTGGGCCGCATAGACAGTGTCAAAATTGGTGACGAAGACCCCGAAGGCCCTTGCAATGGAAATCCCCGTCTGATTCCTGATGCCAAATCAATCAGCACCTTGTTGGCTGGTAGTGGCAAGTAGAAGATTTTTTATTTGTTTTAAGTTTGAGACCTGTGGTGTAGGAATCACCATTGGGTTAGGTGTTGGAGTATTTTGTTTTGGCCGGAGTTCAAAGATTTTTTTTCTTTTGGCCGTTTTCTTTTTTTTCATCCCGATGTAAGTGGGGGATGTAACGAGTTATTTTTCCTAGGGGGGTAAATATTTGCTATTTGGCCGCGCACCGATTGTTGAGGTGAGCGAGAGGCGGCAGCGAGGCTAGCGAGCGCCCTTTGACCCGGCTTATCAGTGCCGATAAGCCTGGGATATCCTAGATTTTCAGGATAGCCTAGGACGGACATTCTAGTGGTGGACCCCGGACAGTGAAGAAGGCAGTGTTGGTGTCCTGTGTAAACGGCTGGCGTACGTGGGAGGTACAGAGTGTACGTGGTGTGATCGCGCCGAGTGTTGGTGTAAGTTGGGTACAGACGGTACAGACCCACTGTTGGTGAGTGGACGACGTTCCTTACACTTTGGTTTAAGATTTGATTTAATATTAATCTTACACTTTATTGCGAGAGTTAGAGTTGTAACCGTGCTGGTCAAAACCTGACGGTAGTTAGGATTTATATTAGTCAGGAATAATATTTAAATGTATTCCTGACGGTTCTGGGCAGGTGCTAGAGCGCAAATAATATAATTTAATTGACTGTAGTAGATATTATTTTGCGTTGTACCTAGAGTTAGTTATATTACTAATAACTCTGAGGCCCGACAAACCTAGGCTGCACGATTTAGCGTGCGTAGTTGGAAGCACGAGGCCAGTAGGCTAGTAGCTAGTTTTATTAGCCTATTAACAGAAGCCCGGCTAAGCAATATAACGTTGATATAGTAGCAGTAGTGGTAGTAGCAGTAGGGTTGGTATTGATTAATCATTTAATTAGTTTAATTTAACCTGAACAGCTTGCTTAGTAATCCAACACGTTAGCTTGGTAGCTTGGATAGCGGAGTACCGGCTATCAGATAATATATTTATCTAGTGTTTGGAACGTATTTAATATTTATTTATCTGTTACTAAGTAGCTCAATAATTTAATAATAGTGCAATTGCCATTTAGTTTTGCTTGTTTGGCTTGGTATTTATTGAGACCAGCTACTAGTGGTGTAGTCACTCTACCTATGGGGTACTTGTATATTATTATGTGGTACGATTATTGAGTGAACTGTTTGATTCTTAGCTTGGGCATTAGAGTCGTGTATTGGATTATAGTGGCCTAGTAGACCCCGCCTGGTGATAACTCGCGTTGTGGTTTTTATCGGCAAGTCGTCGTGTAACTCACCGTGTTTTAGGCACTCTGGGCTTAACTATTGGATAGTTAGGACGAAGCCCGAGTTGCGTAGTCAGCAACGACCCCCTAGGAGTGTGGAGAATCGGCGTAGGCCTGGTAGTGATTATTGCACGTTTGTTTTGGTGACTTGTTTTTGACTTGTTCACAGTGCCCGTGTATGAGCCAGTCCTATACCGGTTAGACCCGGCTTTTGGCCTAGTGGTTTCCCTGACCTTATCGCAGACCCTGGAATTTTACCCAGCCATTGTAGGCTGAGCTATCCCCGGCAAACGGTTGCGATTGCGACTGCACTTTTAATACATTATTTTTCCAGTGCAGAAAGTATCGTCGCAGAGTAATCATTTACACTCTATTTCGGTCGATCTGAGGTACTGCTCTAATGCTGATTTATTTTTGACGTCTGTTAACTCTGCAGTATGGAAGATGCAGATTGTTTATGTGACCTATTTTAATTCACTGCAATAGCTGGCTGATGTGGACTACAAAGTTAAAGGTTTTTTTTTTCTCCATAAGTAAAAAGTAAAAGGCATGCTCAAATGTATTTTGTTGGTAAGTTTCGTAACTGTCAACCTGTAAACGTATAATTTACTTAGATTTTATTTATGTGGTGGTTATTTTGCATAAAATTAACTTTTTAAACGATGATACAGAAATTTATGTCCAAAATAAAGGGTTTTTGAACTTACTTTATTTTACTTTACTGTGTTTGGTTTATTCAAAAATAGTCAAGGAGAGTTTTGTTGGATATTGATAAGATGATTGCGGGTTAGTTTGAGGGTCGTTTGGTATGGTTTGAAATTTTTCGATAAGATCACGAGTAATTTTCTTAGCCAGTTTATTCATCATTTAATTAAAATTGATGTAGGCTTAGAGTATTTAAACATAACCTTTATACAGGGTGAATAAAAAGTCAAGACCCCCCCCTCTAATATTTTTCCAAGTAAATATACAGAGATATCCTTTTGGTGGTCGAGCAATCTTAGCAGGAAGTTTCATTTTATCATTTTGAAATTTTTGAGTATCCCCCCAAAAGGGGGGATTTGGGGGGCAACTCAAATATTTTAAATGTAAACCCCCTTCAAGTGACACCTCATTTTGAAGTATTTGCAAAAACTTGAAGAATGGCGAAAACTAGAGGTCCCTATCTCTTCTCTATCCAAAATGGTAGCCCGTCAAATGTTGTGGAAAATCAACGGTAAAATTGTTAAGATTGGCTGTCATTTTGGATAGAGAAGAGATAGCGAGCTCTGGTTTCCACCATTCTTTAAGTTTGTTTATGCACTTCAAAATGAGGTGTCACTTGATAGGGGTTTCTTTTGAAACATTTTTAGTTGTCCCCCGAATCCCCCCTTTTGGGGGACACTCAAAAATTTTAAATGTAAAACCCCTTCAAGTGACACCTCATTTTGAAGTGTTTACAAAACCTTAAAGAATGGTGGAAACCAGATCTCGCTATCTCTTCTCTATCCAAAATGGCAGCCAATATTAACAATTTTACCGTTGATTTTCCACAACATTTGACGGGCTACCATTTTGGATAGAGAAGAGATAGCGACCTCTAAGTTTTCACCATTCTTTAAGTTTTTGCAAACACTTCAAAATGAGGTGTCACTTGAAGGGGGTTTACATTTAAAATATTTGAGTTGCCCCCCAAATCCCCCCTTTTGGGGGGATACTCAAAAATTTCAAAATGATAAAATGAAACTTCCTGCTAAGATTGCTCGATCACCAAAAGGATATCTCTGTATATTTACTTGGAAAAATATTAGAGGGGGGGTCTTGACTTTTTATTCACCCTGTATTTATCCAGCACCTAAAAACAAATAATACGGATTGCACATTTTGCCAAGTGAAATCCATTCGTTCCAACGATTGAAACTGTGATCTACATCCTAGCATAAATAAAATGTAAGTTCTAACAATTAAATATTATTTAAAACCAAAATAACCTAAAATCAATAGTCGAATCTATTTACTAACTCAACATGCATTTTAAAAGGAGAGAAAACACAAGACCGAGGAAGACTGAGCCTGATCACTAAACAAACTCTCCTCCCTAGAGAGGGAAAGTGCAAACATTGGCTAAGCTCTCCTTACTTTACTTTTCATTAGGTTCCACGTGTATGAAAATAGTTAACCACCATTCTGTTCTGGGGGAAAATACCAAAAGAAATGTTGCGCAATGTGTATTAACAAACTACTTACAGAGTGGGAATTATTACTTTTTTCATAGGTATCACATCTCCGGATGTAGTAGTCTATTATGTGCTAACTAAAAAGAAGATCGGTTAAAAAAACATAATTTCTTACATTACACGATGCTGGTTCGAAAGTAAAGGATTGCAACCACTAACTCGTCTGATCTATGCTGTGGTGATTTGCCGGATGGCAAAGAGTCCGAGGAGACAGCTACACAAAACACCATTCTGTACTACAAGTAGATACTTCGCGATGCGTTTTCAATCACAAGGAAAATAACTCCTTTCTAAATTGAACTGCATATATGTAAAATGTTTCGGTGAAAAAAATTACGCAGCACGTACGCAATAAATGATCTAGTTGTCAAAGATACGTGTTTTTATGTTATTGTCTGACAGAACGCGTATTATACGGAGTAGGTGATCGGACAGAAAAATTCTGTTGAATGTCAGATAAGATAACTCTTAATCAGAGAGTTGCACCACAAGACTAAGTCGAGAGGTTGTTATGGTATGTAAGTGATTTGACAAAAATCTTAATTATCCAATATGGTAAAGCAATCTCTACCATTTCGTGGGCAATTTGGTATATCAGTGTAAGATATTTCGGCAATGTTTTGCAACGCGGTCACTTATTGTCTAGGATTATATTACCAACAGGGTCGGGTTACTCGAGACAGCGGCGAGCGGCCTACAAACCCAGCACTGAAGAATAGGCTTGTGGTTTAGAAAAGCCTCAGAGAGCTCTCAAGATTCTGAAACTTTACTTCATACATCTACTAGCTGTACCCGTGGGCTTTGCCCCGTTTAACTTCACAAGTGAGCTCGTTCGCATGACTCAATCACGTCCTGGTTGAAGTTCATTCGCTACGCTCACTCACCTTTAGGTTGAAGCTCGTTCGCTCCGCTCACTTGCCTTCAGGTTAGCTCGTTCGCTACGCTAACTCGCTTCCAGGTTGAAGTTCGTTCGCTACGCTCACTCACCTTTTGGTTGCAAATTGGATGTAGTCATTAATTTAAAAAAATAATAGTGCTGCACCCTGTTGGCAATCTTTGTAATTTTAATGCTATTGAACATCATAGAACAGAACCAACTTGTTTAATTGAAACAGCTGTCAAGAAATTCCTTTTAAATATGAAAAATCATAAGGTTAACATGGGAAACTCCAGAGCCACTGGGGCGGAGCCCGAAAGCCTGATCAGAATAAAAACTACTTAGTTTTCCTATTTAATGCCCAAAGAATCGGTGTACCTAATTTCAGCCTCCTAGGTAAATGGGAAGTGGGAGAATTAGTGATGAGTGAGTGAGTGAGTTAGTCAGTGAGGGCTTTGCCTTTTATATATTTAGATAGACATCTTGTTAACATGTCAAAGATATAAGTTAAATGGTCAAAAAAGAAATTAACCTAGTTGAATGCGTTGCCTACAACGTTCGCTGTTAATTACAGATTTCCGTCGAGTTCGCCAATTGTATTACCAAGACAAACATAAAAGAAAAAGCATTGTAAAATACATACCGTCACATCTACTATCAAAAGTATAAAAACTAAATAAACAATATCGTTTTAGATTGAAACACACTTTGTAAGTGACTCATTTAGAAAAGTTTTCCACTGTTGGTTCTGTATGATGTCTACCTTCGGTATCGAAATGGTAACGATTCGGCCGTACCATTCATATTGCCTTCAGTAAAGGTATAAAGGATGTCTTAAATTGCGGCAAATAATCTAAAACTTTACCGCAATCTTTAGATACTCAAACACTGATAATCGTATTGCCGCATTATGTAGTAGATTAAATATTCCAGCCGCAGCAAACCTGCAGACTAATCTAATTTACATTGGACTGATTAGATTTTTACTAAAATATTTCCTTAAAAAGGCCTGATTAATTTTATTCCCCATTCAAACGACATTTAAATTAATGAGTACTTTGGTTTTGATTCTACGGGTAAGGCAAAAAATGCGTTTGTTCGAATATTATATATAGTAGCCTACAGAATTAAATAAATTTGCCAAATTTGACGCACTCATATAATTAACGAATAGTTTTGTTGACCTCTGGTGACATCAAAATGGAAAATTAAATCGGGTCGGGTCTAGGTCTTACCATGAGACCTACGGCCTTAATTCCTATATGAGAAATTCGCTAAAACAAACCTTAAACTAGTAGAATTTTATTTGGTAAATTACTCAACAAATCATTGTACCTATAGCCTGATTACATGTAATAATCACGTTAATACTTCTTTCAATTCATTCCACAATGGAAATCCTGCAAGCTTCAACGTTAAATGTGTTTACCAACCACTTCAACACACTCGATCATGATTGATGCAGATGTTTACAATCATTCAACTGAGATAATTCAAATTGTAATTAGTAATGACGTTTATAGTCATCAATAGTCAGAGAGCACGCTGTCAAGAGTCTTCTCTTAGGGTTACCCTGAATAAGACATCCCATCAACGTGGACTAGTAATATTTAATTTTACGGAAAGAATTTGTGTGGATGAATAATATATTTCACAGAATATTCTGTTAAAAATTCGATTTTACCTCTTAGTTTTTATACTTTGACATATGATGCATTTACTATAGCTTACAGCACGTCTAAATTTCAGTTTAACAAGATTAAAATAATTGAAAGCACTATTCGAATATTATATTTTATTTAAGATCCAGTAACAAAATCGTTACGGCAATGAAATCTTAGACATATGTATAATTCTTAACCATCCGTATAACAGAGACGTGTTATATATGGCTGACTACAATTTTGGTAGCGTAGTAGCCTTAATACGTTTTCTGACCACCTTTGTGTGCTCTGTCGCGAGCAGAAAGGAAAGAAGTCAAGGACAGCATGGAAGGCTGCGGCAAAAGAATGATATTGGACAAGAGAATATTTTCCTAATGAGTAAGATTGTTGAGAGAGTAGATGGATTTGTAAACATAATACTGAGTGAAGAACCCCCTTCAACAACAAAAACCAATACAGTAGTCCCATCACAACGACCCACTAGTTAACAACGCATCTATATATAGTCCTAGTCACAAAATGGCCGAACAGTTGGGTGAAATATGTGATCTGTCAGCAAGAAAACGAGCGTCTAATTTGTCTGGATCAGCGCAATCTTGTACAAGAGCCTATCGCAATGTTGTTGCAAAAGACACATTATTATTCTTTACGCCAACTGTAGAAATTCAGTTTAATTTATAAGTATTTCTGAGTAGGTAAACTAGTATTGGACGCAGTTTTTAGTATTTGACGAGTAGCATAGCTTGATCTTTGCGATTGACTGCTTAATAAAACGTTCGTCACCAATCTACTTTTTATAAGTTTTGTTCAGAAGATTGTTTCCTTAACAAATTATGAACCCCTTTCTAATATAAACTATGGATCAAAACACTTCCACAAAGCTTTATCTTATTTCTAGAAGACGTTTAAAAGGTATTTTTCTTCACGGTGACACTAGAATGCGTGGTGGCTTTTGTAATTTCTTATCATTTTACCAACTTTAATTCAGACTAATTAGACCGACATATGTTTGAGCTACTGATTTCACTTAAGTGTTATAGCCGAGGAGTAAATAATGCCCGGCAAAATGTACTCTAAGATACTGTAAAAATTCTAGGAGTAAAATTCCCTCAACTGATGTAAATTAACTTTTTTCAATTGGGATATTCAGTATTAACGAACATACTTCGCCATAAGCTTTGACGTCAAAAAATCTAGTTCCCTCATTCCCACAATCTATTACGATCCAAAAACACGTAAACAGATGACGAAATCCTATCAGACTTATCGCTAACATGTTATAAATACATATAAAAACACTCTGCGCTATCAAAACAATCCACGAAGTAGCCATCCTATCAGTTCCCACGATGTGTGGCCAAACACAAACAAAAACAGGCTCTTAAGGTCACATAATGTAGCATACAAACCCTGGAAATATTTTTGATTTAGCTATATCAATAATCTTATTTGCCACAGTTTATCTTTTTCCAAAAGAAACCTACAAAAATAATATTCGGCTTAAAATCATACCTACCTTTGTATGGTCGTAATTTCAGATTAAAGTATAACAGTAATATCAAAAGTGGTAGCGTAACCTAACTTTATCAGTTAAAAAGTTGAAACAGTTATAACGATTGTTGCAGTTGACACAAATACGAGGAAAATAAGAATTCGCCATTTGCAAAGAGACGTCCCCATCTTAAATAATTGAATTGAATTGAATTGAATTGACTCATTTAAATTTTAAGCTAAGATAAAGGAAAATGAATGCAAACCTCACTTAAAGACAACCCATAAACAAAAATTTAACGTAAACAAACACATGGTAAAACTTCTACAGGTTGTATAAATTAATCAGCTGACTGATGGATAATAAGTTTTTACGAAACAAAAGTGACGAATGAAATGCAATGTTGATAAATCCTCCAAAGAAACGTTACATTGCATTTTCCCCTTTAAGAACCAAACCGAGGGGACTGTATCACTTTTGTTCCGCGGTTGAAGGCTAATCTGGCTAATCTCTTCACATCACTTTTGTTCCGGGGGTCAGCAGGTAGATTTCACGTGTGCTCCCACTATCTCCGCGTTCCGCCATCTCCGAACCCAAATCTGTCCCGCCATCTCCGAATTCTTGAGTGACCCTTATAATCCCGTCACTGCCTACGTTGATAGCTGTCATTGCATCCACGGCTGCGAAGCCCCGTGGATGGAAGATTTAATGAAAATTTAACCCGTGGGTTAGGTTAGGTTAGGTCAGGTTAGGTTAGGTTAAGTTAAGTTAAGTTAAGTTAGGTTAGGTTAGGTTTGGACGGAAAGTCTTAACGCAGGAAGTAACCGAGGATTATAGGGGTCACTCTGAAATTCGGAGGTAGCGGTACACGGAGATGGCGGGACGCGGAGATAGCGGGAGGAAACCAGATTTCAGGCCGGCCGAAATCGGTTTTGTTCCACGGACATTACTGTTGTTCCGCGAGAGAGGGGCTGCACTCTCCCTCCCCTAAATCCTCTCTTTCACCCTCCTCCTAATTCTTTCTGACATGTGGGCTTTAAAACTCGTTAAATTAACATTTTCTCCTTTAAAAAAAATTAACCTAGGCTAACCTAACCTATGAAAGAAATAATTAGGAGAGCAAAAGAGAGGATTTGGGAGAGGGAGAGTGCAGTACCCTCACTCGCGGAACAAAAGCGATGTTTCGCCCAGTCTCAAAATCTATCTGCTGACCCCGGAACAAAAGTGATGTGAAGAAATTAACCTTCAACCACGGAACAAAAGCGACACACGCACCGAGGGACCAGGGATAGAAATTTCACCCTCATAAAATGCTTCATTTTGTAAAATTAAATCGTCCAAGTTTGCCGGAATCAGACATATGGCCTTCTAATCTATATACGGATTATAAATCATAAAGTGTGTATGTTTGATCAATAATTTTATAATTATCTGTACAAAACAATCAATATATTCACGTTGGTGGCCGGCTTGCATTATTTCAAACAGCTGTTGAAGAGTTATTTATCATCCAAAAATATTTTTTTAATACCAAAGTCATTGTAGGCCTACTGTAATTTAAAAATATAGTGTACTGTGGGATCAGAAATTTTCTTCGTGGTTTTGTATATGTTTTCAAGATGGAGGCTAACGGCCATCTTGGATTTGCCTGCCAAAAGAGCAATGCTATTTTTGTTAATTCCAAACAGCCACTGAAGAGTTATTTAGCCTACAATCTCAAAATATTTTTTCAAATACCAAAGTGATTGTAATTTAAATATCTAGTGCCATGTGGGATTAGAAAATTTTCTTCCAACTTGTGTAATGGTTTTATGAGTTATAACGTCTAGGCACCAAGGACTCTTAAGCCTTTAGAAGATACCTCCAGACAGTACTGTAATTGACGAATCACAAACCCATGTGCTTCCTGTGCTTTCCCACTACTTGGTACTTAGCTGGGTGAAAGTCCACGACAATGAGTCTACAATATCTCTCCTCTAATTGCATAATTGATCGCTTCTGTCACGACCAGACGGTTGAAAGTACGATGAATCGAGATCAGTTTGGACCGTGACAAGTTCAGGACGGCAGTTTTTAGCCACACAAGTAATACCTCTGAAGCCGAGATGTTATAGGTTTGCTGGTTCAATCCTCAGAAAAGTCAGAAACTTTTTGACGGTTCAAAATCTCGGGCCCAGCAGTTTTTTTCAATACACGGTCCTAGCTAAAACTTATCTTCGGAACAAAGCAACACAGGGCATCTCACTCCATTATAACCTATATAAGGCATCATATTGTATTGTAATCATATACTCATTTTGTAAATATAATCACTTTCGTCCCAGTCTCAATTAGTATTAGAATAAGTAGTATTACAATAAGAAAGACCATCGTCTCCGAAATACATCTCGAACTACTTCACCGCCAATACAAAACTAAGTACTGTCTCGCCGAAAGCAAGAGACGTTTCCATTAGTCTCTGGGTGTTTACAAAAGGGTTCATCTCCGGGTGAGTACTTAGTGACAAACTGTTTACTTAAAGTATATCAGTTATTTACATAGGAATGTTTTAATGGAGCTCGAACCCCTTTCCTTTCTAAAATTAGCTTAGGTCGTTAGGATTCAGTGGGTATTGTTGTCGTTAAAATGCATAACAATAATAGTATATTTCATCACTAGGGCGTTAAGTGATTCGTCTTGATCGGAAAAATGCGATGGGTGAAAAGACACTTTTGGCAAACTATATTTTTGTTATATTGCAACATTATGAATCTTAGTTAGAACACGAAAATAGTTTTCATATAAAGATAACCTCTCAAAACAACTCCCAACTTGTTTTCAATTTTGCTTATGCAAACAAGCAGCTGTTTAGTAAGTGATTCAATAATTTTTCGGTTAATACGATTGTGCACATTATACTATCGATATGTTGAATTTTGACACGAACAAAACAATAAGCTAAACCCGATTAAATCAATCGATACATAATTTTGATACATGCGATTGCTTATTATCGAAGTTTACAAAAGCTGACTTTTACTAAGTTTACAAAAAGGGCCTTTTACTCCCTAGGGAGTTAAAGAGATGTTTTAGACCTACAACACATTTATTGAAAACTGCTGTTTTTGCTGCAGTATGACAAAAACAAGGTCTTGGAACAAGTATTTTTTAATTTGATTTTTTTCTTTAGACATTGACTTTTAGATATTTAAGTAGGAATATAATCCACATGGACCAGCTGTATCATATTTTTATTCTAAAAAGAAATTCGTTGAATAATCCACAAGGTAATTATCTCCGTCAGTTTTTGTGACTGTTACAGTTGGAATATTCAAATCAGCAACTCACATCAGCGCATTCTGTCGGTGGGTCAATTCAATTACGTTCATCTTTATTCTAAAAAACTGGCAACAATTTCGACACGGGAATGTAAAATCCAGATCTATCCGTGATCAAAAGTTTAGGTAATTTAATGTTGACACAGCCCTATAAAAGCCTGCCAAAGGTGTGGTCCAAGTAGCATCTGAATTTGTAGCATTTGGCGTGAAAAAGTGACAGAAATTACAAATCGTAAACTTTCTATCAGTTTGAGTATTCACAAGGTGTTTACCGGTTGTTTATCAAATACTGTCTCGCCACGTTTAGTTGGCGCATCTCCTGCTGGCCGCGGTATAGTGCCAACTGTGCCAGAACTACAGTATTGTCTTTGAATAATACAGTCGCTTCAACTACGCAGTGTGTTTTTAAAAATATGTTTACAAACGGGTTTTCAACGCGATTTGATTTATTCTATTGCATACTTATGGATTGGTGGGCTAATTTCGTCATTTTATAGGCCAGTGGCATTTTGTAAGGAGAAAAACAAACGCTTCAAGGGAAAGCGTTCAGAATCGAAATCCCCTAAATTTGACGAGTAAGTTGACGACCAATTTCCTTGATGCAAAGTTAACTTGCGAACACGTTTGGATATTTCGATTAAATAAACAGTTAGCTTACACGAAAAATTATATTTGAAAACCTTATTTGGATACAACGTAAACGTCACGAAATTAATGTAGATCGCATGTTTTTATAGAAAGTTATATTCAATCGTTTAAAGATTTAATCATTTTCATTAAGTCATATACGGTCTTTCCAACGCTATTTAAACATCCACTTTTTTACCTCTCGCGTAACGGCAGCCTTACGAATAAAAGTATGATTTTATAAGTACAAAAAAAAAAAGGTAAAACATGTCAACAGTGGAATAACCGTATTAGAAATCATGTAGGAAGATAACGTTGAACCCACCTAAATCCTATGAGGTAAGCCGCAACGGTGCTGAGTCTAGCAAAAAACCTTCCATCTTACAAACGAGCTTTGTTCAATAAACCCTTTCCATATGAATTTATGTGACTAGAATATTGTGACATTTGATCCCTAAATACTACTTTTATACTAGCTTATATTGTATTACTTTACCGGATACTAAATTTCTGTTACTTTTGTCGAAATTAGACGAAATTATTCATGATAAACATGTATCAGTTGTTTAACATGCCATAATTTTTAAAGGGTTATCTTTTACAGGACCACTTAGCAATGTAGTTTCAACTAATAATGAGCTATAAATACCAATGCATTGTAAAGATATTTCAGAACAAGTCTCGTGGAATGTTTCTCTAACGGGTAAACAAAAACTAATATTTATTAAAATATTGAAACAATGTTTAAAATTGGTATACAGAGCTGATGTTTGTGTCTATAACGGATAAACCGATCCGAACTTTTTGCACACCATACAAAAAACTTTCGTTTCGTTCTTCAATATCCATACAGTTGACGATGGAGATGTTGTTTTAACCTAGATGTAGCAATTTAAAAAATTTAAATACCAATTTTCCCGTTGGCTGGCGAAATTGTACGAGTTAATGGAGTAGATGCACCGTAATATCTATCGACTTCAATCTGCATATTATTATAAAGGACAATCAATTGTCTTCAAGTAAACATCTAGAAAAATCATGTTTACTACTGTAGCCTAATAAGCTGTTGAAAAAGTAATTAAAATTAGTTTAATATTTTTCTCGATCGGTGGCAACTTCAATTCCGGATTGCGTCGTCTTACGTTAAAGTTTTAGAGATTTTACTTAACCTTTATGTACAAGAGTATATTTTTGGGGGGAAACACGTTTTTTCTGTAGCTCGAAAACGGTAAGAGCTAGAAAAGATTTGAAGGAAAATCATGAGTCTGAAATTAAATTTTCTACAAAACACCGTTAGGCGTTTTCAAAAAAATCGCACCCCTTCACGTTAAAAAAAAAAACGCCCTACTTTCAAAGTTTGGTAAATTCCCTTCAAATGTTGTATGATTTTAGATATTTTCCCCTACCTATGTAATTTTTTGGCAAATGTTATTAACGCTTTGTATTTTGCTTAGTTTACTTTAAATTTTACTGTTTACATGTTTTTTCGTAGCTTTACTCCTTGACCCTCAAAACTTAGGTTTAATGTCAAAATTTGAATTGGTTTACCACTTTTTACCACTTTCCAGGAAAACATCCTGTCCCCGAGGCACCTTCCTCTGGCGCCTAAAATAAAAAGGGGGCCTAGCGAATCAAAGGCGAGTAAATATCTATTACAGCGCAATATGGGGGAGCGAGCTGGTTTAGTGGTTAGAGCGCGGGACTTCAGTCCGCCAAGTCAGCAATGTATTTTATCCAAGTGATATTGCCGCAGCCCCTAGGTCTAGCCTGAAGTAATGTGAATAAATCCCAGGCTGCCTAGCGTCTTAGGACAAAAAACAGTCTAAGCTCGACACATAAAATAAAACAATGCCTACAACTTATTTAGTAAAAGCTAGAACCATTTTGAGCGTCTCGTATAGTGGAGATATACTTCAACAAATAGGCTAGTTAGTAATTATTTTTTTGTAAATTTCAAAACCCATTTGGTTTTGCAAAAGGATCAACACACTAAAGTAATCTAGACAGTTATATGACTATGATATTTTTTTTTGTCAAAAGTATTCGGTGGAGTTCGAGAAACAAATGAGTACGATTACTGAGTTTCCATTTCCTCATTCAAGTTTGATAGTCGAAATTGCAAGATTAACCGTCATAACATAGCGTAAAAACGTTTCCATTAGTATCCTCTTGTTTTACATCAGTTCCCGGTAGCTGGACCGTAACATCTCAGCCAATCTGCCAATCTGAGTGAAAACAGAAAATTGCCTCCGTTGCACAAGTACCTTTGTTCTCCATACACGTTGAAAACTGATGGTCACTTTCCAAACTGTGGCTCGCCTACAACAGCGTTGGTTACTTGTGTATCTATCAATGATTTCTGACAGTTTACGTAAAATGCAGGCAATCGAAACACAAATATTTAGCATTATAAATTGACACTTTACGAATGTTTACTCTCTTTATTCGATTATACCACTAAGCTGTTTTGTTTAGTGCACGTTAGTTCAACGCATTCTACTGCCGATCGTTCAAGCTATGCATTTCGGTTGAATACACTCATCTGTTCTATTTATTTAATTCAAATGATTAAAATACAGAACAAAACTAAAATACCCCCACCACAGCAAATCTGAGGACGATTATTTGTGTTGTTCTAAACTGTTAACATTTCACAAAAAACACTTTATTACCTTCTCTGTAACAGTGAATCTACATAAAATTGAATAGGTATAAAATCTAAATATAACATCTAAATATAGTGTAATGTATAGAATATGCACGTATAGTTTACAATATAGGGACTAAATCTGACATTTTAGGGCGATTTAGTTAACAAATAATCAGGCAAAAATTCGTTTGGACCGCAGGTTTTCTGCGGCGGAGGTATTTGAAATATTAAATTGGTAAAAATGTTCAGTATAAAACCATCAGATTTGACTATCCGACTTTCGGGTGATGTTTCTGGTTCATATTTATATCCCATTCTTGATGTTAATCGTATTCTATAATTAAATTACACGGGGAAATTCTGGAAACGTGCAAACAACATCGGATTGTTATCCATAAACTACCGGTATTGATTAACTTAATGTACTCAAAACTACATTAATAGTGATTATCAAAGAAAAGACTACAATTTAATTGGCTGTTTGTAACGACTTAATATTGTTATTGAACAAACATGGGCCCACGGTTTCTCAAACAAGGTTACAGGCTGTTTACATATTTAAATTTACTAGCTAAGAAATAAGCTTGTATTCATATGGCAATGTTAGATTATGTATGAAAATCAGGAATGTTTACCGATTGCATTGGATCCTACGTTCAGTATCATTGAAGACCATTTGAACATCACTGACCAACCATTTGGGACCATTTTGATTGAAGATCATTAAAACAGGCCAAATCGTGGCGTAACACACCAAACTTATACTCGTAATTCAAAGCTTTCGTTCAGAAAGTTTCGAATATCGTCACGCTTAATTAAATTGTACAACACGAAGTAATGAACTTATATTATACAGTTGATACAAGTCAAAACCACGTTGAAATATTAGGACTACATTCAAAATAAGTTGTTTCCATGCATAGCCAGTATTAATGACCAGGGATGCTGATTAAAACTCAGCATAGCCTGTGTTTATGTTAACCCACACTCTCAATCACAACTGATATATTGATAAATAGGACATATAACTTACATGTACGTCAAAACATTTCTGGTACATACCTGTAACAAGAAAATATATCTTAATGAATATACGAACAACTTTGATGAAAAGTTTATTAAATTTGCTAAGATATTAGATCTTAAACAAACCTTCCTTGTTGAGCGAAACTACCACAGCAGTTAACCTGGTGTACGAGTTTTTCTCCAAGAAATACCTCTAAAATAATCCCCAATTAGACATTATGAAATCTCACCTACAACTCAGCTGGAGTTCTGGTTAAGTGTTACTCTGATACCTCAGAACGTAAATTGTATAAAAGTAAAAGCGGCTAAAACTTAAAAAATGTTAAAATTATATTGATTTTAGGTTTACTAATGAAGGTCTTTTCTGTATTTAGTGTAATAGAATTGAGGACACTTTAGGCTTACAAGTAGTAGATCTTGTATGCTTAACTTATTTGGCAACTATCCCAAAACAATAAAATTCTTTGGTATTGATTATATTAGCAGAAATACTAATACAGTAGTTAAAAAGTATAGAGGTAATGGATTTGCAAATAAAATAAAACTAGCTGACTTCACAAGCTGAATATCCAATTACTGGTTTTCCTCATTGGAACGGACGAGGAAAAGATCAATCAACCGTTTAACAACATTACCACGTAAACAATTGTGTTTACTTTATTCTATAACTTGTTTAATCTAATCATCGCCTCTAATTATCAATAGTCTTCATATACGACATTTGTGAAAGATTAACACTTAATACTAACACCCCATTTATTTAATTTGTAATTTACATACACTCTAAAATTATAAAAAATATATAATAACTAGCTGTAACCCGCGGGCTTTGCCCCGTTTAACTTCTTAATTTTCAAAATTATCTCGTTCGCATGGCTCAATCACGTCCTGGTTGAAGTTTGTTCGCTACGCTCACTCACCTTTAGATTGGAGCTCGTTCGCTACGCTCACTCACCTTTAGGTTGGAGCTCGTTCGCTACGCTCACTCACCTTTGGGTTGGAGCTCGTTCGCTGCGCTCACTTGCCTTCAGGTTAGCTCGTTCGCTACGCTAACTCGCCTCCAGGTTGAAGTTCGTTCGCTACGCTCACTCACCTTTTGGTTACAAATTAGCTGTTGTCAGAAATGTAAAAGAAATAATAGTGCCGCACCCTGTTGGTAATCCTTGTAACTTTAAAGCTATTGAACATCATAGAACAGAACCAACTTGTTTAATTGAAACAGCTGTTAATATTCGATAATTCCATTTCTCATAAGGTTAACATGGGAAACTGCAGAGCCACTGGGGCGGAGCCCGAAAGGATTTTTGAAATAAGAATATGCCTATATGTTAATCGGGTATGTGAGCTATCATCATGCCAAATTTCAGCCCAATCCGACCAGTATTTTTCGCGTTCACTTGTCACAAACATACATCCATACATCCATACATCCATACATCCAAACTTTCTCATTTATAATATTAGTAGGATATCTAAAGGATAAAACTAAACATATTTTAAGAATAACGAAAAATAAAAAAATAACTGCATGGACGCCGGATTAACTCAGACAATACAACAAATACTCCCTAGTTAACTAAACCCTAGGTTTTTGTTTGGAAACGTCACAATAATAAGTTTTGTATCATGTTTGAAGTGTGAACAGTTTAAATCTACAGTAATTTAAAACAGTACTTTCGAACAGCACACTGTCGTTGACTCAACTGAACCAGTTTCTATAATTTCTAAAACTGGATACAACCAAACACCACAAGATATAGGCTATACTTTACACTAGCGTACAGAGCTGTTACAAACTCCCTGGAAATATTATTGTGTATTAGTTCCTTAGGTCAAGCCTGAAAACAATAAATAAACATCATATATAAACACAAAGAGAGGTTTCTGTCTGTCTGACTGTGTGTGACTCTTGTAAATTCATCCATTACTTTAACTCCTTAAGCGATTGACTTAAGTACATAAGTGGTGTTTCGACGCATGAGTATATGATGTTTTTCTTTATATTTTTGACCTAGAAAACAAATACAATAGTTATTTGTGTAACTAGTGTTATATTCCTACAGTTACTATAAAGCATAGAATTAATAATTCTTTCAAACACTAAACAACACGTTTTCGGTTAGGTTAAATCCAAGCGTTGAACGAAATTAGAAACACTGTAACAGCTGATCGTAGTTGCAGTATATTTAGGTGTTGCAAACTTATTTTCAAGTGTACACGTATTACACACCAAATAAAAACACACTATTTTCTGTTGTTTAGTTGGGATACTGGAGTGCGGCAAAAGCAAAATGAGTGCGGCAAAAACAAAATGAGTGCGGCAAAAGTAAGTAAATGCAGCAATAAGCTACTTCTTTGCGTGCTATAATCGGTGCAAAAAAGTCCGCTTTGTCAGTTAACTGTAGGGAAAAGTATTTCCAGGAAGTTTGCATGCAGTGTCAAAGGTATTATATCATTTTTGGCGTACTATTAATCATTGTGTTTCCTGACCAATATAGTCGTTGAGATGTAATCAAAGAAGATAAATTCGCCACATATAAAACACTAGCTGTAACCCGCGGGCTTTGCCCCGTTTAACTTCTTAATTTTCAAGATTATCTCGTTCGCATGGCTCAATCACGTCCTGGTTGAAGTTTGTTCGCTACGCTCACTCACCTTTAGGTTGGAGCTCGTTCGCTGCGCTCACTTGCCTTCAGGTTAGCTCGTTCGCTACGCTAACTCGCCTTCAGGTTGAAGTTCGTTCGCTACGCTCACTCACCTTTTGGTTGCAAATTAGCTGTTGTCATAAATGTAAAAGAAATAATAGTGCTGCACCCTGTTGGTAATCCTTGTAACTTTAATGCTATTGAACATCATAGAACAGAACCAACTTGTTTAGTTGAAACAGCTGTTAAGATTCAATAATTCCATTTCTCATAAGGTTAACATGGGAAACTCCAGAGCCACTGGGGCGGAGCCCGAAAGGATTTTTGAAATAAGAATATGCCTATATGTTAATCGGGAATGTGAGCTATCATCATGCCAAATTTCAGCCCAATCCGACCAGTATTTTTCGCGTTCACTTGTCACAAACATACATCCATACATACATCCAAACTTTCTCATTTATAATATTACTAGCTGTACCCACGGGCTTTGCCCCGTTTAACTTCTTAATTTTCAAGATTATCTCGTTCGCATGGCTCAATCACGTCCCGGTTGAAGTTTGTTCGCTATGCTCACTCACCTTTAGGTTGGAGCTCGTTCGCTGCGCTCACTTGCCTTCAGGTTAGCTCGTTCGCTACGATAACTCGCCTCCAGGTTGAAGTTCGTTCGCTACGCTCACTCACCTTTTCGTTGCAAATTAGCTGTTGTCATAAATGTAAAAGAAATAATAGTGCTGCACCCTGTTGGTAATCCTTGTAACTTTAATGCTATTGAACATCATAGAACAGAACCAACTTGTTTAATTGAAACAGCTGTAAGATTCAATAATTCCATTTCTCATAAGGTTAACATGGGAAACTCCAGAGCAACTGGGGCGGAGCCCGAAAGGATTTTTGAAATAAGAATATGCCTATATGTTAATCGGGAATGTGAGCTATCATCATGCCAAATTTCAGCCCAATCCGACCAGTATTTTTCGCGTTCACTTGCCACAAACATACATCCATACATCCATACATCCATACATCCAAACTTTCTCATTTATAATATTAGTAGGATAGTAGGATTACGAATATGAACGAACAGTTGCAACACAAGTAGTGAAATGTCCAAAGTTTTTTGGTCATCAACTTAAGACCATTAAACAGATTACATCTAGTCTTACTGTTATGTCGCAATACGGTGCCTCATTTCCTCCCCTAATGTTGCAGATTTGCAATATCAACCTTCACCTACCCCTACAACCCTGACCGCCTTCACTCTATAAATTACCACGAAGATTCCCTATGACGTTAGACTCGCAGATCGCTACAGTACAAGGTAACATTTGGTGATTGTATACGTTATTCAGATTAATCAGATGTCAAGGTTTCGGGAGATGGAGTTAAACAAATCATGGATAAGGAAATAGCTATTACCACTTTGTTGTATGAGAGGTTGAGGTTGTTGATGGTTGGGTTGTTGATAGGGTTGGTTGGGGGGTTTGAGAGGTTGGGAGATTGACTATGAATTTAGAAAATTACATCTTTTAAGTTTTTGAAGAGGAACGCAACTATCAAAACTTATGTAAATTAAGGTGGTGTTAACTGACCCATTCTAATTTGAAGAGGGCAAACTTTCTAATTGTAGGTAACGTTCCTCTTTATAAAAAGACAATTTTTTCGACACAAAAACCATTTAAAATACATTAGCGAATTTCCATATAGGGAAGTAGCTATTACCGTAGGTGGCACGGTAAGACCTAGGCCCGGGACCGATTTACTTTTTTATTTTGATGTCCCCAGAGGCCAAAAACAACATTTGTTAATATATATATATATATATGTGTGACCTACATAGTAAATTAAACCTAGGGCATGGGATCTTAAAATGAGAGTGGAAATGGTTAACATAAAGATCGAAGGATGGATATAGAATGGAGTGTGATGTCTTTTAGCTTTGCAACTGACTAAGTAAGTTTACAGCAGTTTATTTAGCCAGGACCATTTAAAAGTCCAATGATAAATGAGAGGTATGAAAGAGCTACTGACTTTCAACTTGTAAAACGGTTTCACAATGACCACCCAGCTACACTAAACTTTTACAACCAAATATATTGAATAAAGTAAATACTGTGCACGCAAATACAAAAACTGGCAATCTATGTCATAAATCCACTTGCGTCGGAGTCTCGCCGTCATATTCCTTAGACACTGTTAATTAATAGCCCATACAGCCAATGGCAAAATCTTAGCCAAAATAGCAACTGGTGTTGTGGTTAAAATCTGTCTATGAAAACTGACGTCACTGACGCTAGTTATTAGATTATGTGAAATTGGCATGTCTAGTTGACGAGGCTCACAGATCAATCAACTAATCACAGCTTGCACAGTATGAAACATACACGGTGTACATATACATTTGGTTTAATTGGATCGTTTAAGCCTACAAATGAGGATTGAATTGTTTAGGGTTGTATCTAGGTTGCCTAAACGTTAATTGTAATTCCCAATGCGTAAATTGGTATACACAGCTATAAATGTATCACAAATAAAGACTGAGCCAGGAGTGTTTTAATCCAAATTTAAGTGCAAGATGAGGTTATAATGGGGTGGAATGGCTTTGCAACAAAAGAATGATAATTGTGTCTCTTAACGTTATGCGACATTTCTCAAGGTTTCCTGTAAGGAACAGTTCAAAAAATGTTGAAACTATCTAACCTCGATCTTGTATTAATTAGCATCATTAACTGATAGATTAATGACTAATTTAAAGGTATCTGGGTTCAGAAACTAAATCAAACCATAATTTAGTTATCCAGGATATAATTAATCTACACAACATATCATAGGAATGGGGATAGGAAAACAAGTTTTGACTAGAAGAGAATCTATGTTGGTTTAGATAGCTCGACGAGACAAACAACAATAATTAATATTTGTAGAACTTCAGTATCAGAACCACACATGTAATCTAAATCACTAACCAAGAGAGTTTGAGATAGGTTAATATGTTTACCATACCAAACCCGAGACGGATGTGAGAAGTCGCAAACATTTGATATATAAATATTCACAGGTCTAACAAAATTTGTTACATTCACACACACACACACACACACACACAATCAATTACGCTTCTACAGTACGGTCCACGAGAGTTTGCGGTTGACGGAGGAGCCTATTTACCACGTGACTTCGAAGGAGCCAATGAGTACAGTGCGGTGTTGCCAAATTTTATAATACCAGCTGATTTGAAAATATTGTTTAGCATATTTTAATTAGTGTCGAAAAGTAGTAAACGAGTGATGTTGCAACGTCGCGCTAGTCCAGTCTTGCTATTGGCTGCCGCCAACTGCAGACCCTCGTGGCCCCTAAGTTAGTGTAGGAGTAACGCAAAGATGAAATATCAACGAGTATTAAATAGTCAATATGTAAGAGTGGATCTGAAAATACACGTAATGTTTTTACGAAACGTATATAGGTTGTCGTTGTGGACGATTATAAGAGGTAAACGAACATTATAAACACTCATTATCCGCCAGTAGGTGTTTGGTTAATCATCCAAACAAGGAAGAATAAACACATCGTCATCTCGTAGGTGAAAGTCCGATTGAAGATTAGATTATGTTTATACTGTAATTGACTTGCTCATTTCACACTCACTTAAAAGTTGAAGACCTACTATACAATATCCTTAACTGTAATTATTTTTTTGACTCTAGCTTGCTTTTAATCAGGGGGAATAAGCAATAAGGTGAATTATGAATAAGATAATACAGATGGACTCAGTCAGGCGCAATGTAGTAAGTAATCACTAATAATGAACATGTTTGTGATAAAGAAATATTAAAGTCACTATCACCAGAATAGTGTATGCCTATCGAAGTCACAATTACTAAAGCCACTGCAGCTGGAATTTAATTTCCATTGTTTATAATTTTAAAGCACATCTCGCAAAGTTTGACAGTTTTATTGAACTATGGAAAAGTAACTACTAAACCAATAATAGTTAAATTTAGTCAATATTTTTTCTTATTATCTTCTGTAACTTGTTTAGAAATATTCTCACCATCAAAAACAGAGCAAATTTTAATTTTAATGTAGAAAAACAAAGACTGAACAAACATCTGAACAGAAATTCGATATTTGACACGACAAGATTGATTATGGTTATAGTAACTAGCTTTTACCCACGGACTTCACCTCGTTCAAATAAGTGCAGCTGAGGTATTTTTAACACTAGGTATATGGAAAGTTCCCTTTAGAAAGGAGTTACATCCTTAAAGGGCAATTTATGAAATAATAGATAGTTTTGAGCAAGGTTTCTCGTCATGGCGAACATTTTAATTATGGTATATGGGGGTGTGACTTTAAGTTTACTCAAAAGTTCATGGGTACTTTGGGATTTATATATGGATACTAAAACACAAACGAATATTTTATTTTATACATGATTTTCAGCTCGTCCAAGCCAACAATACTGTACAGCAGATCCAACATCCAACAAACGCATTTCTGATAACACAATCATTATTGATAAAAGGCAGGCAACATACACTGCTGCATGTTGAGCGGGGATACCGTGTATTCTTACTCATATAAAGTAAATTGAATTATCAGAATATTACTGGTCAAAACTACTATAGCAGTTATAAATGTTTAATACAATAGCTAATACTTTTGCTGAAGAAAAAATACGCAGATAGAATACCTACACATGCTGTGTAAGAATCAATACCCTGATTAATAATATCAATAGTTCCAATTTTTAAACAGTAGAAAATGTTAATTTTTATTACGTTGTATAAATTAAATCGTGATTAAATTAACGTAAAAATGCTAAAACATTAGCTTTTCTTTTTAAACGTGTCTAATCCAATGAAGAACAATAAATTATTTTGTAATATTTATTTTTAGTTTAATAATAAACATTTATTTATGACAATGACAGTCTCAAAAGATTACAATGAATAGTTACTGTATAGTAAGGTTTGTAATAAAGTTAAATTTTTAAAACGGATTTTCTCCAAATGATTTAGGAAACCTGATATAATTACATAGACTACCTTTTAGCGAATTTCCCATACAGTATATCTCTTCCCCTCCCCCCCCCCCAAAAAAAAATGCCTTTAAGGCGGATACAATTAAAAGTTTATATATTTGAGTTCCTGGGGATTTGAGTTATGTATTGTAAACAAGGTTATTCATTTCCAGACCTAATGAAGATTATTTTGTATAGTATAAAATACTAACAGAGGGGCTTTTATTGGAAATTATGAACTTTAAATACACCATTACATAATAAAAGTATTATATGTGCTGCTAAGATTTTTATTTGCACAGATATATAGCCAATATTTACACATTTTTTGAGATTCTGCAGTACATATGAGTGATTCCAGGATGTATTATTTACACACCTCTTAACTCCAAAGAAAACAACGACTGTTCTGCAGATAAAATTAATTTGTTGTTAAACCTTACTAATTACAACCACGTCTTTACTGACGTACAGTCGCGTCACAACAAACACCTCAGCTATGGAAATCTCAACAGGAGTAGGAGTTGACGGTGCGTGCCGTAGGACTCTAGCAAGGCCAGTAGATATACCTCTAGACTCTAGGCTAAAATGGCCGGGGGGGTTGCTGCATTATCCTTTAGATAAAATCCATTGGTGATTTAACGGGATTGAGCCCGGGACCTCAGGGACCGAAGTCCCGCGCTCCACCACTAGACCAGCTCTCTCCCCAATGAGTTGGGGCTATAGCATAAATCCCATCTAAAAAGAAAATGCATTGGAAAAAATTGTTCGGTATAGACATCAAGTCCATATTGAGCATCTGTAGATGGTGGATTCAATATTACTGCTGGTCTAGTGGTAGAGCCCGACTTCTGGAGGTCCCGGGTAAAAATCCCGCAAATCACTAAAGTCATCATCAGAAGATGTCATCTTTAAAGTAATTAGTGATGATACCCGTGACAATCTTGACCTAGGCTGAAGAAATGTGCAAAACAATTCCGAGCAAGAACCTAGCGTCCTAGAATTTGAAGGTGAGACAAAACCGATAATTGACGTACGATGTTAGTATGATAGAATTATTTCGTTCTTAAAAGGCAATTAGTTTACACATTGTTACTCAAAGGAGCAGTACAGGATATAAATTACAAAATCGAGGGATTTACTTTTCTTGAAACCTAATGCTCTCAAGAAACAAACCAAATTCCTGTAAAGTGGTTAAGTATTTAATCCCAGAAATCATACTAGGACACGATTTCCTTGTGAAATAAGGTGTGCAGATAGATAGATAGGGTTGCAAATGAATTATTTTTTTGAAAGATATAGATATATTGGGATGGTTAGAGGACATACACTTTCATTTGGGGGCAAAATCAGAAAACAACGGTTTGTTTTGGATAAACTGAAAACGGGAATATTGACGATTTTAATTGAAATGTGTTTTGTACTTGTAGTCATTCATGAAACTGGCCTAGTGACGTCATAGGTAATCACCACAGAGCATGTGTGATCACCTGATGCAATGTGTATGTCTACTGCAATCAACGATGGCCTATTATACGCTTGCTACTGCTATAGATTCAGCTTACTGTACTTCCTTATAGGTTTGTCATCATTCTCGACCTACTGAGAACCGTGAAAAGCACTATGTTTCTATGCGGGGTGTGTGGAACGCGCTTTGATGTTTCCTAAATTTATTTCTTGCTATTTCACCAACATAGAATATTAAATCCCCTCAAATTAAATTTTAAAATGTTCACCTTGTCCTCTGAGATGATAACGAACGAGAAAAGCCAAAAGCGCACACTGTCACTTACGTGGTTCTACCATTGTTCTACAAATTTAAGAAAAACGTTGTCACAGCTGGTACATACAGATCGGTGTCTACTAATACCACAATCATTGGTACAATTGTCTTACATAACACCCCGCACTATTCTAGGTAGCGTGCTACAGCAGTTGTCGCGGACACAGTTTAGGTAGTGGCCACGTGACGAGTGACCTTGCGTCACAACCAGTTCCGTTGCAGCGGCCGATGTCAAGGTCAAGGCGAGTGACCAGTTGTGACCATCCGAGCCAAACCTTCCCCATTCCCGTTTTTGCGCAATTTCGGGGTTCTACGCGAGGCGAACGGGTCGTGTTTTACAGGAAGTGGATGAAACGGAAACGAACGATGCGGAACGACCAAGGTAAACACGAAGTAGACCACGGTAATATGAAACTGGCTCTAAACTCAAGTTTAACAGTTGATCGAATTTTGGGATGTATTTTACAAAACATCTTCTATCTTCTATATATATAATACGCTAAGCCGATTTTTGTAAACAGAACTCCTCTCTCATTTCTGGACCGATTTTGATGATTAAAGTGTCAAAAAATGGCCCTGATCTGTAGTTTTGCAAAGTGTTTTTCGTTTTTTGATATCTTTATTACTTTGGGCAGGATCTTCCATCAAAGTTCGGTTTTCTCCCATAAGATTAACATGGGGGAATCTAAATACTTAATTGGAAACTTTGTCTCCACTAATTTGAGAGAACGGCTGGGCGTAGAAACTTGGTAGGGGTGTCCAAAGAAAGGTCTTGGTCTGTAGATGAGTTATCAAAAGAAAAACAAAGTAAATTCGCTTAGGGCTCTGCCCCAGAAGCTTTTAAAGGTCCCACCACAGATTTGTTTACATTTTGGCCCTGTGGATAATACTTTTTAATAAAACAGCTGTTCATTTTAAAATCTATTTTACTTATTTAATACGCAAGCAGGATTTTTGTGACAATTACTCCTCCGAAACTACTGAACCAATTGACATGTTTTTGGTGTCATTGGAAAGAGCGTAACGTGAAGTTGTGCAGGAAACTTTCTTTTTAAGGAAATAATTAGAGAGTGAGGCCCTGGGGCCCTTTAAAGTTTCATATTTATCCATAAGATTAACATGGGAAACAAAATTTGTTATGGATCTCCAGCTGTTGTGAGAAATTAAGATCGAAATATTTATTGATGGTATCCATGGTAACAAAGAACAAACCCACAAAATTAAAACATGTAAACAAGCAGAACTAACTGTCAAATTAATTTTGATTTCACAATTCCACACAGCTGGTTCAAACATATTAAATACTGCATGATTATTAGAACAGGAACGGTAGGGATCATAAACATTAATCAAATATGTCACTCACCCGAATAATTTTTGTCTATGCCCGAATGTAAACATTTAACATTGATTAAATGGAACTGTCAAACTATATGTTAATGTCATTAGTATGGAATTCTTTCAACATTATTTGTTGATCGAGATTGTTTCAATATTTTTGAACTGCTGTAGTAATATTTTACAGGAAATAATTGTTAGATAAATTCATGGATATAAGTAATACCTAATTCAGATTCTTCAATCTTTGCTGTTATTATGTATCCGCAGCAAACCTTCAGACTAAGCGAATTTCCATTTACCTGGCTTAATTAATACAAAGATTAATTATTCCCTTAAAATGGTCATTTTTCCTACTTAAATAACATTAAGTTAATTTTAATATGAGTACTTAGGTTTGCTGCTACAGGGCAGGTAGGTGTGTTTTTGTTGAAATGTTGATAGCTAAGTATGATTGTTATTGGTTTGCAAATCCTGTATTACTTCACAATTGCTCGAATTCGAGCAACATGTACACTAGTTGTATTTTAAACAGCACACATTTATTGGGAGTTACTAAATAGTCCAAAAGAAGTATTTGCAATGTTATTTTCTGATTTTGAAATTGATTTTATTCTGTATCATGTCAGTCATGTGTTGCAATATAAAGTTCCATTCATTACGAAATCAGTGGAAAATCCTTTTATCACAATAACTCTTACAATTATTTCTTATTGCATCGAAAACTATGACCGTTATTCGTTTTGAAATAACGCCTCCAACATTTTGCAATTGCTCGAATTCGAGCAACAGGTGCACTAGTGTAAACTATTATAATACTGTAGGTGTGTTGGGTTTGTCTGAAATTGGTTGTGTGTTGTGTTGGTAAGCAACAAGCATCATATCCATAAAAAATAAGGAAATTTAGAGACGTTTTAGGTTTTTGATGACAAAATGCCACTGGTGTTGATGCTGATAAGAAGTTTACAAATTCTTTGGTCTGCAAAATTTCCAAATTGACTAGAGAGATGAATGTAAAATTAGATGTATGCCTCTTTCCCCCAAACGTCACTAAGCACAATCCTACACCACTATAAATAGCCTAAATAATTCATCTGATGATTCATTTTAGTGCTCATAAACAGAAACGCATATCGTAAAATTTTCATTTGGTACATTGTACACCCGTGGCATTTTTTAAATTTAGAACAATAAACACTCTTAAAGGATACCGTGGATCTACCCGTCCCTTGAACGATGTTCGAGATACAAAACTACACGTCTAAAAACAGCTACAGCAACACAACCCCTTCTACGCCACGATTTGAACAGTAAAACAAAAATTCCACCGAGTTGTACAGGAACATCGAGTTATGCTCTAATAATAGCGTCTTATGTGCAGCAAAAAACTTGTTGATACCTCGACCTAACCCGACTACTTTCACTTATCACCTTTCACCTATCTTCTGCTATTTATACCTAGTCTACTTGTTGTTTGTTTTTTACATTCTCATCTCAATATGATGTGCCGGGAGAGGGGAAACTGTTAAACGCTGATCACGTGGTTCACAGAAGACTGAGGAAACTTACAACTAATTACTTACAATTAGGTACCTGGGGACCAAGCTATGGATCGGTGTAGTTTATTTCCACTTTAAAGACAATATAAAGGAAATTCATGTTTTATTAAAAACTAATTTTGGCTTTTATTATTTAAGTTTCAGTGGAATTTCAATTTATTATGGGAATTTCAACCTGGCAATTTACAATATTAATTTATTTTACAGTCAATGGTAAAAAATCACTCGTTTATAATAGCACACGAATACTAGAAAAATACCGGTTGGATCATAAACATTTATAATTAACATATGGTTTTGTTTACTTAAGAAAACAGTTTGCTAAAAATTGCCTCAGTACTTCGGGGATTTAGTTTTGATCTGAACAATTTTCGCCTATTATCAAGTAGTCTTCAGTGTAATCTTTGCTCAACAAACAACTGATATTTTCCCCTTAGTACTGCATTTTGTAATTTGCTAGTATACTGTGGTTGGCTTTCTACAAACACATGTTACTTGTTTACTTTTGCCTTGTTATTTTGTTCAACCAACATGCTTACTTGGCAACCCATGAGGCCAATGTAAAAATATTTGACTTGCAATTTAATTTTTTACCTAATTAAAATTTTGTGTAGTTTTTCACCACAGTTAACACGTTTTTAAATTAAAAATAAATTATTTACAACATTTGAAGAAATTTCGAAGCCGTGATTTTGTGCATGCATACATACACATACAAGCCAACATTGCAACTAGTTGGTATTTCCCTTCGAAGGGAGGTTGGGTTAACACAAGTTCTACGAGCAGAGTTTCTCATTTCCCCTAATTAATGATAAATGTTACAGTAACGGTAAGTAACTAATATTACATCCTAGTAAAGCCTACATCGGGGTGGAAACTGAGCTTATAAGCAACTCACATCTGTATGGGTGGTCGGCTTACGAGATGATCTATATAATTATAGGTTTGATAAATCACGTTTACAAATTTAATGGCGAAATAATTTTATAAAAAAGTAATACATTTCTTGATATAATTAAGTATAATAACTTACACATTATGGATTTTTAATACACCTAATCATCCGTAGATTTATAATATTTATTCACATATAGGCCCCTACGATGTATGTCTAAGTATGGTACAAACCGGGTTAACCTAATTAACATTTTTAAATTAAGTTTCTTAACACTTTTACAAAGGTTTTCACACATCCACGTTAAAGCTACCAAAATTAAAAACTCTGTTAACGTTGGCTATAATCAGCATAATTTAATCTATTTTTAACAGTGTGTGTTCATCTTCAGATTAAGACGTAAACAGTTATATAGTTATGACATTCAAGACAGCAATTTTCTACACAGCCAGAGAGGACACGTATCCCACACAAGCGAATGTATAAACTATGTTTATGTATTATTAGAGTACAAACATGTTCACCGCTCAAGCCAAAAGATGTAAGAACAAATCGCCAATTGAGCCAAGTAAATACACAACATGTGGACTACGAGAGGAGAGGAGAGGAGCGTGCAAACAGTCGATTGAGCTTCAGCCAAAGTTCGTATTCGTAAACATAACAACCAGAAATAGCCGCACGGTCAATACTGTATCAATGACAGAACCACAGCGCGGCGGCTAAACGGCTTAACCGAGCAGAGCACGATCTTAATGGACCACAGAATGTTTACAAATACCCCCTGGCTGCAGCAAACCAGCAGGCTAATCGAATTTCAATTTGCCTTGAAGTCGCTTTTTACTAGAATATTTAAATTTAACATGTCAGATTTATTCCCCATTCAAATAACATTAGGTTTAACGAGGATTTAGGTTTTGTACAACAGGGAAGGAAAATTAACGGTATCAGCAATCTGACATGTACTTTCTCCCATTAGCTGTCCGACAACCCTTATCATGGGTAGAGTGGTGAGAGTAACTATTATATTTTGTGGGGAAAATATCAAAAGTTGCAATAACTTTTGCACCGTAATTTTTACAGCATTGGGGGTTGTGCCCTTTTGATTAGAGTTGAAGGGGCTATGCAAAAATTAAGAGGTTTATTTTTATGTTGATTATTAAATTAAATTATAAAAATGCTGAATTTTAATACAAAATGTTAAGGCTGTTTTTGAAAATATCTAAATATTCCTTTGTTTTATAGATTTTATTAGAAAATCACCATTAAAATTAAAAACTTGTAAAAAAATTAAAAACGCCTTCAGACACCATGGATTAGAACCCTACCAAATTTCATCAAAATCGGACCACAGGTGTAGTTTGTAGCTCTGTACACACATCCACAACCTATCATCAAAATACCGTACTCAATACGGATATTACGAACCTAAACTCATTTTAAAAAATTTGAAGACAAGCAAGCAACTGGTCAGTTTAGAAAATAGAATAATTTATTCATATACTATATATAGAGGGTGGGGGGGGGGGGGTAAAATTCACAGTACTCCCAGGCAAATGCACATTGAAGGCTTGCCAAGACATTCTATGAATGGAATGTTGTAGATACACATACTTCTTCTCTATGTAACGAAACTCGCAAAAGCAATAATGATAGGATGCAGTAAAATTCGTTCATGGCAAATTTTGATTGAAAAAGAGGATTGTGTCTATAAAAAAGTACTACGATGAAGGCTGATGTTGAAGGTGCAGCAGACTCTAGGTCATGACTGCAGTATGACATCATGAACAAGCAACAGGTGAAGAATCAATAATAGAAATGGCAGACACAAACAGTTTTAGTTCTACATCAAGGCAGAGAGGATCTACAATTTGTATTACAGTATTGAGGATTACCACAGCATATGGTTAGTTTATCTAGTGGAAAGTCAACACACATGTCACAATTCACAGTAAATTAAAGGTTAAAAATACCTGTATTTTTCTGTCTAGTAGTTCTAGAGTGGGTTATGATTTATGTAGGCTACACTTTTTGGCTAGAAATAAAGTGACAATAATTTAAGAAATTAAATTAAAGTTTTTCTGATGTAGTGTAAAGAATTAGCCTATACACATTCTTTTTTCAATACTGCAGTATTGTTAGCTCGAATTGGAAGCACTAAGTATATCCAATTGGGAAAAAAAACTCTTGTGAACATAAAAACAATAAATAACCAGTACATAACCTCATCAGTTATCATGTTCCTTTATCATATTTTATCCCATCTTATTTGTTCTTGAACTTGTAGATTTAAGGAATAAATTATAATTAAACTTGACCATACAGTATATGGGCCCTATTGTATAAAAAATTACTATTATACTATTAAATATAATTAACAGCTGGAGATATTCATTGATTTCTATGCTACTTTTTTTAAATCAATAGCTTCACTCACACAAAGATCACTCTACTAGTGTTAATTATTACCAGAGTTATGAAAAGGACAGATTTAAACCTATGAGCTAAGCTTATTGACATTTATTAGTGTAGGATAACTGATGAGTGAAATGTCTTGGCTAGTTTTGACACTGACTAAGATCAGCTGTGGCTAGTTTTGACACTGACTAAGATCAGCTGTTTCTCGTCTATAATCAAGAACAACTAAGATCAGCTGTTTCTCGTCTATAATCATGAACAACTAGGATTATTCAGCTGTTTCTCATCTATAATCAAGAACAACTAAGATCAGCTGTTTCTCGTCTATAATCATGAACAACTAAGATCAGCTGTTTCTCCTCTATCATCAATAACACTAAGATCAGCTATTTCTTGTCTATAATCAAGAACAACTAAGATCAGCTGTTTCTCAAACTATAATAAAGAACAACTCAGATCAGCTGTTTCTCATCTATGATCAAGAACAACTGGGTTCAGTTTGGAATCAAAAAGCTTCTGAACTTAGTTGAGATTATAATGCGGTACTCATCAGGCAAACACTACAACTAACTGCCACTTTCACCTAAAAAGTGTGTGCCAATCTACTTAAAGTTTGTATTTTTTAATCACTCGACTCACAGTATAATCTACAACAGCTTACACAGTTACACACATATCCAAGTTTCACTGCAAGATAAGAGATTGGGTACTATCATTACACAGGTACTATATAAACTACTAAACGTTGTTGTCAAGGCGTGATGTCTAACAGAAATGGAAACACGACGCTGTAACAGAAATTGTCCCATTCCTACTAGATTGTTTGACCAAAACAGTAACAATGGATGATTTCCTACACCTTCTAGCAATGTCGAGCTCTAAATAAGGATCTACGTCCTCCTGTACAATGTACATGAAATCCTTGATACTATTCAATTCCCCGCTAGAACTTTTTTATAAATTTATGTACTGTATGTGTAACTTGGCCACTGTACTCAAAATGAATTAGAAGGGTGCTGTGAGAGGTTCAATCCTGAGAAAGTCAGAAATATTTTGATGGTTCAAAACTGAACCCAGTGATCCTTGATACCTTTCATTCATAGGCTAGTATTTTTAGTTTTTTTTATTACTTTTATTCTTGACACAGTCTTTCCAGAAATTCTGGTCAACGACGTCGCAGCAGGTATTAAAAGTTTAAATGGCCCTGATCAGAATCAGCTGATTTAGTCAGTAATAACGCTATATGACTATAATTAAATCTAAGGCTTACCTTACGATCCAATTTATTTATATAGTGGAGACCTAGGTTTATACGTCGAAACGTTATCGTCAGTCCTTTGTATAAATTGAATCGTAAATTGGAGCCTTAGATTTAATTATGTTCAATAACGATCCAGAAGCTACATCTCCAAATGAAAACAAGTTCTATGACTGTCTACGCCTACGGTACTACATTCTACACTAGCCTTGCATTCAGTTTAAAATATGTAGACAAAGTATGTTGCAGAATCAATAAAGAGATTAAGTTCAATAGAGTGTGAACTTGCGATGTTGTCACGGAACAAATTTTATTCATTCAGTTTGAAAGAATTATTTTTTTATGGGAAAACTTATGATCTGTGGGTACTCTTTAAAGGTTAAGGAATAACCTTGTGGTTTGATTATCAAACCTTGAGCTGTCATTCACTATTCGGTTATTGTATTGCATTTCCCTTTTAATAGAAATCACTTTACTTTAAAAAAAATAAATTAGGTTTATTCATCAACAATACGTATAACTTTGTTTATTATTTTTAGTTCACCCTTGTTTCTGATATGACTAAAAAGGTTCTCTATGAACTTATCTCGAAAAGAGTTTGATATTTAATTGGGTTTTTAGGATATTTTTGTGTGTTACTTTAATTAGCAGTATTTATAAAGTTTAAATTAATTGATTTCACGTGAAGAATCATTTGACACAAAAAATGTAAATTGATAAACAAGACAATGCCTCCAGCGCTTGCATTCAAGTCTTGAGGTCGCTGGTTCAATCTAAAACACTGTCGATTCTAGATCCAGATGACATTAATTTGTCTTCGGGCAATAAATTATTAGTTATTCTACAAAACAAAAGGCTGAAATAAGCTTTTAGTAAAAAAACCAGGGGTCTACTGGTCCATTACAAGATAAATATAGACAAAAGAAAAATACAGGTTTTTATGTGCAGCCCTGAGAACACTTACAATACAATCAAGCTGGGTAACTAGCGAGAGGAAATGATTGAAGAGGAAACTGAAATACTAATTTTGCTATTGTCTACTCTGACTCTAAAGAACACTTGGTTCCGCTCTTCCAGATCTGAACATTTGTCTGAGGCGTGGTGCAAACTACACCAAGTACACACCCTTCCTTTGAGAATCAATGATCCCTATCATGTCATCTGTTAGAATAGATCTCAGATGAGTAGGCCTATTTCAACAGATTTATCACAAATAATTGAAACCCTTGACAGTCTCTTAAAAAACACATTGCTTGTCAGTGAGAAAAGTGAAGTTTAATTTGAATCAAAATTGGTTAAACGATTATTATTACCAATTTAGATGGGGACGCTAACCAGGTACAAATCTTAACCCAAATTAGTGAAGGATGTAGGACAAACGAAGTAAGATGCCTTGTGTAACTTTTTTACTGACTAAGACCAGCTGTTTCATTAGCCAGGACCATTTTATTAAAAGCCCGATGATTACGGACAGCTGGTTCCAGTTTTGGACCATCAAAAAGATAGGCCTACTTAACTTTTCTCACCTATACGATAAATTTTCAGAAGACGTAAAAAAGATGAACCATCAAAATGTAACGTAAACTTTAGACAGCTCCTTACATGACCAACAATGCTCTGTTTGTTGCTTTAATGAGCTAAAGGCAATTCACATTGGTCCCCTAGATGTTTAAAAGATAGCTTGTGTTCAAATATTAATTTTAGGTGCTCTAATATAAGTATTATGAATTTTAGGTCTTATTGGATAGGTACCTAGTTCTGCAGGGAACCTACAATAAAAATAGCTAGGATTTTGATTAAATTAGTCTATTTAATTCAATGTAGGCCTATTTATTGGTGATTTGTTATCGTAATCGAGTCTAGAAGAAGGCCGTTTTTTTGTGTGCTGCGGCGTTTAGGCTAGGTAAGATTGGATCAGTTTAGTTTATGATGATGATGACAAATAAAAAAATATTTCCAAAATTCAACCTTTTTAAGTTGACACCTTTGTAAATTTAACTTATCTCTTTAACAAAATACACGTAACAAATCAACTTTTGTTTTGTTTTTATAAATGTTAAGTTAGCCTACTTTGTTTAAGTATTTATCATATACTATAGTTCGGCCGCTTAGAAAACGACCTGCGCACTAATGCTAAACCGATGCTGGAGGAGGTCGCTTTCTAAGCGGCCGAACTATAGTAAACACGTTGCTCGAAATCGAGCAATTGCAAAGAAGTAAAATAGCCTAGTTATTTAAAAACAAATAAAAGTCATAATAATTTCCGATGAGTTTAAAAGACTTTGAATTGGAAAAAAAGAACAGCAATTAAATTATACAGCTGATCAAAATGTAAACAATTATGTTCTTCATAAGGATAACATGGGAACTTTAACAGCCACTGGGGCAGAGCCCAAGGGACTTAAAAAAATGTAAGGTCAGTTTGCAAATCTACGCGACACGTTCTTTCCAATGAGACGTCAATGGATAAAATCGGTTAAGAAATGGCGGAGGAGTTCAACCGACGAAGTTTCATGTAGCGTATTAATTACATAGATCATTAAACACAAACCAACATCCACACATTTTTACTATACACATTTTTAATACAACCATTGACTGATACAACATAGATAATTTACACATTGACTGTTTACAATTAACATATGTTCTTCTCACTATTAATTTATAGTAAATAAATCTATAAGTATAAAAGAGGATGTTTGTATATATATTTGGCAGTGATAAGCTCAGACACCGCTGAACCGATTGCCACGAAACTTGGTACATACGTGTAGAATTTCATGGAATAGGTTTATACACCATCAATTTCGTGATCCGTCCAATCGGCTCCGCCCCAGTGGCTCTGGAGTTTCCCATGTTAACCTTATGAGAAATGGAATTAATGAATCTTAACAGCTGTTTCAATTAAACAAGTTGGTTCTATTCTATGATGTTCAATAGCATTAAAGTTACAAGGATTACCAACTTAATAATGGACGGATTTTTACAAACGACGTGTCAAAATAAAGTATTTTTCGTGTAGACGCCCCCTTTCACCAATTCCTGTAATAAAAACTCTCGGGCTTTGCCCCACAGGCCATCAAAGTTGGAGTTTCTCCCATAAGATTAACATGGGGGAATCTAAATATTTAATTGGAAACTTTGTCCCCACTAATTTGAGAGAACGGCTAGGCGTAGAAACTTGGTAGAGGTGTCCAAAGAAAGGTCTTGGTCTGTAGATGAGTTATAAAAAGAAAAACTAAGCAAAATCCTTTAGGACTCTGCCCCCAGAAGCCTTTAAAGATCCCTCCACAGAGTTGTTTACATGTTGGCCATGTGAATAATACTTTTTAATGAAACAGCTGTTCTTTTTTAAATTGTATTTCAAACAACACACATTTATTGGGAGTTACTGAATTCTACCAAATAAGTATTTTCAATGTTATTGTCTGATTTTAAAATTGATTTTCTTCTTTATCATGTCATGTTTTGCAATACAACGTTCCATTACGAAATCAGTGGAAAATCCTTTTTTCTTAGCATTTCTTAAATTATTTCTTACCACGATTACTAGAATCGTGTTTCTTGCTGAACTATCTTATATCTATTGTACGGGTTGGTGTCTGCCTTTTTCACCACTTTTGCCTACCTTTTATCGTATTATTCTACACATATAAAATATTTAGGCCTATGTAGAAATATATGCTCTTATCGTGTCTAATAAAATCCAAACATAGAAACCTTGCCTACCTTGGTACCCATCTTGACAAATTATTTGCACCTGCCTATATAACGAACTTTGGCGCACTGGGTTGGTAACATTATTGAAAATAACACAACATTTGGGCTGTAAAATATGGTACAAAGAGAAAATACTATTTAAGCAGCTACTGTCATGACAGAAATGTCATATTCGTTTTTAAACTAGATCACATAATCCTTTATAAGATACGTTGATTAACAATATGTAAACGTCAATATATACGTAACAGCCAATTTACAGTATTTTTTGCTTTTTGGAAATGCCACATTGCTATGTTATTTACATTATTTGCTGCCAATGAAGCCGCACGACCATATAAACGAGGAGGCCTCAGTTCAAGAATAAAGGCCAACTTCACTTCAAGTATATTCCACTACACCTAACATTCCGTAGAGAGATTATATTGACAACTTTATGTTATTGATAAGGCTGAGACAACTAACTGACATCCCCCATGTCAAGGAATTCCAGCTTTAACAGTAACCCCACAATCAATTTCTGAAAACTATGCTACTTTGTATGGTCACCATTTAATAAGAAAGTGTTAAAGTATTAGCCTAGATGGTTCATTCATTGGCACAGAAGTACGATATGAACTGACTTGAAACTGACTGGAAAAATCAAACTTACACTGCAACGGATATAACTCCCTTTGAAGTTAGATTATGTCTTCCCAAAAAAGCATTTTCTTTCTAAATAAATCATATTACACTGATGAAATCACGGAAGTGTTTAGCTACAAAAGGTCCACCAATACGATTTTAAATACTTTTTAATGTTTCTTTCAAAGGAAGAGATACCATATAACATAGGCCTACTAATAATAACTCCGACGACGTAGGGTATGGGGAATATTTTATTCATTGAATGATCAACCAAATTTGGCAACTAACGCAATTAATATCATTATTGTTTTTACACTTATTACTCTTTAAACAATGCTAAATGCTCAAAATATGTATATTTCAACCAATTTATCGCAGTTAGATGAATTAACGTAAGCCTTAAAAGTAACCGTCGATTTCGACGGGTTTCACCGAGTTAATATTTAATTTCTGACAACAGCTGGAGTTTCAAAACAAAGTTTCCCATGTTAATCTTATGGAGAAATACGAAACTTTAAAGGGCCCCAGGGCCTCACTCTCTAATTATTTAGGCCTACCTAAAAAGAAAGTACCTATCCTGCACAACTTCACGTTACGCTCTTTCTAATGACACCAAAAACATGTCAATCGGGTCAGTAGTTTCAGACGAGTAATTGTCACAAAAATCCTTCTTGCGAATTAAATAAGTAATAGATGTATCTATCATAGACTGGGATTGTGGCGTTGTCCTGTAATCCAGCTACTTGGAGGTCACAAATTGTGGATGTTTATAGGCATGATCTGTGGATGCGATACTACCTGGTGTGGATTAACGCCTGCACTAGTGAGTCCTACGACTATCCGCTGTACTATCCTGATAATTAGAACAATTTGTAAATTACAAGGTAAAAATCTGGTTTGGATTCCACTATAAACTGTAGGTTTGTTAGTTACCATAGGCTGTATGGGCTATCAATTAACAGTCACCTGTCTAAGGAACGTATCGGCCTTTAGTCAGTGACAAGCCTACAAGATTGTGCCACTCATCTCCATTCATGTACCTCAGGCTTAAAATGTACCTACTTTCGTGCACTTGCTATTTCAAGTAAAGTATAAAGTAAGTATTAAGTGTATAGACCAAACTGTAGGTACTAAATAAACCTAACCGCCGCAGAACAGTGTAGCCTGCCGGTCCGGTACTAAACTTGATGGCTTAAAATATTTTTATGTGGTGTAAAAGGATCCTATTTGATAAGATATGCCTATAAATATTGAACTAATATTTAATGTGATAGCCTAATACATCGTTGGTTCTCTGCGGAACTAACTTAAAGTAAACCTAGGTCTTATTTTATAAATACTTATATTTGAATCGAAATTACTAGTTAAAAATCCTATGTGTCCGTGGCATAAAAATTTACTTGTGAGCTGTTTGATCAAACCAAAACATTGATCACAGCTTATGTTAATGCAATTCAGCCTAATAGCCTATTTAACTAGGCTTAACCTAGTAGACAGAAGATGTCAATAGCTTGGAACCAGAATAAATTGTCATTGATTACCAAAAGCTTCCAAGGAAGTACATTATGCTAATTTACTCTTTAAGACTGGGCCTTCCTTGACTCCTTCGGTATCCAACTAAGTTACTGTTGCCTAAGTAGGACATAGTCCTACTGTCATGGCCTATTTCTATCCAACAAAACATATTCTACCACTGCACCTTACAGAGGTAATATTTATGCATTAAATTTGTTCATTTTCAGTACTTACCCAAATGCAAAGAGGCTCCTGAATCATGAATGACACTATATTTTTTATAAAAACCCCAAGAGTCGACAGTTTTCTTGACAGTCCTAAAACAACATCATATGAATCATTTTTAACAGTCTCAAGGGTTTCTATATTCACTGAAGATGTAGAATTGCTCTTCCAGCTTGGATCACTTGTCACATGAACAGCATAATATACCGAACACGATAACACCACAGCACTGATAACCGTATAGGCTTTAAGGCTAGGAAGAGGCAACCTTTCGAGTAAAATAACTGGCATTATGAATGATTTTCGAGTAACACAAATTACAAGAAGGACAGGCTATGTCATTACTAAATAAAACACTGATTAACACCAACAACGAAAACACAACTCCAACACTTGTAATTTTGTATGCTGTCGACGTGCCCAGTCAAGTCAAGTGTAGTTAGTGTTGTGTTGTGAGAATGAGAAATGAAATGTATCTATCTGACTCTGACAGTCAGTGTGTTTGACGGAGCAGACGCAAGTCGCAAGGCGCCCGACCAATCGCATCATTCGAATTCTCCACAGCAGGCTGGCCAACACTGGATTCAGGGTTTCCCGTTGGTTTCCTTATATTTCAATATACAGCAAATAATGGATAATAATAGTTAATAAAATATAATTTTAAACTGTAAAACACGTGAAAAAACTGATTATCTAATAAAAATGTTCTGGTCAGATTTTGAAATACCGTAGGTGTCTAGAAACAACTTTAGTAGTGAAACACATTATTTTTTTATCACATATAGAATTGTGTATATAGATTTTAGTTTTACAGTATTGGGAAAGTGTGGTTAAATTTTCTTTAATATATGAAGAAGTTATATTTTATGAGTTAAAACAAATAAAATACACAAAATATATTCCCACTAGACATTTTTACGCACATATGACATACAATTCAATATTCATGCAAGTATTATTAATTTATCGGTATGGCACAATCCTTGGAGGGAAAATGTATTTCCCTACGTCCGCGTCGGCTCCACTGTTTTATCAGCATCCACTCGGTTATATGGTATAGATCGTAATATTAGCCAAGATCATCAACATTCATTTTTCAACGTAAAAATATTATTGGAAAATAATTAATAATTCCAATATTAATATACACATTTTGTGTATAGGTATAACAAGGCAATTTCGATTGGCATTGGAGCTACTTATTCCGAAAAAACTAATTCTTTCTAAATTATTTATTATACGGATTTTACTACTAATTTAAAACTATTTTAGATTTTAAACCCCAAATTCTTTTTTTTACTATATATAATTTTCATTATGTTTACGTTAAAACAATTAATGGAACATGTTATCACTTCTTATTTTAACGGAACTTGGTGACCGCATGTCAAAATTAAGTTTTTAACAAATCCCTGCAACAATTAAGGGTATTTAGTTTGACAAAAACAGCCATTGTCTACAATATGATTATACTGAATTCAACATATTTTTTCCCCCTTTCCATATCCCATTAAGGAAACGTTTAAAAATACGGATTTGAGAAATCAAACGAACACTTTGACATCGGTACGCTTAAAATTATATAAGTCTTAATAAGCGACATTACAGTACAAAGATTCCAAAAAAATTCGAATGAAGGCATTACTGTAAGAAGTAAGAACATTGATTAGATTTTAGTTTTTAATTTTTTTTTTTATTTGATTATATATATGTTTTTGCGAATCTTACACAATTGTCGCATTTTACAAACATCCCAAATAAACGACATTCGCATGTAACTGTCAAAATATGACCAACACTATTTGTTACCGTATTTAGGATGTCGACTACATGCAACTATTTCAGTTTCGATAATTTGGGATATCGACCCCACGGTATAATCAATGGTACGGGCTGGCAGGTTCAAACGGAATTCGCTAGGTCGCAGCACTGAACAAGTAAGTTATCAGAGCGGGAAGCTCTGGGATATTTAAACTACAATATGAAAGGTGTACGTAATTCAATTTCAAATTAAAGTATATAATTTATTAACATTTCTTCAAACTTTTATCCAGGATTATCTAAGTGTGTATTTTAGTAGTAAGGTAACGCATTGTTTTATGTCAAAACTCGAGCCATGTGTGAATTTTGATATGCAGTAATGTAGTTTAATACTCAATAGCAGTATGACACCCAGTTAAAATTCTCAAGGTGGTAAATCCACAGTTTGAGCAAATATTTAAAATAGCCATTAGCTATACACGATACCCATTATTTACCCCGATTTTTATGAAATTCTGTAGGTACAGTTCAACATTTGTTTGAATGGATGCGAAAATCAGGATGACATTGGTTGGAGGTTTGAAATGCAATGTGTTGACACTTGTTGGTACCTACTACAATTTTATACAATTAATTGCATAATGCTACTATTTTTAGTAGATCATTTCGATTCCAACTTCTGAAATAACTTGGGTGATAAAATAATTTCTGTTTATTTTTTATTGAGTCGATTTACGACCAATAGATGTATTTCTATACTGTATGCATTACATACTTTTATGAATACGTACAGTGCAACCGATTGTTGTAGTCAATGGTATACTCTATTTTCTATGAGATATTATATTTTACAACTATTGTTCTGTTCCCTATTTGAAGTTACCTGAAAACTATAATTTTGCTGATGATTTAGAGAACTAAAAACGGCTGCTTTCCGGACGGTATGATGAAAATTATATTTTACAACTATTTTGAATGCACGTATATTTTCAAGAGGCAATTAACTTAAACATTTTAGATGGAAATATGGCCATATGACCATATTATCAAGTCTAAAGCAATTTACTCGGAAGAAAATGATTTAAAAATAAATAATTATTGTGATACTGTATTGTATTTTTTCAAATAATGAACGCCTGCATATTTTTATAATCAGACTGTTTTGAACTGTTATGCAATGAGGGTTGCAGCAGTAGGGCACTGTTCAAGTTTAGACCACGCCTACACGATGTTAAATCTGACCCGAAAATCCCGTAGAAATCAATGTAAAAATAACACAAGTTAAATTTTTTGTTGTAATTAAAATTTCATCTAGGTTACGTTTAAACTTTGCTGTGGAAAAAATACTCTACAAGCTTAATCGGTCGGTTTCCACTATTTCAGGTTAATATTATTGAGTTAAAATCTGCCTTATTCTAAAAAATCGGCGAATATATGAACTAAAACGTATTGTACAATGTCCCAAAATTATCGTTGAGCACAAAGTTTTTCTCATTTGCTTTTCAACGATCCGTGAGCGACAATAGTTTGAATACAGTACCAGAATATTCTGACTCTAGTCTGGTGCAGAGAAGGAGGATCTTGATAAGGTGAAGAAAATAAAGTAAAGTATGACGTAGAGATTGTAAAATGTCGATAATCATTGCATTGTCTCTAATTCATTAGCGAATTTCCCATATTGGGAATAAGCTATTACCGTAGGTCTTATGGTGAGACCTAGACCCGGGACCGATTTACTTTTCGTTTCGATGTTTCCAAAGGCCAAAAACACCATACCATGGATGAAGGTATATAATTATTATATTACTTCATCTATGGCCATTAGTCCAAAGTCATATATACAGGGTGCCCCGTAAGTAAACAGCCAAACTCAGGGAAATGGTTCTATGGGTCAAAACATAGAGAAAATCAGGAATAATATTTTTCCCCAAATCGCTTCGTTGAACAGTTATCCACCATTTTGTATTTTTCATATAAACTTGTATTTCTTTGGATTGTTCCAACCGATCTGTATGATACTTGTTATGTATGTATGTAAAAAGTAGAAGAGACCCATGTTAGAAAAAAGTTTTCTTAATCCAACCACAGATAAGCAAAATATTTTTTTCTCTGTGACCCAATTCAAAGTTCCAAACATAAAGGCGGCCATTTATTTTTTAAGTTACAAATTAATTCATGAAAAAAAATCAACACCTTTATTTAGCATTTAAAGTTCTATTAAACGACACCAAGGTCAACAAGATTTAATAAAAAATAACCGAAATATCACGATTTATTATTGGTTGATTAATAAGACAAACCTGACTAGCTTAGCCTTATTCTTCCTCAGTTTACAACAAAACATCGTGATATTACAGTTACTTCCTATTAGATCTTTTTGAACTTGGTGCCATTTGATAGTGCATCTTAAATGCTAAATAAAATTGTTATCTACATTTTTTTACAGTATCATCCATCTTTTAGTAATTTAAATTCAAAACATTTAAATGTCCGCCGTTTTAAAATTTTGAATTGGATCAAGACAATTTTCATTATAACATGGGTCCAGTCTATCTTAACATAGATGCCAAGTTTTATAAAATCGGTTAGAAAAATCTAAAGATAAAAATGCTTATGCGAAAAATACAAAATGGCAGACGAAGCGATTTTGAGGAAAATGTTATTCTTGAATTAATTTCTATGTATTTTTACCCATAGCAACATTTCCTGGAGCTTGGTTCACGTCGTTCACGATTATTATTAGCACGATAATTCGAGTAAAACTCAATCAATTTTAATAACATTCGGTACAAACGTGTAAACCTACTTTTATTCGAACAAGCATGATCGGAACATGTCGGACCAGCATAATCGGAACATGTCGGACCAGCATAATCGGACCTGTTACGGAGAAAATTAAAACAATTGCAAATTCTCCATAGCTCCAATTCTTATGGAGGGTTACATTATTATATTCCTGAAGAAGGCTAAAGACGAAATATAGAACTTTTTTTAAGTGTGTGATTAGTTTATATTTTTTGTATAATGATTTAGCCGTTTGGCAATTCTATGAAGAAACGTTTTTATAAAAGAAACACACCCCTTTTATTAACCTCCCTGTAGCAGCAAACCTAAGTGCTCTTCAAATCTATTGTTATTAGGGAATCAGCCGGAAATAATAAAGTGAAAATCCAATCAGGCAATTGGAAATTCGCTTTGTTACCAGGTTTGCTGTGGCAGGGTTATTGTTATTTGTTCTGTACATCCACCTGAGTGAATAATACCATCCATCACGTTGGTTGGAGATCTATTAAGGCCTATATGCCTATCATTTATTTCCAATTAACCTGCAGGTATATATATATTATTTCACCAACGCTTAAACAAGGTAGAAGTATAACACACCATCGTAACGTCAGTCTAAAAGGGTATGTCGTCTACAGTCTCGAGTCTAGGATCTTGCCAAGGAGGTGAGTTGAACGGTGGGTGTTCGGAGTCCTCGCCCAGAAAGTTTGCTATTTTTAAAGCCGTTTGGCGAAGTTTAAAGCCATTTTAACGTGCTGAACTGTGTCCATAAACCTCTGTAACGTTTTAATGACAAAGTGTATGGTTAAATTTATATTTCCCTGGCCCAATGAGAGGAAATCTTTAGCCTCTATAGCCCCCCTTGGAGCCGCCACTGGTTGTCTAAGGAGTAGAGCAGTAGAGGGTTTTAAATATTTTGTCAGTTTTTATGAACCTATAACCGAAAAATCTATAACCCACAACCTGGGTAGCTGGGGCCCCGGAAGCCGGAACTCATCCATATTTCTTGTATGATGGCACTTTTCCGATAGTTACCTAGTCAAAAAGTGTGCACGACAGAATATTTATGAAAATTGTGAGACCAAACCTGGGTCTTTTCAGGAAGAGGGCCGCCATAATTAAATTCCCTTTCGCAAGTTTTGGGTAAAATCAGACCATTTTCTGTTAGGTAGTTCGCTTCGCCTTTGCATTTGCAAGTTTTAATAATGGCGATCCTCTTCTTGAAAAGACCTCCAACCTTCAAGTTTTCTCTCAACTCCAAAATTAAACCTACAACATTCCTTTAAAATTACATGGGGATGTAAGCGCATACCAAACCAAATCCAGCACCGAATCACCCAATAACTTTATCAGAACACACGGTGATTGTTGTCTCACTATTGTGCGGGTGATAAGGTTAGTTGTTGCGCGCGCATGCCCACCCGCCATCAGTCAGCTGATAGTGAGAGAGCCAGTGTCCATCGTCTGCAGATGACCAAACCTTGACCGACGATGGACGACGATGTCGATATTATGACGGCAGCGGCCGCCACTGCTTCCGTCATCGTCGAGAACGCGCAGGTGGTCGTTGGCGGCCCTTTGCAAGGTAAGCGATAGCGTAGAGCATAAACATGTTATACTGTATGAAATGTATTATTGCAAAACACTCGTTGGTTGTGGAAAGATTTGGGATTCAAACCGGGGTTTTCTTAAGGCTAAATGGGACCATCTATGGGCATTTATGGGGCTTACATGAGGGCTATGAGCTGTGGGTTGTAAAGTTTTAATGAACAATCTAGCATATATTTTATGGTTTATATAAAGACTAGAAGGTACTGTATTATTAACTTATAAAAGGAATATGGTATAGGAGAAGGCACAGGGTTAATTTGTGTATGAGTCTAGCTGTACGCGTATATAACCGTTGGGGATAATTTTCATATAAACAATCATTTAATACTCCAATACTTTTAAACAGTACTTCGAATTCCATAGGTTATTGACTGGTTGGGTAGCTGAGTTGTTAAATACTGCTTGCCTACAATCAAAAGGTTGCCGATTAGATTGAGAGAAAAGTCAGTAGATTTTTCATGGTTTGAAACTGGACCCAGCTGTCGAGCTGTCCCTGATCATTGTGCTTTAAATAATGATCCTGGCTTATGATTAGCATTATATTAGCTGATCTTAGTCAGTAACAAAGCTACACCTCATCTGATCACTCCATCCTACACTCATACTTTACTATTATTTGGATTAAAATCGGCACCTAAGTGACGTATCCATCTCAATTGACAATAATAATGATATAAGTAGCCTATTAAATTTATACCTTTATAATTTTAATCATCATTATGTAAGTATTGACAAACGAATTCCAAAGTACCTTATTTTGGACAATCTTTACGCTTACGCCTCATCAGCTTAACCTTTGAAACTGTTGCATGTTGGTAGGGGGAGGGGGAGGGGAGGCGCCTGTAGTGGTGGGGGATTGTTTATTTGTTTAAAATCAAAGTCATAAGCATGAATCACCAAAAGATTCTCGGGTTGCCAACATTATCGACGGAACGAGTAAATAAAATACGTAGTACGAGCCGGCAACCTTGTTTCTGGATCTCCGGGGGAAAATTAAAAATAAATAAGTTGGCAGAACATATATTTAGTTGACGACGTAAATGTAACTTAATAAAATTTTATACAATCTCTTCGTTAATTACATTTAGATTAAAAATCCCTTTGTTTAGAAACGTAAAGATGGACTTAAGTAGAGCCTACATTACATAGCTTCCCTTTTGCATATGTTTGGGTAATATAAGGAATGTTTGGTGATAGAGTTATGATTGTTACTTTAAGACGTCAGCATTGTTAATCGTCCAACATAGTATAAATTGTTACTAGCCCAGTAAATGGTGTTTTACCGTGCGAGCACGATGGTTCTCGCGCGAGGTGTAGTCGAGTGCGGGATTTTCGTGCGAATACGGTAAAGCTTACCGGGCGAGTAACGTACGATACTTTACATCATACACAGACAAATTAGTACATTTTAATCTCATAACACAATTTATTTAGGTCTAACAAAAATTATAATATTTTCATATTTCAGAAAATAAAATAGGCCGTTGCAGTTAGTTGTTTATTTCTCCAGCTGACTGAGTGCACGGTAAAGTACATTTCGTTACTTTTCCGTGAGTAGGCACGGCAAAGGGAAACTTTCCAGCATATCAATACGGATGGAAAAGTACCTGTTACTGTGTAGTATGATGTAAAGTAAATTACAGATTAGTGTCCAGAAAGTTGTCATATGGCATTTACATAAATATAGGCGGATTAGAATTATTTAGTTTGAACACTCATTTGCCTATTTTAGTCCAACTCCCCTATACGATAACAGAAAATGCGATGGTGTTAAGTATTTATAGTATGTGTTGATTAGCCAAAGGCCAGCTGATAGTACAGTATGTGACTCGTTCCATAAAGTGTTATATAAGGCAGAAAAATGTTTTCCCATCCCATAGAGCAGCCTCAGTGGTCTTTTCAACTACTGAATCTGTACGATAAATATACTTACCAACAGGGATCAAATATCCATGATCTACAGCCCTGTCCAAATGTCTTAGAGTTTTTCGACGGGTATCATCAGCACCGTTTAAACACGTAGTTAACAAAATAATCCTCGACATAAAAGTAGATTATTGTTTATAAGTAAATACGCGCTTGGCTTAAACATACTCCAATAGCCAATTATACGTTTCAATTACTATTTGCCCAGCCAAGGTTAAAATTTCTGTGTATTGGTCACTGCTTATTTTAATTAGCTTAAATATATTTAAGACCACTGTATTCAGGTTGAACTATCGAGGATTATATTTCTTAGCGTTTAGTAAGAATTTGGAGTCTTCACAGGTCTTGGGTGTTAAAGTTTAAACATTCGTTTTTCATTAAATGAAACCATTGACTATATATACCTGTAGGTATATATAATCATTAAATGACAAGTAAGAAAATGAAATACAAGATGTAGTTTTTTAGTTATATTTAAAAGACGTTCGAGGAAAGATACGTCCTCTGAACTTTTATTCAATATTGATTTGTAAAAGAACAATGTAGGACTACGTCATGTTTGTAAACGTTGACTCTGGAACCTAAACAATTCCACAGCCGCAAGATTAGATTAAATGTCAACCAGTCCCGTTTACTCGCATGATACTTATTCAGCAGTTTTGTCGTTTTACATTTGACACTAAAAATAATCATGGTGTACTACGTACTTCAAAAATTATGTTACTCTGAAATTGCGTTGTTCTTACCCCTTTTATATTTTTTTACGCAGTTGTCAATTTTATGTGTTTTTTAGGAAACGTCCAACCCCAGGTTTTTTCAGATGTGATCCAAAACCTTGAGATCTCTAGCAATCTTCTCATGTTGCACTACGCATGTACTTTGTATATGAAAACACTACAAAAATGTAGTTCCTCAATGTATTACACTATTATTTTTAATAGAGCGTATGAAAAGTGTAGCCTATCTATAAGTTGTTTCATTAGGTACAAAATAGAAAAGCATTGACAAATATTGTGGTGCGATGTTAAAAATTGGTCATACCTTAACAACCCAACCCGTATGCATTTTTAAAAGTAGTAGATCATTTATGATTGATTAATAGTATACAGTATTACATTACTAGCCCGGTAAGTGGTGTTAGCCGAGTGCGGGATTTTCGTGCGAGTACGGTAAAGCGTACTGGGCGAGTAACGTACGATACTTTACATCATAATACACAGAATAATTAGTCCTTTTTAAACGCTTAACACAATTTATTTAGGACATAGCATAAATTATAATAATATTTTTTATAATAGAAAATAAAATAGGCAGTTGCAGCTAGCTGTTTATTTCATCAGTTAACTATATAAGTGTGCGGTAAAAGTACATAACGTTACTTTTCCGTGTGTAGGCACGGCAAAGGGAAACTTTCCAGCCTATCAAAACGGATGGAAAAGTAGCTGTTCCTGTGTAATATGATGTAATGGTAATTTCGTAAAGATGATTTTGGCAACTGTTAAAAGTTTATTCTTTGTTGATGGATCTAGCCAAACATGGCTTTGTTGATGGTTCTGGGTCTTCCCAAAGAAGGTACAGGATGTAGGAAAGGACAGTAGTGCCTGGCGACATAAAAAAATCGATATTTTATCCTTGAGTTGCTATTGATCCAGATATTTTGTTTTATGTTTTGTGTTTCAACAACCCAAAATAAACTCTTACGACGCTCGAAACACTGTAGTGTATATATGTACTTGGATTTGATTTCGTAAACTAGAAATACAAAGCAAATACTGGGTTTACCATTCTTACTCAAAATAATGTCGCTGTATTTCTCCAACCAATTAATTATTTTCATCCCAGTGATTACTGAGAACTCGTGTTAATTTAATCGGATGAAAACACCCGGAAAAAGCTGACCGACAACACTGATAACCTCGACCTGTGATCGGCTAAGAATATCTGTCAGGGTGGCTGTATAATCATCGCAGGCTTACAACACCAAGATAAATCTAAATCTTGTAATACGTTAATATTACAACAATCTATAGTGTCCGAACCATACATTTAATTCGCCTTGGGTAGTCAAAAGTATGATTCATTTAGGCCTAGTTTTATTTAATATTTGAGCTAAAAGTCCAAAAATGCCTATCTATTAAAAAGGCATTAGGGAAACTAAGTCGGCCACATATGGCTTTCACATTAAGAAATTAAACAATTTGAGATGTCTAGGTTAGTTAGACTGAATAAATTCGTTTCATTAGTTGGACAAATTTAAATTTCACTCTACACATGTTCAGAAGTCCCTTTGCATGAAGTTCTAGCTGTTGGGTTTCTAGGTCACCAGTTTGCATTGAAGATTTTTTACATAGTTTCGTATGTAGGGCTTACTTTTTATGTAAAAACTGTTATGTAAAATCCTTACGTAAAAGCATAGATAAAAGGAGGATAGACAGGAGTATGTCTAATTCTTTAAATCTATGGTAAAAGGTAGATATAGGCTTACGTTTCATTTAGCGTATTATAACCACAAATGAGACGTCCAATCATGTAAAAAATATACAGTTCAATACTTATAACAAGTAAATTAAACTTTCTCTCCCATGTGCCTATTACACCATGCTATACTGGCTTGAGGAGTTTCCAATTGATGTTTTTGTCTCGCACCATTTTGCAGCTTGCAACAATATAATACGCAGGAAAACAAATAAATGTGTTTCACAATTAAAAGGAACGTGTGGTTATGAAACGCGGCCGGGTCAGCCTCAGCAGCTGATACGGATACGCTATCAGCACGGCACAGGTCCGTGTCACGGGAGGAAACAATGCTACCAACTGAGAAGGAAAATTAGAAAACAATGCTGCCAACTTGATGTAGATAGGAAAATTACCCGTGCTAACAAACTATAAGTTTTGAGCAGAAAACGGTAATACTGTACAGTTTGTCCTAAGAAACTTCAAAATTTGAAAATTCAAACTATACTGAAATTAGATATGTTCAACTGTTTGACTAGAACCACTTTGTCTTTGGTAGGATTAAAATGGTTAGGAATTGCATCGATCCTTATAACTATCACGGTTGACTTTTCTAATATACAAAAGATCTTGTCTTATTTTTAGAAGTTAATGTTTTTTTTTACCAAAACTAGTGCTAGATCCTGACTATCTACCTGGAGTGGATAAAATTGTTTTCTGGATTGTTGTTACCTGCCCTAATTTGACATTTTTGTGACCGTCAACACATAAAAATACTAGAACGACTCCATCATTGGTATTGGTAATAAATTGGGTTTACAGTAAAGATGGTTAAATTAAGCTTATTTCAACACCAACAATCCCAGTAAAACTTAAATCGCCAGTTAAATTCTGCCCTAGATAAAAAAATACCCCTGAAGCAACAGACCTGCAGACTAAGCAATTTCAATTTAGTTATCATTTGCCTGATTTGATTTTCACTTAAATCTATTTCAATAACATTAGATTATTCTATCATTATCGTTAATTTAACGAGTACCTATGTTTGCTGCTACAGGGAGGGTAATAAAGTCGGTGTTTGGTAAAATGTTCATAGCTTAGTATAAAATAAATGAATTTACCAAGTTTTGTCCAAATTTACCCATAAAAAAACCAAACTACAAGACTTTACCTATTCTCCATGAGAATCACTTATGAATTTTAAATTTACAGTTTTTTTTTTTTTAATTTCCTTAACTGTGCAAAACACTTCAATATACTTAGTTATTTGTTTTTAAGCTCTGCAAAATTTGAAAATAAATTCCGAAGTTTTATGTTTTTGAGGTCAAAAATGGGAAAATCCAATGTTTACCCCACAAAACACCAAATAAATCCCCGTTCCCATAGGCCGAAAAAATATAGGTTACGTTTTACCACGTTTAAACAAAACTTTGCTCCATTTATCGTGCTAGTCTCATATACCTGAATACTTTAAATATATGAAATTGAACGAATGGTGTTTTTGGCCTCTGGAGATATCAACATTAAAAATGTAAATCGGTCCCGGGTCCACGTCTTACCACGAGATCTACGGAAATAGCTAATTCCCTATAGGTAATTCGCTAAAACAGTAAAGTTAATTACTTTTAATGCATCATGGTACTTAAATAAACATATTTATCAACTGCACTGTACCTATACTCCCCGTCTACTCCCTCTATGAACGCGCGGGATACAAATTAAAAACGTTCACGTGTCTGAACTTAACGCCACTTGATTTGTTTTATCAGCTGAGATAAAACTTTCTGCATCTCCCTTTAGAGGTGAAATAGGTCGCGTTACCTCACCAGCTGCCAACAGCTGCGCTGAAAACTTATTGTTATGCGGTCAGCTGATCTTTGTAAAACAGCTGATAAAAGTCGCGGCGATATGCTTTATCGAATCCTTATCTCCCTCTTAATTCAGTTCTAGACTGCATCTCATAGGTTTGACATGAAACTGGAAGACGCAGTGTACTTTCAATTTTTCGGTAAGAATTTTATTTATTTTGAAATCTAGAATTATGTTTTGATTGACAAAAGTACACTTGTTTGTTAAAAAGGTTCTTATTGATACTCTACAATTTAACTGTAAGTTGTGTCATTTGATATTGAAAATCAGTTACAATAATCAGTTACAAAGCAGTTACTTTGCATTGTAAATACAGTATGTTATATTGTTAGCTCTTGTAGTTTCTAGTTAAGTTAGTTCCTTTTAGAGAAATATTTAAAATTAAAACATTATTGCTGAGAAAAACACGTTTGTTAAATTATTTAATGACAAAAACTGGAAATACATTAGGCATACTAAAAATGTCATCGAATAATTAATCATTACTTGATAATATGTTGCAAGTTCTCGCGTGTCCAACGGCGGTACAGTATATTCATTATAGTTCATTAGAGTAGTGAACGTTAAGTTGTTACTACATTTTCCATCATGTTCAACTACCAACTATGTAACTTTCAACAAGGGGTGTTTTTTAAATAAAATTTTGAACTCAAATTCTATATTTAAGAACCAATAGCATTATCTTATTTAAATTAGACACATCTTAAAACGAACCAAAAACATGATGACTGAAACTTGAAGGCGATGACACTGAACAAATTATAGACACATTATTCATCTACCACTGTTTTCAAAAACACCATAAACGCCTTTGTATTAGCTTTGCAAATTTGGGTTATCAGCTGATGTGGAGATACCGAGGAACAAACGTCAACAAACCAACAAAAGGGATGAAAATGAATCATCAACCGTCTGTGGAGAAGTAAAGAATGACTCATGAAGGGGGGTGACTAGGGTTATTATGCTTTGTGTCTGAAAATAGTCAGATTAATAGCTCTATAATTCGAGTCAGTAAAGACAATTTTATTGTGCATAGAAAGTGACATACCTTAGAGAATGTGTGATAGTTTATCTGTCGAAATGCGTTCGTGCACCACCCAGAAAACAGGAGTAGGTTTATGACTTCAAGCTCAAACCTAAGAGGGAATTAATTAGTATATGAGACAGAATATAGGAAGTTGTTTACATAGTTTAATAATTATATTGTATTCCTACCTAACCTAAGTTATTGTGATGACTATCAACGTTTCCTAATGATTATTGAAGAATCTTATAATCATTATAATATTATTATTATGCTGTCATAATAATGCTGTACAGTTGGGTATATGAGAGGGCTCAATAATTCGTAGATTCGTCGAATCTGAGAACATTCCAATCGCTTTTGACAGTTTGAAAATAAAGCCAACTGTCTTTGACCATTTGGCTTTTACTGTTCAAGGAAAAAAACAGCTAATCTTTGAATTTCAAAATTTTACACTTTTTTGTTTATTTAACAAACCTAATCTTAGTTTCGTGGTGTGTCAACTGCGTAGTTAGAACACAACATCGGATATTTTGACGTATTTTCAAGCTGGAAAATGCAAATTTTCCATTCCTACATAGCTTGATATCTAGAGCAAGTTAATTGTTTTGAAGAGCAAGATAACGGTCAACAAGTTGTTATCGATAAAGCTACAGGCGGCTTCTGGTCTTACTCCTATCACCAGAGATAACATCTACTCCCAGATATCACGTATTGAACTGTTGTAAACATGTCCATTATTTAAATATAAGGAAACTAACCCTCCAAGATACCTATGTTGTCACACAAATCCCAGTTGATGTGATTACCAACAATATTTGCCTCTATCGCTATTTGTTCTGCTTCAGATTCACTCCGAACTTCCCATTCAAAATATACGATATTTATTTCAGTGTAACTAGCAACCTGCGTCATTTCTTGATTTCAAAATCCGTGATATATTTGATTTTTAGTTGATAAGGATGAAAACGATTACGTCTCATCATATCCCTATTATTTGCATTGCGAGCTCTATTATTTTCATTGCGAGCTCTATTATTTTCATTGCGTCATTGCGTGCGCGATCTTTTCGAGGCATCTTAGAAAAATTACAAATATTAATGAAACATACTATGAAAACACAATATCTAACATAAATAATTTTCTTCTTTACATTTTATACCAATAACGTTACAACATTTCACTTGAATTCACTGAAAGATTACCAACAACAGATAACCCCATTTTTGTATGGATGTAATCAAAATTGTATCATGGCCATCTGTTTTGATGTAAACTGTAAATAAAAATGTAAACTTGAAAAAGTTCAGTTGGTTGACATCAGAATTCAGCACAAACCACGAATACTAGAACAAAACTGCATTAACATACATATGTTTTGGTAGTTCCATTTAAGCAATGTTAAATAATGTTTATTTTTGGGACAAAAACGTCATTTTTTTATGTTTATGATCCATACCGGTTCTTTTCAAGTATTAGTGGCAAAAACTATGAAATTTTAAAAGCCTATAGGACGAAGGGCTTTCACGGGATATCAGTGTGTCGAAAATAGAGAATTTTTTTATTTAAAAACGTTATCATAAGTTAAGTATCTGTGAATGTAGATATTCTACAGTTTACTCTACCAATTACTTTTGATCCTACAAAAGTAGACTACTTATCGTATTATAAAATCTGTTTCATATTTCGACGTGTGTTCCAGTTGCTCATGATTTTAAACGTTTTCCTATTATTCTAGGACGAACCCCATTACATCTCTGACTTGTTTTGTCACTCTAGTGGAAGATTAATTGTATTATTCTCTTAAAATAGCTTTGATAGGTTTGATTCTGAGAACATTGGTAGATTTTTGATAAACTGGACCAACTGTCCTACATCTTATAACAAATGGTCCTAGCTAAAGAAACATATTTTAGTCAGTAACAAAGATGGAAATCACATCTTTCTCCATTTTGCGCTAAGCTTTCACTCGTAAAAATGTTAACCTGAAATATTCAGGTATGAAATATACAATTTCCCCTTAAGTATCGGTATACTTACTGATGCACTTTACATTCACCGAAGCGTAACACTTCTTATTATATTCTATTTCTCCACTAGGGAGGAAAGTGACGAACAATATAGTTCATCACACAAACAAAAAGGGTCGTTTCAACCCTCGCTCATTTTCACTAAAACCTGAGCTATCGTCCAAATAAGTCACTTTAGGCCCTAGTGATTTCAATAATATACTATTTCACGAAAAGATAGCCTCTCAAAACGACTTCCAACTCGTGCTCAATTTTGCTAATGAAATCAAGTAAGTAGCTGTTTAGTAAGTGATTCAACAATTTTGTCTATTACGACTGTCTTAGTGTTCATTATACTATCGACATGTCGAACTATTTACAATAATGCAAAAATAAGCTACAACCAATCGAATTTTTCTATACATAATTTCGATACATTGGGTTGATTACGACTAAGTCTACAACAGCTGACTTTTCTCCCTAGGGACTAAACTGGCTTTTCACTCCCTAGCTAGTAAAAAAGATACTTTATACCCGCAACGCATGTAAAACAGCTGTTTTAGCTACAGTATGGTGAATTATTTTCACCTATCTAACAATACTTATCCATGACTCTACCAATTAAACACTGTATAATATAACTTTTACTTTCACTTCTCTTACTACTTATTTCGCTGAGTTTCTCGAACAAAACTGACGAACGACGGACAAAGCTAGACAATGCTGATTTGCTGTTCAGTGTTCACGTGCTGAGTTAGTCAGCGATCAGTTGTGATTCACTTCAAGTAGAGTAGCTTCATATTGTATGTGTTCTTCACTGACTGAACCAACTCACGTCCCCATGGGATTGCAAGGATCTTCTACTCAAGGTAACAAGATTAAAAAATAACCATTAAGTATAAACAGTGACGCTTAGAATGTTGTAGCATCGGCTCAATAGGTCTATACGTTCCATCCCATGTTAAAGTTGTACCCAGTTTCAGAACAAAAGATAGTTAGTAGTTGAGCTAAGCAATCGCCGAGTGAGCTGATCTAAATTACGGTTTGTTGCCAAATCCGCCGATGTTTTGATTAGCCAAATTGAAAGGGGACGACTTTAATGCACCATAGCAGTTTTTATGTAATAGCATTAATAAAAAAACTATTACAGTTACAAAAACTAGGGGAAATTCAACTACAGTATGTTCTTTTGGAATAAAAAATTGTTACAGCTGATCCATATATAGATTGGATGTCGACTTCAGTATCGACAAATTAGTACCGGTGCTGTAGCTGTAGTTATAAAGTAAAAACATACCAATTTGAAATAGTATTGATTTAAATCATTTATTTGGAGAAAAGGCAGTAGCTTTTTGGTGGTTCGAAACCGTGCCCAGCTGTTCCTGATCATTGGCCTTTAAATTAATAATCCTGACTAACGAAACAGCTGATCTTAGTCAGTAACAAAGCTATGAAGATCATCTCTCACCATTCTACACTCATTTTTGGGTTAAAATAAGCACGTAGGGGGCGTCCCCATCTCAATTGATAATAATAATGACAATGAAGGAATGTTTTAACGTATTTGACCCTATTTTAGTTTTATACTATTCTCGACTATTTCAACAGCAACTGCAAGTAAGTGGCAGTTTTCTTTGTTGCGTCCTCCATCATAGTCACATGCAATCAGCTGTTTCTATTACTGAATCGTTGTCATTCACATACGTGTTTTACATTGTATTAGTACGATTACATTCATTACATTTTATTGATTAACTATAGCCGCCGACATACGAGTGTGCAGTTTATGAAAGTAAGTGTAAGTCAACTGTGGTGGTTTGCTAGTATATTAATTCATTTTGGTCAAATTTGGCAAAAGTATTTATTTCATACTAAACTACACCCAACATTTCATATTTCACTAAAAAACAAACTTTATTTTCCTGTAGCAGCAAACCTAAAATCCTAGTGTTATTTAATTAAGTAGGAAATAAATGTGCGAAATGTGAAAAATTTTAGGAAATATTCTAGTGAAAATCCGATCAGGCCAATGAAAATTCGCTTAATCTGCAAGTTTGCAGCGGTGGGGGTATTTGATTTAATCAACTGTTTAATTTACATTGTATAAAGATTAGTTATTGATTTTAGATATTGCAAGTAGACTTATTTTGTTTGTAAACGGTTTATTCTCTTTTTTAGTGTGTTTAATACTAGGGTTCAATTTGAGAGGGCTGAAATCAACTAAATATTTGTCTCTTAAATTTATGGCAAATTTTACAATGTATGATTCACCATTTGGTTTGGGTTATCCATACTAGATTACAAGCAATGTTTTACAAAGATATTTATTTGTTTGATTAGCTGTTATATTTATTATGTTGATAGAAAAATAAAATAGTAAAAAACAAAATCCTCTACCAACTTAACAACAAAAAAAAATACTTGTACAATTTCCTTCGACTGATAGGATGATAGTTCCATATGGGAAATGTTAATAAGTTGTTACTTTCTTACAGTATAAAGTGTAATACGTATATACTACATAGTATAGCCGGTTTACTTTGTTTATTATTTTTGTTCTTGTAAATTGTGTATGTAACCACAGACGTAATAACACTCTTTTAAAACCACAATCTAATCATATAATTCAATCAGCTCAAAATGATGACTGCTTTAATCCAAAGACTGAAGACAAAAGCACAGTGGCTACTGTCTAATTACAAATATTTCCTCTACAAGTTCTCTAAAAGGAAACTTGTCAGACTTGGTAAAAGATATAAGCATTTAGTACACAGGTCAGCGCTAGTTCTCTGAAGTTTGCTCAACTCAATTTCGATCAAAACCAAGAAAACACTTAACACACATTGTAAACAACAAAAATAATCCTCGTATATTCATTTGATTTGTGTCAACTTTCTTCGTTACGCGCTATTTAACAGAGACAAACCTTTTGCAAATGCGAAAGTAAATTTCGATCGATATTTTGTAGAATACTAGAATGTAACATGTAAATTACAGAATATATCAATACACTTAATACAATAAGGGGGTTAACATCCCTTTTCAGCCGTCCTTCTAAACCCGAAACAGATTCATACGATTAATGTCAGTTAAAAGCTTTTGGCGCACCTGGGAATGGCATGTAAATAGGCGATTTCCTTTATAATTTGAGCCTCTCACGTTTAATTCATTTCAACAGTCTATTTTCAAAAATCCAGTTCTGACCACGAATACTGCTGACCAACTATCTTTGTAACGGGTTAAATATTAAAATTGAAATTTTACAGCTGTTCCTTCAGTTGAATGTTTAACCACAGTTAGGTTGTAAACAAGAGTTTAAATAAACATGTATTTTAATTTGATAGGCTTCTTTTTACAACTGTGGTCTGATTTAGGTAGAATCACTCTTTAGATTGAAATCAACAAAATGTATTGTTATAGTACTTATATTTACTTAATAACTGTTCTAAACAAACTTTACCTTGAAAAGGTAAATTGGCATTGCAATGGATTCATTTTGCTTAGGAAACAAGTTGTAGACCCAATTAAATTGCGCAAAAGAAGACATTCAATAATAATTGGCCAGAAAATATGTGACCCTGTTGTCATGCCTACTTCATTAACTCTCATAAAGATCTCATTACAATTTTGTTCAACGTGTTAACTAAATTTAACAAAGAACTTAAGAGGGTTGGACCCACCATAGGTTCTGGCACCAACCGCTGGGAGCGCCGTGTAGCTACGTAGCACGTATGCCGTAACAACATGGCGCTCCCAGTGGTGAGCGCCAGAACCTATGGTAACCGCAGCACAGCTGACGGTCTATGGACATAGCGTCACACAGTTTTTTATAGAGTTTATTTTTGTACATGGATTTACTCTTCACAACGTGATCGCAAAGTTGTTCAACAAATATAAGGATTTGTTATCTCGTCCAAATGTTACTTTCTATTTTTAGATAAGAAGAAAACTTTCCAGCATCAACATGACAGAAAATTAATATTGATCTAATGATTGCCTGTAGTTGCAAACGTGGTCAAATTCACGTCTAGAACCGCTTATATGACATGCATATGTACAATTAACTATACCATAGACTTTGGATGCTGCAAGAAGAAAATTATTATTTTCTATTGTATAATCTCGAAGTTGTTTTAAAGTGTGTTTTATGTAAGTTAACGCTTGATTGCGCTGAAGTCGATTCAAGCATTTTCTCTTATTTAGAATGTAGTTTACAGTGAGGACTTCTCACTATTTGATTACAAACTACACGCAGTAGTTTACAAAGACGTTGTTCTTTTTGGTCGGAATAATTCTTGAGTTAGTACAGTAACCTAAAAAATAAATAATATCAATGCGCTCGAGCGTAACCAGACTTTTGATTACTTGAAATCGTCTACAACTGATCCATAAGCATTTGTGAATAAGTTTATTTACTCTGTAGCTACGATTATACAAAGTAATATTACTCGAAACCTCCCTCTGAGAGTAAAATGCATAACTAAATAAACATCAGTAAAATCACCAATCTGTCATAGGATATTTTAAGATTGAAAGAAAGGTTAGAAATATTAACAATTTAAATAAATCGCCAAGAAAATAGTTATCAATATTTATCGAGGTTAATTTTTTTGTGACCATGATTTGTGTTGGAAATTTGAGGAAATAAAATATTGTGAGAATTTAAAATTCAATACTACTATACTACGAACACCATTCAATTAAATGACATTAAAAATAATAATTAGACCTACTTTTTAATTGTCATTATGTTCTTCAGTTGATATTAGTGAAACTTAGACTGTACAGTAGAAAGTTGTTTGATAAAATACAATACCAAATACAAAATAAATTCCATTTCTGATCAAACACCAGATTGTAGAATAAAACCTAACCGCTTATCTCCTGAAAACGACTCAAACAATAGATAATACCATGATAATACTGACCAATAGAAACGCTTCCCCCTTCTCCTTCCAACCATCCCTCGAAATTCAGTCAGTGTCAAATTGGCTCAAATCTCAAATCAGTCAAATCAGCTGTTGGACTTTGCGGACTTTTCCTAAACAGTTGTAGTGTTTTGTGCAAGTCAATTTTTGAGGTTATATTTGCTGGTTTTGTATCTTAACGTAGGTTGTGAGTGATCTTTTGTACTTCCACAATGCCGGATACCTTTTTACTCAACGGTGGCGTGATTTTGGACATATCCGGGTCAACAGTGTCTACGTTTGATGCAAGTAAGTTTAACATGTATATTTACCTGCTAAAACTTGTAACAGTTGTAAATTTACCATGGTTTTGATAGGCTAGGGTTGTAATTTACTTTCAAGAATATTTTACATGTAAGTAGCCGGATATTTAGATAGCTGATTGTCTTTCTCTTCCTATATTCCGAGGCTTTACAAATGTTTTCCTTGATATTAAGAATCTATAAATCCTCGAACATTTTACATATCAACTGGTGATTTTTAGTTTTAAACCTAGCCTATTCCTTAGAAGTATCTAACATTCATTAAAGGTTGGATAGACAACTGGTAATTTCTTGATCTGACTTTACCGAAATAACCTCACTAAGAACTGTATTAGCTTTGTTGGGATTGTTCAAACAAATTTAATCGATTTCGATTTTCGATAGACAACTACAATAACCTGGTAGTCATTTTAATTTTGGCGAATAATTGTATGACAATGTAAAACAGTAATTTAATAGCATTAATGCACATTGTAAATTATATATGGAAACTTAATAGCATTTGAAACGAAATAAAATTTATATTTTAATTGTGAATTGAACGCAGTAATTTAATTTCCACAGGTTAATTAATGAAACATGCAAGATAAGACCACAGCTGATCATTATTGGTCGGTTAGTGACATTTTGACACTGCGGCAAAAACAGATGTTTTCAATAAAGTGTTGCTGGGCTAAATAGTATATTACGTTACTAGTCCTGAAAATAAGTGTTTACCGGACGAGTGTGGTCGTTCCCGTGCGAGACGAAGTCGAGTACGGGATTACCATACGAGTCCGGTAAACACATTTTGGACGAGTTACGTACGATAGTTTACGCCATACTACTTAATTCGTACAAATCCTTATATATTTCCACCTACTAAAGGACTAAACATCACCAGTCATAACCTCTAAGAGAGGTTATATTTTTGTTTATAACCAATCATTGCCACGCAAATACAGTATAATCAGCTGATTGGTGTCCGGTAAAACTCATTGCAGAACAGTATTACGCAATGAAACCCCATTTGAATAAGCTGGCGGCAAAAAGCTGTTTTCTGGACTAAATCCTTGCGTGGGAAGTTCGTCAAAATAATGTAGTGTGGCGTAAATAATTTTTCTAGCGGTAAAAAGAATCAGCTGTATATTTTTGGATAGTTGTTTCATCCGCTGATTTTGCTGAAAAATGCCCGAATTAACGAATTAAGCATTTATTTGTGTTTACCATCGTGTTATATTGGTATTTCACTACAAATCTATTCCTTTGTCGATATTTACACAAATTAAAATGCAGAATAATATTTAATAGTAAAATATAAATTTAATCTTGTGTTAGTGGAGGAATTGATATTGAATCGCATACAAATAATGGTAACAGTAGTCTAGTTGTTTATACCATAGATTAAAGGAGTAGGGTAGACTTTACGTATGCATTTACTAGCATAACAAGAAGGAACCCATTTTGGGAACTTATCGGAAAGTTCGACCGGCAAGTTCGGTCGGGCATATCGACAAGAAACAAAATGATATCAGAACTTTGCCAACAATACTGAGGTAAAGACGATATTTAAATCAGAACGTATAAACAGCTGAGTTGATCGATTTGACAATACACTTGGAAAATAAAGCAAGCCTACAGACTTCCGTTGGAATTAGCAAGTTAGCTTACTAAGCTATATAGAGAAGCATGTTCAGCATTTTAGCGAGTCGAGGTGCCCAGCAGTGCAGATAATGTTATTTCGACGCATTGTTGAAAAAAGCAGTTAAATTTTGCAAAAAAATCACTAGCAGTTCAATTAACTACTGGCGTCCCCTGAACAAGTTTTCGGTGTTTATTTAGAACAAGTGTTGCTGACAAAATAGCTAATTAGGTTTAGGAAAACTTAGCAAACCGTTGCCAAATTTTAAACGCACGCCAAAGTCGCCAAGTTATCATCCATAATATCCGAAGACATCTCTATGCCTCGTTCCGTCTGATATTTAGAAAGCGTTCCAAAACTTAAAAACACAATCTTAAATAATTTATTCTTCTTGTCTAGAGATTTTATAATCACCCTGAAATCAGAGACAAATTCCCGTTAACAATCGTAACCGGACAAGCACACAACAAACTTAAGATTTCACAATAGGATTAAAAAATTGCACAAAATCTAATTTATTCCTCTCTCTATTTAGCAGTTCTGTAATTATTTCCAGTTACAAAGTTATGGAAACTCGATATTTCACTGTTCTGAAAGGTCTGCTCGCGCCACTACTTTTCTGCGCACAAATTGTGAAGCAAAGTATGATTATCACAATTTTTCTCATCGTGAGCAAAGGATATTTCAATTCAGGCCCAAAAACGACGAGTACAAACAAGAATTAATGTCAAGCTATTTTAAGGAACATTTATTTGAATTGTTATCTGAACCTATGCTCATATCAAAGTAATTAGACGATGCTGTTATCTACGTATATCCCCCTCGACCCTGAGGTCTTCGGATCTCTTTCTTTCTCTTTCTTTGAAAAAAAAAAAAAACAAAAAACACAAATATAAGTTAATATTTTATTTAGGCTATTGTTGCTCCTGTATTCAGTAAATATTTATAATCTTTCTTTTACTTCAACAAGTTAAAAAAAATTTCACCCGTCTGTTTGTATTGGTATGTTGGTGTTAGTTTTGGCTTAAGTTATTTATTGAAAATTGCGAGGCTATACTCTTTACTTTGGGTCTGTAAACTAATTTCATATTCAATAAAACTTTTACCTGTAGGCATAACGCGATAGTCAAATTTACTGAACCTAAAGGTTATGTTAAACACATCGATGCCTAAAATTTACGCTGATGGTACTGAATGTTCATTGACTACTTGGATTTTTGTCATTATCTACGCTAGTGATGTTCAGTAAAAGTATCACAACCGATTTTTTTTTGTTCCTCTGATGATGAACTTCCATCTGAAAAGTTGAAATGCAAATTGAGTAATTGCCATGCTGATTAAACTATACCACTTGATTTCTGGTCAGTAACAAAGTCAATTTATACCACTACCCTTCATTTCAATCTCATTACTTGGGGTTATGAATATCTGTTGAAATTATAATTGAATGCGTGTGTATCATAGATTAAAATTACTCAGTTGTGAAACATAAAATCACTTTTTGGCATTTGTCACCAACATATAATCACTAAATTTTGACGGAGAGTTTTTGAAAAAAGATAATTTTCATTCGCTTATTTTTTTACTATTCTGTATGAGTAGGAACATACTGAATATTTGTAAGTAAACTACACAATTGTTCGATTAGTCGAGTGTTATTGGGCTATCAGTGATGTTATCCTTCAAAAGGTCAACGTTGCATGGTAAAAAGACCTAAATGAACTTAATGACGTTAAGAATTTGAATGGTTTAAAAAACAAATAAATCGACCATAAATACGATTTTTTTGTTTGCCCTGACCACCGGAACGTGCATATAAAATTAACAAGATTCAAGTCTGACTCTTCATGGCTTCATTTCCTCATTCCAACCTAATCAACCATCGCAAATACAAAATTTGTTACAAATAATTTGTTCTATATTTCTATCCCCAATACACAACGGGGCACGCGCGCTAGACCTACTGGCTACTGTTGGGAGGAACGCCCTCAAATTTGACATCACAGACTCAGCAATACTGCACCTCCTGACTGGACAGTCGTCGATTTCGGACTTTGGAGCAAAACAAACCAAACCACGGCGCCTGTGGCCGGCTGCACGGCGCTAACTAGCGCAATACAACTTTAGTTATGCAAGGATAAAAGTTATAGTAGTAACTCTAACGAACCATTGGAACCACGGAATAAAGAGTGAACACTGCCTGGTAGTACCACAGTACTCGAGTTGTTGCAAGGCAGTTTTACAATATTCAGTTTCGTTATTAAAATATGATGTCAAATTGTAAAAACCACAACTGTGTTGCAATTTTAGTGATGAAATTTAAAAATAAAATATTTTTATTGAGTAATTCTTGTTGGTGATAATTAGCTTTTCGTCATACTGCATAGTCCATGCAAATTAGACAAAAATAAGTCGTGCTTCCCGAAAAATCGTCGAAAGCTGGAAAGTGTTTTAATACCTTCTGGGGGTCCCAAATAAGATTCCTGTGAGTCTGCGACGGATTCTGACGTCTGCTTAGGTTCTGGAAATAGATAAACTATGAAAACTTTGCACTTTTTTCAGTTTTTCGCTTGTAATTCTTAAATGACGAAGCCTACATAAATTGTTGTTCGGTTGTTTCTTTAAGCACCAAATTATGTGTCGATCGGTGTTAAATATGCCAGAATCGACCGAGCCGTTCAGCCGCTGTAGCTTTTCAAAGTTGGGCTACTTTCACCAACATGGCTAAAAAGTTGATGCTTTGTTCAGTTTACGGCTTACAACTCCTAAATGATACATGCTACAGAAAAATATACCCGTTATAAGTTTGAAGAACATAAAATTCTGCGTAGAATGCTTTTGAATTCATCATGATTGGCATCCCCGATTGTTAAAGTGGGTATTTTTACAAACTTGGCAAAAACGTCGATTCTTTCCTTTAAATGGATTATATAGGGGTCTATTCCATGGTAATTACCAGAGACACCAACAAGTCTTTCCCAGTTTGGGGCGCTGTAATTTCAATACTACCTCTTAGTCAGGTTTCAGAATCCCCTGAACTTCCTTCAATGATTGCTACGTCATTGCTATGTGATTGCTACACCGCGACTGGCGAGTGTTCCACTGATGAGGTCACTTGTAAGGTTGCCTAGCTGTGTTTGAATGGGCGTGAAGATATCAATGCCTATACTTCAACGTATATATCCGGGCGAAGTCCTTCAGCAATGTTTTTCTGCTTAAAATACTTGTCTTTCCATGAATTATATAGCTCATGATCCATATACTGTGTATCTGTCTATGTTGGCAGTGCTGTAGGCCCTACCTCCAATTTGAAGGAAGTCGGAAGTCGTTGGGTAGAAAATTCGTCTACTTTATACTATTGTGTAGCTTTGCTCGTTCTTTGCAACTGGATGAGATCACAGGAAAATATAATTATTTTGTTTTATGAAGTTACACGACTCTTCAATTGTTCATTGAACACTTAGATTCAATGGTACAACCTAGTTTGATTGAAAGTTTAGGGTTTCCTTAATTTAATCTGACTATCGGCTGCTGAATGAGTAATCCTGGTGTTGAAAAATTCATCGTTTTCACTTCAGGTTTAGTTTCTATTTTAACAACTCGGCCGTTTCTTACCAAGCTTGGCGTGCATTTTGTAGCATAAGTCAAGTTTATATATTATGTAGCTCATATTTTACTGTACTGTTTTTAAGTAAACGTGAAATGGCAATGAAGAAATATGAGTCATAAGGTCGTGAAAATATTTCGATCGAAAATGATCAAGAGGCATCGAAGTCAATACTTATTAACTAAAGGTTATTACAACTTATCCTATATGAATATGTTACATTTATAATATTCTAACGACTCCTTCAAATGCACGAATTTCTAATCACTATAACCTTTGACTATATGCCTACTCGGGGTAGACTTCCAATACAATGTAAACATTGGAAGCCAAAAAACGTGGTGCAATCTGTTGAGATGGCCTACCAACTAATGACCATATATTCTGCTTCAACTGTCAAGTGATATATCAATCAGCTGTTGGCATGAATTTTAATCAACTTCCAACCCAATACACTAGTATACCCTCTGGTAAGATGGTCCTGAACTTCATCAATATTTTCAATAGGCCTATTCAATTTTTTCTTGGCTACAAATGTAACATTGGATGGGAAGTCTACTTGGCGAATAGTCTTTATTAGTCCGTCTACTTATACAAATAGGTATAAATGTAATTATGTACTCCAGCTACATCGACGTTGCCCCAAAATCGTTGTCGGGGGATCGGCACCCAGATACCCAGATATCAAAAATGTGTTGTCATCGTAAACACATCCATCGTGGGTGGGGAGGGGGAAAAGTTTCGACATGGATATAATTACAGTTATATCTACAGTTATCAACCATGTCAATTCATGTGGTTATCAAAGATGTGACCTTTGAACTAAATGCATACACTTACAAAGTGGTGTTCAAAGTCCAATTTAACAGCTGTCTCCCTCATGGCGCTTACCCTTCTGAAGATCTAGCAGTTCTAGCAGCTTTTGCAGTTTCCATTGTTGCAATTCAGTTCAAAGTTTACCCTGTGGGATGTCGGAGTTTCTCAAAGTATGGTGCGGTCCGGATAACTCTTGCAGAGGTATTTAGGCAGTTTATTTATTAGTTTAGACTTTGATATTGAACGGTTCCAAAGGTCAACATTTCACTACTCAACACTCATCAGTTGGGGGATGACGGTTGTGGTGTCCAGACTTTTTTTGTAGAACAGTGTCGGTTTTGAGTGATTGGTTACGTCATAGTTTGGTCAGTTTAATATTGATTACGTCAGTTTTGTCTCCTCTTTTGGAGTTTGGATTATTAAAGCCATTGGGATGGTAAATTTTAATGTAGTGTTTAACGAGGTTTCTAAGCACATAGTTAAGTGTCGGTTTAGTTTTTCATTGCTGATTCAGTGATTTTGAATTAACTTAATTTCAGAGATCTTAGGTGGCAATCTTTATTATTGAACTCTCGAGTTGTGGTTTTGCACATCCCTTTGTCCCTGTATAACTCATAAATTCCATAGGCTTTTATTCCATCCCTCGCTAAAACCATAAATCGACATTTTATTGGTGCTAAACCACAGAGAAAATTATTAAGTACTGTAAATTGATAAATGTTATAAAGTTAAACTTGTTTCTAATTTTGAACACCAATTTAACTTTGCAGTGTTTGAAAAACGCAAATGAATTTAAATACCTCATTTTAAAATTTAATTACTTCATTATGAGGAATGTTATTTTGTGCACTAAAAGCCTATTTAATTTGTCTACCAAAGAAAAAAAAATGCTATCTCATATAACAGGGTCTTTTTGTTTATGCTATTGTAAATAAATTAGATGCAATTATTCCTTAAACGACATAAGAGGTGTGAGATTGCATAATCGTCAATCGTCTTAAAAAGTGTTAAATATTTTAATTACTAAACATGCATTTGAAGATGTGGAATGTTTATTAATATTCTTCGCTGTCAATAATATTATGCCTGCTTCGAAAATGGGAAGCTGATTTGAAATTTCGACTACATCTTGAGCAAACAAAACCACCTACCCCTTACACCACTTTTAGCTGAACCAATCTTTCATATACGTATTTTTCAAAGGTAATATACGTGATAACAACCAATTTTCTAATTTTAAGAGATTTTTTAGTGCTGGTGGCTGAGGAATAACTTTCTTATTGTTCCAAAAGGCTTGAGACCTTACTGTATTTCGTTTTATAATGTAGAAGTACACCAATTGCAGGAAACAATGATGTCTGGCATTTCAATGTCTCTAGGAAAGACATTATTTTTTCATTAGGCCTAATGTAATGGACAACTCTTTGTTTTTGTTTTTTTTAAGAAAATCCAAAAATGTTAATTTTATACCCATTGATTATGTAAACTGAACAGGTGACTCAAGCAGTTTAAAAATAATGATTGTTCTGAGGCACTTTTGATTGTTTCAAACAGTTTTGCTTATCAAAAAACTTCAAGTACCGTAATTAATATATAACAAATTATACAGTCACTAAAAATCTTAAAATAATTTATTTTTGTAAAAAAATACGACCGACTTCAAAATGTTCTAAAAAGAATGAAATAATTTCAATAAAGTAAACTTTTGTATTAGTCAAGCCCACGTATTTCAAGTCGGCGCGGCTCTAACTGCAAACATAAATAAAATAAGAAATATTGAGAGTGTATTTTGAAAATCAATAAATTGTAGCTGGATAACATAAATATATAAAAAAAAATACTGAACTGTTTTGTTTATATATTATATCAAAGTAAGTATTTTCTTGTATTTTATGTTTACTTCAGAATGGTCGCATAGTGAAAATAACACTCACAAATGTTCTATATGAATAGGAAAATAATTTATTTTGATATTATGATAGGGAAAAGAAGCTTGTTTAAAATTAAAACGTTACTTTTCCAAGTTAGAATTATGTAAATACATTATAATCTTTTTAAAGATACTCGTTAATATCACTATAAGATTACAATCACCTTTAGTTATAGATAGTCACCTGCAAATGTGGACATCCTCTTTAAATTTTGTATCAAAAATCATCATAGAGCCGCGCCGACTTAAAATACGTGGGCTTGACTAATACAAAAGTTTACTTTATTGAAATTATTTCATTCTTTTTAGAGCATTTTGAAGTTGGTCGTATTTTTTTACAAAAATAAATTATGTGATACTGTATTTGTCATGGTCAATATGTCACTATAGAGGAGTGAGCTGGTCTAGTGGTAGAGCGTGAGACTTTGGCCCAACGTCCAACCGGATCAAATCCCGCCAAATCGTCAATGGATTTTATCTAAGTTATAATGCCACAACCCCTAGTCTAGCATGAAGTAATGTGAAAAACTATTCAGGGTTAGTGCCTAGCATCCTATAGGACATAAAAAATATTGCTATAGACTTAATTGTATAGAAAAAAAATATTTAGGACAGGATCTGTTATGTGGGAAAACCGTTGTACTGTATATCGAAAATCCCCCTAGATAAGCCTAATTCAAATACAGAAAAGGGGGGTTTTCCTGAGTAGTTGAGCGAATATAGTGCTCTCTTTCAAATCTAAATGCGGCTAGTACGATTTTTCAGAGGGCTATCAATTAATGATTTTATTTATCAAAAGATCCTTTGATTGTAGACCAGGGTTTGGACCATTCCCTCATAAAAATTGTTAAAAGTGTGTCATCATAAGTAAACACAAAATCATACCAATCAACATTACTATCTTTGGAACTTCCCTCTGCTCCTTATTTCAAACCTGATTGTCAAAACTATATGTTATGTTGCTGATTGCTTACCCATGTAGAAAACAATTGAGGATGGGTCTGTAGATGAGATCTGTTCTAGGTTAAAGAGCTAATACAAAATGCTATATGATAATTTGAGGGGCTTGCCCTGGGTCCTGCCATAGCTAAAGTATGCCCGCCTCACTTGCCTCTAACTGGGTAAGCCTATTTTGTATCCTTGATCAGGTCTAGGAGCTTTTGCCTGACTTTAGCATCTGATTCAACACCTGGTTGCTCACAGAGAGTGTTACAGAACAGAATGTCCCTTAAACTGTAAGTGGTAGAGAGGACTTACAACTTACAAGTCCTGTCTTTGCCTCTAATTTCATGTCTGTTTCAGGAGATGCGGAGCTGGGACTGTGTGGAGTGTCGGGGGTGGGAGGGATGTTGGCTCTGGGACAATACTGTGCCATTTGTGGTGACAGAGCAACAGGCAAACATTATGGCGCGGCCAGCTGTGATGGCTGCAAGGGGTTCTTCCGTCGGTCGGTGCGGAAAAACCATGTGTATTCTTGCAGGTAAACTATCTACTAACTAACCTGTCTTCCTACAAGATCCAGTTGCGACATACAAAATGTATACGTGGTGAGAGGGGTAAAAGTTTCCCTTACATTGGAATCAACTTGTACAACAAGACCAATCATTCCATTGGCAACCGCTAGAATAGTAGTGGTAGATGAAGTATGATCATAAAACTGAGCTGGTATAATTGAGCTAACTTGCTTGACCTTAAAGGGAAATTGATTGAGACCTTGTTCACAGTTTGAGAATTTAGAAATAAAATGGGGAGGAGGCCTTATAAGTATTTTTTGTGGAAGTATAACTAATGTGAGTGTTAAAGGAGAACCCTGATTGTCTATCTTAGAGTTTAACTCAAACCAATCCTGTCTGTTTTGTTGTGGATAAGTCTCATGGAACATAATTTTATTCACACTATGAAGTTCTAAAATGTAAATGTTATGTTGTTATGAACCTGTTGGTTAAAGAGTTAAAAGCAACACTATAGGCAGTGATTCACTCAGCATGCATCTTTGCTGCAAACAGGGAAATAGCTTGTTGAAGCTGTGTTTGATATCAATCAATCAGTCAAGTAGATTTTTAATCCTGCCTCACAAATGTGATATTGAGTTTTAAGAAGATATTTAACTTTTTAAAATGTATTTTTTTTACAATAGGAGACCTAGGTGCTTATTTAAACCCAAATATGAGTGAAGGATGATTGTAGAATGGAGTAAAGATATCTTATAATTCTGTGGCTTTTCTATAGTTCAAGTACCTCTACAGAAGTATGTTTGTTCTAGGTTTCACAGAAATTGCATCGTTGACAAAGACAAGAGGAACCAGTGTCGTTACTGTAGACTGAGGAAGTGTTTCAAGGCTGGAATGAAAAAAGAAGGTAGGTACCTACCTAACTTATATAGCTTATTGTCAAGTGTTTAGGATTATGTGATGGAGATTTCTTTAGGTTGCACTGAACACGTTAGATACCACCCAGACCAGAAAATTGGGAAATTCGTCAGGCTAACGCTAGAAAACTATAAATTAATTAACGTAAGCCTTGAAAGTAACCGTCGATATCAAAGGGTTTTACCTAGTTTTATTAAATTCCTGATTTTTCAGGAGATGAATTATCCTTATTGAAGTGTTCGTGCTTTTGGTCTGTATCAAATTCACAACATTTATTACCATATGTTACAAATAACAAGTTTGTTTACTTTTTGTTATCAGTTAGTTTTTACATGATTAAAGTCAATTTTCGTTTTACTAAGTTGTACTTTTTAATTGTATAAGTGAATACACGTCAATTATGATTGCCAAAGATAATTGCAAAGTATGTCGAACCAAACATTGACAATTTTGTTGCAACTAGGGAAGATTATCCTAATTTGTCTACGAAAGCTGAAAAATTTTAAAGATTTCTATCTTTAAGTATTCTTGAACAAAATTGTCTGGTCATGGTGAATCGCTTAACTGGGATTAGAACCCACTACTACTCTACTATAGTGTCAGAGTTGTGTGTTAGGTCAATGACTCACGATTTGAATTTTCATCAACTTAAATTCACTTCTTGAAATTTATAATTGATAATTTGAATTGATAATTAAAAATTGATAAGTTTTATAAAACTTGTAATAAATTACTCTATCTCATTGTGTATCAATACATTGTTTTATTGTTCCCAGCTGTCCAGAATGAGAGGGACAGAATCAGCTGTCGTCGGCCGAGCTATGAAGAGGCTGTCTCTAACAACGGGCTGTCAGTCACATCGCTGTTGAATGCGGAAATGTTGTCTCGGCAAGTCGGTGCAGCAATGGAGGTTAGTCAGTGAGAGATTTGTTACAACTTTAGATGCATTTCCAAAGCCCAAATCCAGCAGGGATACTGTTTCTTTGCATCCAGCCGCTGTCATTAATATTTATCGGTTTATTTTTGTATTGTATCGCCTTACCCTGTCCTTTGGTTTATACGTTCCATGTACCATGCACAGGTTAGAGTTCACTTAAAAACCCAATAACCACTGACAGCCTTTGGTTCAGTTTTGAAACATCAAATGTTTACCTTTTAATATTCCAAATGGAAATATCAGTTGACTTACACTCTGTATATTTAATCCCAAGTTTCTAAGATGTCAGTGAAGTACCGATGGTTTATCAACGGTTTTTTAAAATTTTTCCAGATGAACAACGACTACGACCTAACTAACAAATCAATAGCCAACATCAGCGATGTGTGTGACTCAATGAAACAACAGTTGCTGTACTTAGTGGAGTGGGCAAAATACATCCCTGCCTTTACAGAACTTACACTGGATGATCAGGTATGTTTGAGACAGTTTCAGACAAATTAGAATCTGTATCAGTTAACTAATTTTGACAACCTCTAATAAACTGAGAACGAAGAACATTCATTTAGGATAAGTCGTTGTGCATAGTGTGCATGTGTCCCATTGTGTACTTTAATGTACCTACTATGGGATCTTTGGTATTCTTTAGAAAATATAACAATGTACAGTAAACCTATGTTCTAGTATGTTGCGAAGATAGCATCACTTAGACGCAAAAACTAGTTATTGAGTGCTATCTGTTGATCACCATAAGCAGTTACATGTTTACAACATTTGCGATAAACCAGATAGTCCCTCTAATACAAACCAATTGGTTCTAATAAAAACTTTGGAAAAGGCATTAACCCAGTAAAATTGTGTGAAAAATTTACTTTTATGTTTGTAAATATACATTGCTCCCGCGATCACAAAATCACTGTAATCATTTTTCACTATCACAACGTCATCGTGATCGCCTTCCGAAATCTTGTTCTTTTAACTACACAAATATCTTAAAAGAGAACCATCATAACCCCGCTAATGAATGGACGCTACAGGCATTGGCATTATTCCAAATTTCCCAGTTTCAGACAAAAATAATATAAGATAAAACACAATCATTAAAATTTGCGTTTGTTACAACTTCTCCTTTACCCGGTCTTCTGGTCACACTAGTTAGTAATGTATATCAGAACCTATATCTTTGTTTTTAATTCAAATACAGTATGTAACTTTTAATCATTTTCTCCAGTAGGTGGTTTGGATACAATAAAATAAAAAGGTTAAAATACATGATTGTTGCCTTGTGGTCCATGTTGTCCTACTAGATAATGCACATTTCTGCGCGAACGCCATCGTCAGATCCACAAAACGAAAAAACATACTAAACAATAGTCGACGATTTACTTACGGTAACGTTGTTTGTCATTTGCAATGTGTGCACAGCAGGACGATGTGGAGGCACGTTCGATGTGTGTCGAGACTCGACTCCAGATTCAACTCTCTTTAGCTGCTAGAACCATGCAGTTTATTAAGAGGTGTACTTGTGTGTTCTCCTACCCTGATGTAATGCTGTGTTGTAGGTAGCCTTACTGAGAGCCCACGCAGGGGAACACCTGTTGTTGGGGCTGGCACGTCGCTCAATGCACCTCAAAGACGTTCTTCTGTTGGGAAACAACTGCGTCATTACCCGGTATTGCGCAGGTAAATCATTTAAAACACAAACATTCCATTTTAAACTACTTTTGTCACAGATAATTTGTTTGAAGCCTTCTAATCCCCAAAATTATATATACTAATCACTGAGGACCAAAAAGTAAATCATTAAAATTATTATTTCAATTTAGTTTTTGTTTCACTACTAAATTTTCAAAACTTCCCCATTTCAATTCATTATTTAATTCAAATATAACACGAGGCTTCATAACTTTTAGCCTGTGATCAATCAAGCAAAGTAGAAACTATATTTTGATTAATGCTGCAAAAGATTCCAAATGTATAGTCTCTACTGGTTAGTTATTATTGTTGTCACAATATATTTATGTAAGGCATAACCTCTTAATCAGAATATAGTACATGTTATCATATTTACAGAAAGCAAATTTGTATACTACATTATCAGACATTCACAGACTTCACACCTAAAGTATAATTCTACGTTGTATTTTGACACAAATGTTTTTCACCCGACAGAAGCTGGAATAGCACCCGACCTAGATATCACCCGAGTTGGTACCCGAGTGATGGATGAACTAGTCCGTCCCTTCATGGAGGTGCAGATAGACGACACAGAGTTTGCCTGCTTAAAAGCCATCGTCTTCTTCGACCCAAGTAAGTATATGTTTGGGAGGTGTCTTTGTTTAAAAATTAAACTAAACAATCCAAGTACTATGCGTATAGTGGTTTAAATTACCTTGTTACTGTCCAAAACGATCCTTTGTAGTTCGTAGTGACTACAGCTGTTTCGTGCTGCAGGAGCACATTTTCGGGTCAGGAGGATGTCAAGCAGTAGTCATTAGATATTCCTCATGGTGGAGTTCGTCAAAAATTTATAGTAAATAAATAACATAGGCATGAGATAAAAACACAAAAACACGAAACTGAACATTTAACACTGGTCGACCAGACGGCAACGAAACACGTGATACGTCACCGGTTAAGAGCAAGTCGCGACTGTCACGTGTCGTCAGCGTTAACCCCCGCCCCTACTCCTATGATATCCTTGTCTCGTTCTTTTGTTGTCTTTCTATTATGGATTTGAATGGCAGTGTTGTAGATAATGTTAGACTCATCTACAACACTGCCATTCAAATCCTTAATAGAAAGACAACAAAAGAACGAGATAAGGATATCATAGGAGTTGGGGCGGGGGTTAACGCTGACGACACGTGACAGTCGCGACTTGCTCTCAACCGGTGCCGTATCACGTGTTTCGTTACTGTCTGGTCGACCAGTGTTTTTATGTCATGTCTATGTTATTTATTTACTATAAACTTTTGACGATCTCCACCATAAAGAATATCTAATGACTAACTGCTTGACATTCTCCTGACCCGAAGATGTGCTCCTGTAGCACGAAACAGCTGTAGTCACTAAGAACTACAAAGGATCGTTTTGGACAGTAACAAGGTAATTTAAACCACTATACATTAATTCAGACGATCCAGAGGCCACATCATCATGGAAGTACTATGGATTATTAGTGATTGCAATGATAACCCTTTGTGCGTTAAAATATATTTAAAATTGAAGCAAAATTGCCATTCACTATTTATTTAAACTTTGTGTTTACTTTAAATAGTGATGAGACTTAAACAACATGTAGACTTATGTTTATCAGCTCATTTGTTGTCCATCTTGCTATGTTAAACAAACTACGAACAACATCTATTCAGAACTAAATTTTCCTAACATAATCAAAATATGTATCTGTCCTATACAATAGTCCTCTTAGCTATTCTAGATTAAATGGTTCACTGCAATTCCTACCACATTTGAGAATAATCATTGTGTTTATTTTAACAGCCAAAGTGATTGGGTTGTAGAAGAGGATCGATTCCAGGTTCCCGATCCCAAAATGTTGTTTAATTTATAATTTGACTTGGTCGTAATGAAAAACATTGATATATAACCTCAAACCAATGGTGTTATCCGAAAATGTCCAATGTAGGACTAACAAATAGGACTATTGGAAAAAGCAGTGGGAAGCAACGCTGTTCCCACATATGTTCCTGCTCCACTAGACCACTGCTTCAAACATGAACTAACCATCACCAAAAAAGAAATCCCAACTTTACTTGAGCTGTTTCTATAGTCAATTAAACCTATTAAGAAGTTGAGAACCTATTAAAGCCTTACAACTCCAGATGATTGTGAAAACTTGTTTTTCACTAATCATGTTGGAATCTGCGATAATCTCTCAAACATCAACTTACCGCCAAAATCAAACTTCAACCTAACCAAAGATGCCTTAATTGTTTACAGATGCCAAAGGTTTAAGTGACCCTTCTCGCATAAAAAGTCTGCGTTACCAGATACAGATCAATCTGGAGGACTACATCAGCGACCGACAGTACGACTCACGTGGTCGTTTCGGCGAGCTGCTGCTCACGTTGCCCGCACTGCAGTCCATCACGTGGCAAATGATTGAGCAGATTCAATTCGCCAAACTGTTCGGAGTCGCCAGAATCGACAGTTTACTACAAGAAATGCTGCTAGGAGGTGAGTTTTGTGATTTTTATGTTACAAAAGAGTACAGTACGGTGCACTTATCCGATAGGATGATCATTTCTTGGTATGTGGGACTATTTCTGACAATTTACTGAGCCTTTTAGTTGCCTTCTGGCCGCCCAATTATACTTTTGCAGCTTATTTTTTTGCGTTCTGAATAACAACATGGGTTCAATTTATTTTCCATGAGTTTCAACTTAGTTAAATGTTGTATTTGCCTTCTTTAATGACTTTGCCTTCCTCTCATCTCATATTTTACTTGTATCTGAACCTCGCATTATTCTTTTCTAGCTATCTAACCTTTTATGTGTTTTATCTGGTACCACTCGCAACAGAAATGATGGGTTATACTATAGCTATGTGCTATATGAAGTTTTTTAGTTTTGGCTCGTCAAATCCAAAGCTATCTTGCAAACATTTAAAGCTGGTTTATGGCTTTTTTATGGTTTTTATGATGTTCCAAGTTCCAACAACATATAGTTATTCAACTGATATTTTTTAAGTCCAACCATTGACTCCCAACACACTTTACACTGTTATCATTCTGTGATATAAATTTCCTAATAAAAATTTACGGATAAAAATGTTTTGAAATATTTGATTCTCCACATAAACTACTTTCCTCAACCAAACCAGTTATGAGTAATTTACCAAACAAAAACAAAAATAATCTACTAAGGAAAAAAAATAGAGCAATCTTGTTTCTTGAAATCCATAAGTTAATGTTTGTAAACACCAGATGTCTCTTGGCTGCTGTTTGGACTTTGAACCCAAACATTGTTGATGATCTTTCTGGTAACTAACTGATAACACAGTCAATGTTTACCAAGTAGGTAAATATTACCAAGTTTACATTGATGATGCCTAACTGTGTTTACTTTGTTCAGTTTTAAATCAAATATCGTTGGGGCACACGGGATGGACTAAGGCTAACATATCTTGTAGTGTCAGCGTTCGCCGCTAGAACTGCTAAGTTGAAAAAATTTAATTTTTTTTTATTTTTAGTTATAAAATTAACTTTTTAATTATAAAATACTGTTTTAAAATTATAAAATTAATTTTTAATTTTTAAAATTAACTGTCATAACATAACCTAACCAACCAGACTTGCTGATAATATAAAAAACTATATAAAATAAAAATCTAATTAATGATTACTTATAATTTTTAATTAATTATAAAATTAATTTTAAAATTTAGTATTATAAAATTAAACTGTCATAACCTAACCTAACCAACCAAACTTGCTGATATGAAAAATTTGTTGACAAAAAGTTAATTCTGCCAGCGGGATTCGAACCCGGGACCTCCAGAACACCAATCCGTAACGCTACCAACTATGCCAAGAACGCCGCTGAAATCACATCGTTTCGTTAGTGTAATCGTGTCGCCTCAAGAGAAGACATTAACCACTAGTAGAGATATGACGTCACTACACCTTTAGCCTTAGTCCCTTCCGTGTGCCCATTCCAATCAAATATCATATTTTCTCTATGTTTGCAAGGAGTAAGTCACATGATTGAGAAAATTTGTTTGATTACTTCCTCTAAAACTTGTTCGAGGAGACTTCAATCATAGATACAACATACTCCCTTAGTAGATTTCTCATTCTTATGGATCAGCTGAAGACAATTTTATCGTTACTTCCGTCCGGTGCACTGTCAAGGTTGTGTTTTGTTTAAAATTTGTTTCTTGTTATTTCAGTCAATTAAAACCTCATTTTAGCTAAACAAAACGAGCTAATCATAAACAATAACTCATCTCCTAGTTATATAGCCAACAGTAAAACCAAAACACAAATCATGAAATTAACCTAAAATAATAGTAACAAAATTTTGTCGACACTAGCGATCATTTGTCACCAGACATAAACTAGACACGATATACGAACTTCAAAATTTACAATGGGACGAGAAATCTACTTATGTTGGTTAGTCTATGTTTCAATCACACAGTGATGTTTGCATACAATGTACAATTAATTGTCATCCGGTATAAAATATGTCTATTAATTTTTTATCTTTAAAAAGAGAAATTAAATATAGGTATTTTGGTTTATTTTTGACAGAGAGTTATACATTCTTGGTGCTGTAAAATGTGTTGATAAAAATGTTTAAACCGCAGAGAAGTACACATTGAGCATAATGCTATCATCATAAGCGATCTAAGTGTAATTATTTTGTTCTTGTGATTATATTTTGGACAAATATTTAATAAATCAATCAAAGATTTGCTCGGAATTCGAGCATGCTGCAATAAGAGAAATTAACTCATGCAACCTCAGGGTTTTTAGGTTCATGCTTGGAACTCTCTTTTATTACCAATTTCCTTGCTAATAGCCTATTTTAATTTGAAACTTTTTTTTTATGATAATAAAGTTAGCCTTTGATTTCTTTTTTTTTACTAAATAATTTTATATAGAATTTGGATAAGGTTGTTCTAAAACAAAAGTTTTACTTGAATCAAGAATATAAATTTTAACAGCTAGGAGGCTACTCGATCCACCTCAGAATTAGGCTAATGTTCTCAAATTGTCCAACACTTAAATAGAATTGTCTGTAATAATAAGATGGAGATTACCAAATTTCTTCCAAGTTTCCACATTTCTTCTTGTTTAAACTATTTGAAATAATTAGACTATTGGTTTAGCTTTTCACTTTTTACTAGAAAATATTATAATATAAAAATCATACAAACTAGTTTTTACACTTTCATCAGGCTAGTTCATGGTAGAAGCAACAATCCAGTTGTTACCTAACACATGTTTTTTAGCAACAATGTCTTCTAGGTCTTCAAGGTCTTCTAGATCTTGAAGTTCACTTTTAGTCACTCAGGCCAATTAATATTATATGAAATTTAATTTGGGTAAATTACTTTTTGAGATTTGGTTTAGATATATATAATTATTTTTACTTTAGCTTGTGTTTGAAATAGGCTTAATTGACTGGTAATAGGCTATTTATATATTATTTAATTATACAAAATTTTATGAACTGTTGCAATATCCCCGCAGAAACTGAATATTACATGTAATATGAGGTTTCGATACACAGTGAACTAAATTTTGATTTGAAATGTGAACATTTAATAAAAGAAGACTTAACTATTAATGAAGAACGATGGGTAGAACATGGTTATTGAAATACAAATATTTAATCAACACAACTATTGAATCATGAACAATATAACAACAAAATTATAACAATTAATAACATTAAAGATAGGAGAAGGAAGTACTATTGTTTATGTATTGGGGACAATGGGGTAATATGACTTTCTCATCACTATTATTATAATTCATATGAGTTATTGTTCCTTAACGTCTTTTCTCACTTCACACTTTTTAAGTTAATATTTCATTACACTGCAGAGCGTCTATTTTATGTTTTCAATTTACATATTTCTTCTGGTATTTAATTCACTTTGTGGAGTGTCTATTTTATTTACATTTAACTATTTACTTGGGTTTGAGGTCTCTCTACACACACTTTTCATTTAATTTTCTTCAATTTAAAATTTTCTTCAAATACACTGTTATTTTTCATAGACATACTATTGATTATTAAACTTGTATCTTCGGCTGAGGAAGAATATATCTTTTTAGTGCTGAAATGTCGTATGGTCCAAATGTCTTCTTATCATCTAGAGTGCTTACATAAGTTGAATGCCCTAAAATTGTACTGATCTTGAATGCGCCTTCGTAGACTTCCTGTATTTTTTCTCATATTTAAGTTAGGAGTGTAATTAATATAATGTAGATTGTTGTTTGTTTTCATATCATTATTAATACTGTACTATCATAATTATCTTCATAATATTTATCATCATTATTTTCGTTCTCAATGCTTCGCCTTGGGCTTTGCTCAAATACAAAATTGCAGTTTATACCTTCACCAGATACCTCTCCGAACTTCAAAGTAATATTATTATCTTTAATCTTCAATTTAATAACTTTTTCTTTAAAATTCATTTCAAACTGCCATATATTTAATACATCATTCCCAATTATTAAATTCCTAACTAAGTTTGGTATGAGTAAAACTTGTAGTTGAGTTTCTTCATTTTCTATCATTACAGGTAACATTATGATTTTAGTTATGCGCTTAGATCGATCTCCCGTAGCCGTTTTAATATGTGTATTTGTAATTGGCAATTCTTCAAAATGACCTATGTGGTGTTTATTTTCTAGGAACCATTTTTCCGATATACATGATACATTAGAGCCGGTGTCAATTAGGGCATTTATCTTCAATTTATTAATTTTAACACTAATTTCTGGAAAATCAATTTGTTTAATCTCGTGGGAATCATTAATTGATTCATCTTCTTCACTTAATAAAAATTCTCTGTCACAACAGATAACATCAGTTTCATAACAATTATTTATTTCATTATATACATTTGGCCTTATTTTTCCGAGGGGATTTTCTTGCACTGAAGAGACAATTAAGGGAATATTATTTTGAGGGGAAGTAGTGTGTAGGCCATTTTTGCTCTCAGTGCTCTTTAGTTTAAATCCGACTTATGTAGTTGGTCGGTTTTATCGATTATGGTGGTACAGACCTGTCGTTGTTCTGGGGTCATATAATTGGGTTCAGTTCGGTTTCCGTTCGTAGTGGGATAATTATTTGAATTTTGTGGAAATCTGCCTTGTGGGTAAGGGAACCAGTTTTGTTGGTTTGGCCGGTTGTTGTATTGTTGGTTGTGGTTATATGGTCGATTGTTTTGTTGATAATTCATGTCATATCTTGGTTGGTATGCATTTTGGTTGATGTTATTAGTGTGGTCAGGATATCTGTTTTGTGGTTGTGTGTTATAGTTGGGCCTTGGTTCATTTCGGTTTGTCGCTGGTGTATTTTGTGATGGGGGATGGTTTTGTTTATTCCGGCGATTTCCATCTTTTATATCTTCACGCTGGAGGATCGATTCAAATGCAAAAATTGTGTTGGCATTCTGTACTATGCGGGCATCTTGTATTAGTTCACTGAAGTGATCGCTTAGCAATGTAATAATTTCTTCATCAGTCAAAGGTGGGGACATTGATTTCAACGTTATGACTCTCTCTATAAAGTATTCTGAGCGGGTCAGTTTTCCTCCAGGACGGTACTTCTCGTTTTCCAATCTATGTCGAATTCCACGCTGTACTGATTGGCTCCAAAATTTCATGAGAAACATGCTCTCAAACTCATCCCATGTATTAATATTACTTTTGATAAGATAAAACCATCGTGAAGCACTCCCTTCTAAACTCATCTCTATCGTATCGATTAGGAATTCTTTAGGGTCGGTTGTGGGACTCTGGCGAACCAAATTGCGACAGTAATATTTTTGTAGTTTGTTTAAGAACTCTTTGGGGTTGTGTGCTTGTCCAGTGAATTTAGGTACGTTATTTGAGTCAACGTTAGTTCCGCTACCACAAGATACATAAATGTTAGGGGTGAATGTACTCTGTTTAACAGTGGCTTCGTTTTGTAGAGATTCAATCTTGTTATGATGTTCACTTAGTGTTATTTTCATATTTTCTATTAATTCAATGTTTTGTTCAACTCTGTCTTGATTTGCTTTAATCTGTGGTTCTAGTTGTTCTTGAATCCGTTGAGTATTTTCACTTACTGTGTGTCTGAGTTGTTTATGTTGTGTTTCATATGTTTCCTGAATTTGACTTTGAATATTATTTAAATTAGTATTCATAGTCTGGCTCATCTCTTCCCTAATAATTTTATTTTGGGTATGGACTAAGCTATTTACTTCAGTTTTATGGGCATTTAGATCTGCTTTCAGGTCCATTTTTAGATTATAGGAGCTTTCAGCAATTTGGGTAGCTAATTTAGATTCAATTGATTTCATTTCCTCTGATTGTTTTTGTTGATTTTCCTTCACATAGTTTAATTCCAACTGTAGTTTATTTTGTGATTCAGCGATAGATTCAATTTTGGTGTCAAGGATTTTATAGTGGGTCTTTATTTCATCTTTAATGCTGGTTTCCAACGATATCATTTTATTATCCAAAGATTGGAATAGCGTTTGAATTTGGGTCATAAAGTCGGGTTTCGGGTCGGGTAGTTGAGTGACGGTGCTTGCTGTAGCATGTTGAGAAGCTCGCTGTGATTGATCGTCATGAAACTGTGTTGTGATTGGCTGTTGTGTTTCTGTTGCCGTCGTAAGGAACGTAGACCTATCAGCTGTCATATTCATTCCTATCATTCTTTGTTCATCGTTCACCGGGACGTTGGCTTGGTCAGTAAAATTTGTTTGCTTTGAGGTTAGGGCTACAATTTCTGATGACTCGGAACCGTGGAATGATCGCTCGTCCAAGGATTTGTCCTCTAAGTGTGTTTGTTGTGATAATGTTTCAGGGCTTCTCGCTGTTAGTGTGCATGATTCATCTTCACTAATATCGCTGGTGTTAGTGTTTGTGTGAATTTCAATGTTGTTGTCGTCTTGATTATGATCGTCACTATCCCCGCTATTTTCGACTAGTTTCCTAGAGGGTTTAGGGTTTGGGCGTAAATTGTATTGACTCGTCATCTTGGATATCTTTAACTAACAGGTGACTGATAGGCTAATTATGAAAGGGGAAACAGGTGGGGAATCTTAACTTAGATACCTTTATAATAGTACAACACTCTTATAGGCTATTCTTAGTTTAACCTAAAAATCGCTATTTCAAACACATGAGCTAGGCCTACTTGTATTATTAGCAAGGTTTGGTCAATAAGAGAGCCCCACTCGTTGCGGCGCCAATTGCAACCTCAGGGTTTTTAGGTTCATGCTTGGAACTCTCTTTTATTACCAATTTCCTTGCTAATAGCCTATTTTAATTTGAAACTTTTTTTTTATGATAATAAAGTTAGCCTTTGATTTCTTTTTTTTTACTAAATAATTTTATATAGAATTTGGATAAGGTTGTTCTAAAACAAAAGTTTTACTTGAATCAAGAATATAAATTTTAACAGCTAGGAGGCTACTCGATCCACCTCAGAATTAGGCTAATGTTCTCAAATTGTCCAACACTTAAATAGAATTGTCTGTAATAATAAGATGGAGATTACCAAATTTCTTCCAAGTTTCCACATTTCTTCTTGTTTAAACTATTTGAAATAATTAGACTATTGGTTTAGCTTTTCACTTTTTACTAGAAAATATTATAATATAAAAATCATACAAACTAGTTTTTACACTTTCATCAGGCTAGTTCATGGTAGAAGCAACAATCCAGTTGTTACCTAACACATGTTTTTTAGCAACAATGTCTTCTAGGTCTTCAAGGTCTTCTAGATCTTGAAGTTCACTTTTAGTCACTCAGGCCAATTAATATTATATGAAATTTAATTTGGGTAAATTACTTTTTGAGATTTGGTTTAGATATATATAATTATTTTTACTTTAGCTTGTGTTTGAAATAGGCTTAATTGACTGGTAATAGGCTATTTATATATTATTTAATTATACAAAATTTTATGAACTGTTGCACTCATTACTTCTCTCAATCAAACTACGAAACATCCAATGTTTTGGTGTATTTTTCTTGTTACAGTAAAACTAAATTTTGAAATTTATTACCAAATATATTTATAGGCATTAATTTATTCTTGATAATCTATCTCTTGACTAACATAATTATGCAATTAACAAGGCAATTTATAAATACAAAAGTTGTTAATATGAGGTTAAGGATGTTACATAGAGCAAAGAGCCTAGTATTTGTATGAAGATAGCAGGCTTACCTGTTTAAGAAAAAGTCCACTCACTATACACAAAACTTTGAACCCTTCATACTTAATTGTATGAAAATGCTGTCAGTGGCAGTGAAATATTCTAAATTATGTGTATGGTGTTAAATTTCCCAGTCAGATAAGCCTACTATCACAACAAAAATCCCACTTGTTAGTATTAGTCCAGCTTCCATAGGTTGTTGAGTATGCACTGAAAGTGTAACACATTTTGACTTCTGATTGTTGTTGGGGGGATCAAAACAGATGTTGTTACCCTCCCAGCAGGTGCACAACATTGGGGGAAGGGGAATAGCAGCGAGAGGGCAAAAACATCAGTTTTGGTCATCTCCAAGATGCCCCCAAATACAATCAGAAGTCAAAATGCATCATACTTTAATTGCATACTCTCCCCCCTATGGATGCTAGACTATTTCCTAAATAATGTTTGCTTCTAACTCACTAATCAAGACTTACCAGCAAGCATGGTCATTAACCTTTGGGATATCGGTGAATGTAATGAGTTGATCAAGTATCTGGTGTTTGTTAGGAATGGACAAGAATATCATGATGACCACAATGCTTGTTGGTAAGTCTCACAACCAAGATATTAAAACTATTAAAACCATAACAATAATATATGATGTTTGAAGAACCATGGTGTTGATGGATAACATAGAAATTAAATTGACTAAAACAATCATTTATAAATCTTTTGCAGCATTTTTCTATCATCTTTGGGAGTTCTATAGGATCTTTAGGCTTTAATTTAAAATTGTTATACAAATAGTGACCTTCATATCATGTAGAATAGTTTTCTTGTTAATAATATGGTTTTTCATTCCAATTTCACCAGTTTCAAATAGAAATATAAATAGCAAGTCCATAAACATTTTTTTTTTTTTGCTACAAAATGTTTGTATACGATACCACTCTTTTTTTATAAAACCTTCTTCTTCTTTACCTAGATCATTGTACCTTCCAAATACATGCTGATCATTTTATCCTATCTTAATGTGTCCTTAAAAATCGTACTTCTCCAAATTGCATTTTGCTCCGTTTTCCTGTACGTTCCATACATCCGCCTCAGTTTTATACAAGAATCTTGTAATTCCAACCATGATTTTATCAGGTCCTTTTCCTCCTGTTCCTTTACTCCTCTTCTATCAAATTTACAGGGTTTGTTCATGACTTAGATGTCCAAACAGCTTCAGTCGTAGCCAAGCAAGGGAGTTAAAATATGACACAAGCACCTTTTCTTCACTTCCCTGACAGCTATTTTAACTACTCCTAACCCCTTTAAGACGATTAGTTTCTTTGTAAGTACGCAATAACCATATGAAGGGTAATCATCTGTTTTGTTTGAGTTAGTGACCAAAGTCAGGGAATTTTAAACACGGATTGAATTGGGACTGAACAAAATATTGTAGAAGTGACTGGGAACGAATTTTAAGTCTACTAAAGATAGTCTAGCTGCAGCCGGTGTACACTAGAAATGAGTAATTTTTGTCCGATTTTGATGAAATTTGGTTTAAAGGTGTAAAGCGGGATAAACTTGAATGAGCTTGCGAACCAGCATGATCAGACCATGGGAACGGGGCTTTACGGGGTAAAAATTGGTTTTTCTCACTTTTGACCCTCAAAACACAAAATTTCCCGATTTCTCTTTAGACCTTTTTAAAGAGCGTAAAAAAACAAATAATTTAGTATATAAAAGTATTTTTGTTCGATTATAAGTAACGAACAAAATAAAAAAAATTGTAAATTTAAAATTCCCATGTTATTCTTATGGAGAATAATGTCAAATGTTGTAGTTTGCTTGTTTATGGATATATTTTGATCAAACTTGGCAAATTTATTTATTTTGTACTAAGCTATCAATATTTTACTCAAAAACACACTTTATTAGTTCCCTTGTAGCGGCAAACCTAGGTACTCGTTAAACCTAATGTTATTAAAATATATTTAACTAAAAATCAATTCAGACAAATGGAAATTCGCTTAGTTGGCAGGTTTGCTGCGGCGGGGGAATTTTTTACATCAATACACTTTCCTCCATACACGTCTATTATTAACAATACTTTAATACTTTACATTAAAATGGCGACCATACGAATGTAGGTTTTTTAAGCCAAGTGTGATGAGTGTAGGATGAGTGGCGCGATCTTGTAGTCTTGTTAGTGACTAAGGCCGACATATTCCTTAGACACAGCTGTTAATACAACCAATTGCAACTAAGGGACCTAAAGTTTATAGTGGGATCCAAACCACATTTTTGCCTTGTATTTAATGAGTTGGACTAATTATCAGGTTAGTACTGCGGATAGTCGTAGTACTCACTAGTTCCTACGTTAATCCACACCAGGGATTTCCACATCCACACAAGTAATGGATTTCAATTCCAATAGAGGACAGTGATTAACCCCCTTTACGCAGAATTGTTCACAGACTGCAATACATACTATGTGGACGCGTCAATTTTCTCTCATGCCATTATCAGTTGTATGATAAAGAGTAATTGTCACATGAGGGTGGGAAACAAGTAAAATAGTTGTAAGGGTGCTGGAGTTAGATTTGAAATCGCTTGCTTGACTGTAACTGAAGCTAGTTAGAGACCTTATTTACAGACAACATTGTATTTTTAATCAAGAAAAACTTTGCAAAACTGAGAAAAAATCTGTTAAAGCTCATATTTAGCTTGGCTGAACAACATTTTGATTTGTGGGTAAGGCTAAATTTTGGGTTATTTCACAATAGCCTAAATCTCCTACTTGTAAATAACAACAACAATAAACGTACTAACCTAGACTGAACCAACTCCTAGCACCTGTATCGGGGGTTGCAGGCGCTAGTGCGGAGAGCACCAATGGAGGGGCTGGCGCAGGCGTGGCACAGTGTGGCACCAACAGCGTAGGCAGTTACCAGAGCAGCGGGGGTTCTCCTGAGAGTCACTGTGCACTGAGCCCCGTCAACAGTCCGGCGGGGCAACACAACGGGGCAGAACACGACACTTCCACCATACTGCGCGATCTCAATCAGCCCGACTACAGGATGGCTTTCAAACAGGTAAATTGCTTGTACAATCCATCTTTTCGGAAAGTTATTGGCACTTACAGGTCTTAAAATACTGTGTATGCAAGGTTCTATTATTATACGCACCAACTTTTCAGTCATAGCTCTGACTCGTCTTTTGTGGTGTATGACTGGGTTGCAGCGTCTGTCGAGTTTTAAAATTATCCACCTTTTGATGTTGTGAAATGATTTAACTTACCGGTACTAATAACAATAACACAAACAATAATGACAACTAGGCTAGACTTAATAGTTAAAAATCCTCCAATCAATTGACAGAGGAACCCATGCCATCCATTACAAAGCACGAAACAGTACTGCGACAAAAAATGTGATATGGTTTAATCAAACAGCTCTGGTGGTCACTCACAATTTTTTTTTTTCGGAATTGCCTATGCCATTTTTCCTTGTAGTTTTCTTTTTTTATGCAAGGTTGGAACATTTTTGTATAGCAGCTCTAATGACAACCTATAATTAGTCACTATAACTTATATCCCTAGAAGAAATAAATGAAAATTCCTTTTATATTTAGAGAGATAGATGGCTTCTTTAAACGAGGTGTCTGCTTGTTACCTACCCCACTAGGCCCTCTGGCCTGTGCTTGTAACAATAACAGCACAATAGATACTTGTTATGAGTAAATTCTTTCAATTATTGAGTCGTGATTGATTTAACCTAACCACATAATCAGGTTAGATTGAACAAATATTCGTCAAGAGCCTTCATCATCTGAAAAGTTTAATATCACCTGTAGTCTCTTCTATATTTTACACCTTAAAGATTTTTCCAAGCAATTTTGCTATTTTAATGTTTGATTGTTCTTTAAGAGGTTGTCTAGATCTGTTTCATTGTTAGTCTGGACAATATCTACTTATAGCAGCTATCCTTTGGCCCCTCATCCCTTCTATCCACAAAACCCATAGCCCCCATACCAATACCATAGCCCCATAGCTCATTCCAGTACTGTCTAACATTTATGTTGAAACTACATCCCTGAAACAATCTCTCAGATAAGAGCGTCCATGGGCTGATAGCTCAAGCACATCATTGGTTAAAGAATCAGCTATTAGTAACTAAGCTACACACATCTAGAAATAATACTTAAAATGTGCATCTAGTGGTGTTGCTATTTCAAAAGTACCGAAGTTTCTCTTTGAAGGGAGGAGGGAAAATGCTTTCAAACACACAGGTTGCCAACCTGCAGTATTAGACTTATGAATTGATCAGACTACTCACTAAAAACACCTCTTCCACTCTGTTGGACACAGCCCTGGGATTGTTTGTCATATTTCTTAAGGTTAGGTCAACACGACCTAAGCTCTGAGAGCTAGCACTGTTTCTGACATTCAGTATCATAAGTAATAATAGTAATGATAATGATAGTAATTACTATTGATTAAGTGTTGTTGATGTTACTAATTAACTACCAGTAAACTTACTTGTGTGGTTGACAGGAGCCCAGTTTGGAGGGGGACTCGACCTATTGACTTATTGACCTTCAACGGAACTATCCCTAGGGTTACTTTAAGGATTTACATATTATTTACTTAGAGTGTTTATTTCGTTATAGAAGAAATAATTTATTTATTTTTGCAGTAAAAGCCAGATATGTTTGTGTCACAACTTCGGGGCCGGAAAGATTGTAAAAGTTAGTTAAACTCGTCGGGTCACTCGCAGACTCGAGTTGTATCACAGTCATCGTGCAGGGAATTTCTTAGTTTAAACTTTATTTCTAACAGTATTTAGTAACATGTGTAAGTGTTTCATCAGATTCAACTCGGTCTAGAACGCTCTGAACAGATTTACTACACAGAATTTGATTCGTAAATAGTCAATATGGTCTCGTTGTATTGAAATGGTGGCCGTTAAAGCTTATGGCTATGTAAGATATTTAGTATATTTTTTTTAACGGCTGCCGTTTCAAAACAATAGAGATTGCATTTTTATGTTTATTTGTACTGTGATAAAAATAGTATTACTTTTATTAAGTGTGGAGTAAACCTGGTCAAGTTTTCTAGATCGGTTTGGTTTATAAACACGTAAACGACATGTTTGTTACTCTAAGCCAAAGATGATGTAGACTTTTTCAAAATCGATGTTAATTTTAAAGATTATTTATTAACTGCAGTTAATGCAGTTTGTCGACAACATGAGTTTACTTTATTCTTTAAAAAATTTTGTTATTGACTAATCACAAAAAGGGAATTAGAATTATGTTCCATTATATAAAATAAATACTGTAACATTATTCAATTGTAATTTGATTAATTTTTTTCAAAAGTTCTGATTGATTTTACAATTTCTGACGCAATACAAATTATTTCATCCATCCATGAAAAAATCATAGTGTTGTTTATATTTCTAAGTGCCTTGTGTAACTGTAATCTTTGTAGTACGTTTTGTACAAGTGTCTATTCTCAATTCACCACTATGCCTTTGCTTCACAACCACTTGGAACTACAATAATAGTGAATATTGTAGTTGAGTGAAACAGGGTCTAAAGGCAAGTCGATTATCGTCAACTCTTCAAGGTTTTAATTTGTGTCTTTGTCAAAGTTTAATTTGTTTTAAATTAGCTCAATAAATATTTGTAGATAGTTGATTTTTTATGTTAATGTTCTGATACTCGATGTAATAAATATATTGAACATTGTTTCGTGTATTATTGATATCCTAATCTAAACTAATCAACCCCATATAAACATGGGTTAGTGAGTGAAAAGAATAATATAATAGTGGTTTAAATCCTTATACATAATACGTTGAGGCGATTTCTACGAAACACTACTCCTCCGTTAATATTGGACGGATTTTTACAAACGATGTGTCAAAATGAAGTATTGTTTGTGTAGATGCCCCCTTTCACCAATTCCTGTCATAAAAGTCCTCGGGCTTTGCCCCACAGGCCATCAAAATCTCAATGTATTTCTTATGAAGAAAAGATTTTGTTTATACTTATACTTTTAACTGCTGGAACCACTCTTATAGTCTGTCCATACAGGCTACCTGGTTTTGACTCTCAAAGGAAGTCTTCATCAGTATAGGATGTGAATTTTTGTTTATTTAGAACAAGTTTTTGTCAGACAATCTGCATTACCTTCATATATACTAGGTGAGTAATAGCATATGAAATTATGCTGCCTTTCTCTTACATCCCATTCAACACTTTTTTAAATTTGTTATGTATAACATTTAGATTAGCTTAAACAGGAAATAATAACAGTAGGCTAATATATAAAAATATTTCCTTTTATTAAATGGACATAACTTTATCACAGCAATTATAAACAGTTAAACATAGCCTAGCAAGAGAGTGTTTAAAAACATTTTCAAGTCAATTAAATTTTTAAATTTGTTATTTATTTATTTTCAGTGATTTAATCAGTATAATCTGTTCTTAAATTATAATGCATATAAATGTTTTTTAAACAAAAGTATCGGTTTCATAACACTTGAGTTACTGGATAGCAACCAAGCTTTTGAGACCAAAGAAAACGTACAACCGATAAATTCATGATGGGTCATACAGCTTTGAAAACTTAAATAGCTTTAGGAAAACTTCAGATAAAACCACGAATTAGTAGGGTCTTTGACAAAAACGATTACTCATTTTTTTTGCTATTTTACCAACTTAATGACAATCAGTTTCTTCACAATTCGCATATTTATATTTTTAAATTGCCTGTTGAGAATTACAAGGCTCATACTATAAAATTAAAATATTTTCTTCTGTAGATTTGCCATTCTTATCAATCAAGAAGACAATTTTATTTTCAGGTATTTTTCTGATCGACAGATGTAAAAAGTGTTTACGTCCGGCTCAAAAACTCACCCAGTGAAATATTACAGAGGTTACGAATTGTGGATATTTATAGGCATGCACTGTGGATGTGATACTCCCTGGTGTGGATTAATGTCCGCACGAGTGAGTACTACGACTATCCGCAGTACTATCCTGAAAATTAGACCAATTCGTATTTACCAAGGCAAAAATGTGGTTCGGATTCCACTATAAACTGTAGGTCCCTTAGTTACCATTAGCTGTATGGGCTATTAATTAACAGCTGTGTCTAAGGAATAAGTCGGCCTTAGTAACTAACAAGACTACAAGATCGCGCCACTCATAATACACTTATCTCCATTCATACTTGGATTAAAATACCTACTTTGTGTGGTCGCCATTTCATTGAAAAGTATAAAAAAGTATAAAGTATTTGTAAACTATTGCTTGTCTCCAGGTATTATCACCGACAGAGTAGGGTATACCATACATTGTGAGAAATACCTTAAAGAAAGCACTTGGTCGACATAAACACATTCTAGATATTACCTGATATCAAACACACAATAATTGCTTCAGACTCAGCAATTAGTAGGATGAAAAATCTACTTGCATGCCAACAATAAAAAAAAAAAAAAAAAAAATAGGAAAGAAAAAGAGTTACAATGAGCAAACACAAAAAGGCTTCATACAAAAAGCAAACTACTAACAAACCAAATATTCCTGAAAAGTAAAACTCCAAACATTTAAAAACTTAATTTAATCCTACGATACTACCGGATGGATGTTTGTGACAAGTAAACGCAAAAAATACTAAACCGACAGGGTTGAAATTTGGTATAATGAAAGCTCACATTCCCGATTAACATATAGACATATTCTTATCTCAAAAATCCTTTCAGGCTCCGCCCCAGTGGCTCTGGAGTTTCCCATGTTAACCTTATGAGTAATCATATTTTAAAGGAATTACAGAATTTTGTCAGTTGTTTCAACTGCACATGTTGGTTCTATGATATTAAATAGTATTAAAAAGTTATAAGGTTTACCTACAGGGTGCAGCACTATTAGTTTTTTTGCATTTATGACAACTGCTAATTTTAACCAACTAGCAACAAAAAGCTGTGGTACACAAGGAGAACTTTACTTTTTTATATGGCTGTGTTTACATTGGAAGCTTGCTTGGGCAAGTTAAATGGTGGCGCATGCTTGCACAAGCGTACAGTTGCCGATGGTGTGGTGGTTATACTAGAGCAGAGCAACGAAGAACAAGAAGTCGCCCAGTAGCCATAGTAGGCCTACATCACAGATCAGTCAAAATTGAGATGTCAGATGATGCGGACATTGTGCTTGAAAATGGAGTTAAATTTGTATTATATTAGACTCCAAACAAGTTGGGGGGAACGAGAAACTGTAGGAGTCGATGTAATGTTTGTATAAATAATTATTTTTATAAAAAACATAACTATACTGAATAAAACAGTATAATTTTAATAAGCCTAGAGAAGCTTAATTTTTCTTCATCATAGCATTATTACAGGTCTATTTTAATAGAAAAAGAAAATTCAATATATTTTGATTGACAAGTTAAAATTCATTTGCAAATAGCGTTCAGTAATGATACTGCTGCAACTATAAAAAAGTTATAAAAGAAGAACTGTATAAATCAACGCCTTTGTATCCATTTTGAACAATTGAACAACTTATAACAACACTTAAGTATAAAAAACAACAGTTTTAAGATACACAACCTATGCTACTTTGTCAGTGAACTTGCTTCAAACTGAAGCACGCTTGCTTCAAAAACAAATTTATTTGTTTCGTGATTTGAGAGGCGCAAGCTTGTCCCAGCGTGCGCTTACTAGTGGCGAGCACTGTAACCATGGCTGGACAATACGCCACTGGTTTCCAGTAATCTGCTACAATTTTGTTTCAAAGGGCAAGCTTAGCCAAGCGTGCGCCACCATTTTACTTGCCCAAGCGTGCCTCAATTGTAAACTCAGCCTACGGTTTAGGTGCAGTGGTAGAACATTATGGCTATGGTAGATGTGTTATACTATAGCCTACCGTATAAATTAAAAGAACCAAATTTTCTTAAACCGTGTCCTGTCCCATAACTGCATACTGCAATAAGCATTTTATACTTATATGCAAGCCCCGTACGAAGGACAGGTACTCTGCTAGTAAAATATATATGTATGTACCATAAAATTCTTAAATAACTTGACTACATCCATACAAATACAATGCTTTTTTACCATATTAATACAGGTTTTTAAATACTTAAGTTTTAAAAACTCATAGATTCTGGCCAATACTATCCAATAGTTGTGCAACTAGTGAGCAAAGGGAGCAATTGACTCAATCAAGAGAAATACTTACTCACGAGCCGTAGGCGAGTGAGGAATGGTTTCTCGAGTGAGGCAATTGCACTTTGCACTCGAGTTGCACATTATATTTTTCCTACAGTTACCATAAAACAAATGAATTGGTAAAGAAACGTGACATATTTTTACACAGAAGTGAACTTTTAATATGACATTTAATGATACAACAGTACAATAGCTGACCAGCTGATTTACAGCCAGTGCTGCCAACGTATTTCGCGCGCATACGGCCTTGTCTGCATGTTACGCGCTCACTATTTCGTGCCTTCACGTTGCAAATCTGGAGTGAGACAAAGTATTTTTAGAGTGAGACAATGTTAACATTGTTTTACTGATGAGCGAATTGGCCACTTTGTTTTCTCAAATCAGTGAGAGAACATTACATTGTTAGGTAACTGTAGGAAAAAGTATGTTAAATTTAAAAAAAAATCATTACTGCAGCACAGAATATTGTATTTAAAACCTGGTTACAACAATTAACACAGGAGCAGAAATGTTTCCAGTTTATCGTGACCGTGGAAAGTTACAATGGGCAGTATATGCTCATAACACTGGTTATTGCCTTAGTAAATTTGGTTTAGTTCAAGAGAAATTTGGATTTTTCATTTAATCTGACCCATCTCAGACTTCTTGTATTACAATAGATCAAACAATGTTTAATTGAAACTAGTACAACCCTAACTAAAGCTCATAATTTCAGCATAAAAAAACTGTACACTTCTTCTTTTTAAAACTCAATTACAAATACTTAAAAGCTTTCTAAAATCTAACCTATCGTAGATCAAGAGCTGACAGTTTCCGTTTCTTGTGGTTGACGATCATTTCTGCTGCTACGATCATACTGACTCCGCAGGCCAACCAGCTGTCTTGTCTAGCTTGAGCTTCGCGAGCGTGGGTTAACACCTGCGGAACAAAAACAATTATTCATTTTTGTAGCTTCCAGAATTGCTGGATTATAGAATAATCAATCAAGCAACTAGATGCAGTCTCCTCGGGCATACATATATATATATATATATATATAATAGACAATAAATAGACAAAATCTTTATTGAAATATTCCTAGAGAACATTCATGCGTCAGGTACATAAAATGTACAGTATGTACGTAAACTATTACAGTAATTTGCAATTACAATTAGAATTTTTTTTTTATCTTTTTCTTCTTCTTTTCATGGTAGCTTATTGTTTAAGAATTCATCCTCAGAGTAGAACGGCCGGTCCATAAGCCATGTTGTCAGGTGCTTCTTGAGCAGATTGGGTTGTTCTCTCTTGAGGTGCTCTGGTAGGTTGTTAAAGTACAGAGCACCTTTGTAGGATGGTTTCTTCTCGTACAGACTCAGATGGTGTTGTGGGAGGGAAAAATTGGCGGCATGTCGTGTGTTGTGCTGGTGTATGTCTCTGTGTCTTGGCTGGGCTGTTTTAGTGGTGTGGATAATGACTTCTCTTATGTAGAGTGAAATTGTAGTAGTTCAGGTCGGCAAGGCATCTAATTGCTCTTTTTTGCTTTAGGAGTACTCTTTCCAGGTTGCCTTTTGATGTTCCACCCCAAGTCGCAATGCCATATCTGAGGTGGGACTCGAATAGAGCAAAATATGCAACTTTGGCTACTTCTGGGCTGCAAGCTTGCTTGATCCTACGTATAACGTAGAGACTTGAACTTAGCTTTTTGCAGAGCTGGTCTATGTGGGGTTTCCATGATAGCTTGGAGTCAATTATGATGCCTAGGTATTTTGTGTTTGTAGTCCCGGTATTGTAATGTCTGTGTTGTTGCGTTTGGTGGTGAAAGTCATTTGAACGGTTTTGCTTTCGTTTAGAACTAGGTCGTTGGAGGTACGGTATTGCTTTGTTCTCTGGAGTTGTGTGTTGGTTTTCTCTTCCAGATTTTCCATTGTTTTGTCCGCAAATGTGAGAACCGTGTCATCTACGTACATGGTGGTGTGTCCATCTTCCCCAATCCAACTAGGTAGGTCATTCGTGAGAAGGAGGAAAAGGACTGGGCCAAGTACTGATCCTTGGGGTACTCCTCTTTGCACGTCAACAGATTTGGATTGGGCCTTATACTTTGTGTTGTTCTTTATGTAGGCTATTTCCACAAGCTGTTTCCGGTTACTAATGTAGCTTTTAAACCATTCTGCTGCTCTTCCTCTCACACCTAGTGTTTCCAGCTTGAGTAGAAGAAGTTCGTGGTTTTGGCAGTCGAAAGCTTTACTAAAATCTAGGAAGAGGCTTGTTGAAGTGCTGCCTTCTTCTGGTTGGTCTAGTATGTGCTCCGTCAGTTGTATTAAGGCTGTGGCTGTCGATCTGCCTTTGATGAATCCATGCTGTTGACTATTGAGAAGGTTGTGTTCTTGAAGATGGTGTAGGAGTTGGGCTAGTACTATCTTTTCGATTATTTTTGAAAACGTTGATATTAGGGAGATTGGCCTGTAGCTGTTTCTTTCTACCGTTTGTCCATTTTTGTATTTTGGGTAGACTTTAGCTATTTTCAATTTATCTGGGAATTTTACTTGTGAGAGTGATTTATTTATGAGGTCTGTCAGGGGTATTACTATTTCATTTTTACAGTTTTTTAGAAGTTTAGCTGATACCTCATCAGTTCCGGATGAATTTTTCATCTTTAGAGATTGAATGGCCTTTTGCACTTCTTCTTGTGTGACCCGTCTGAACTGGAGTGTGTGATGTGTTGCTGGTAAGTGGTCTGTTAAGGCATTGGTTCTAGAGTTATTGTTATTTTGGAGTGTTCGGTTGGCTATTGATGAGAAAAAATCATTAAAACAGTTTGAAACTTCTATTGGGTCATCTATTGTTTTATTGTTGACTTGAAGATGGATTTGGTTTTCAGTATTTGATCTCGCTTCCCTTTCTCGGTTTATTGTTTGCCACAGTGCTTTAGACTTGTTTTCAGCCTGGTTTATGTGAGCTGTGTTGTTTTCTTTCCGAAGCATTTTCAAATGCTGGTCGTACTCCTTTTTTTTAATAGTTCTGGCTTTGTCTTCCATAAGTCCGGTTGTTTGCTCCTTTTCTAAGGCCTTTATATATTCATTTTTAAGTCTAGCCGATTCTTGATTCCAGCACTGTCTCCTTTTATGTTGTTTAGCTCTTGACGTTTTAAGAGGGCAGGCGTGGTTTAGTGTTGTCTGGATGATGTTGCTGAAATTGTTGTAGGCTTCATCTACGTCATGAGTTTGTATTATAGTTTCCCAGTCTTGTTCTTGTAGTTGTGTCTTAAAGTTATCTATTGTTGTTTTGTTGAAGATTCGTTTATTTTCTTTGATGTTGTTGATGATCGGTTTCCTAGTGATGATTTTTGCGATTTGTGCGGTATGGTCAGATAGTCCTGATGTTATAACTGAGGTTTCTATTTGTTGATTATCAATGTTTGAGCATATCCAGTCTATTGATGTTTCTGAGTCACTTGTAATTCGAGTGGGAGGTAGCCTCAGTCTTGAGATATTGAAGGAGGTTAGGAGTTCTTCAATTTTTTCGTTTTCATTGTCATCAACTAGGTTGTTTACATTGATGTCTCCCATTATTAATATTTGCTTATCCGTAGTGAGCACTGTTTCCAGTTGTTCAGAGAGTATATCGATGGCTTGGTCTAGGTTTGCACTTGGTGGCCTGTATACTCCGAGGACCAGCAGTGGATTCCTGTTTAGCTTCAGTTCAAAGAGCACAGTTTTGCAAATCAGTTCTGTTTCCTCGCTACTTGTGCATATGAGTGATACATGCTTTTCCCAGCCACTTCTTACATAAGCGACCACTCCTCCTTTGACATGGGATTTCCTTGAGAAGCCTCCAATAAGTGAGTAATTTTCTACCCACGTGTTTTGCAAGTTTTGTTGTGCTACGCCGTGCTCTGTTATTATGATCAGGTCCGGGTCTTCATCTTGGAGGAAGTGTGCTAGTCTATCAGTTTTTTTTAGATAACTAATTTTGGTGTAGAATTTTAAGTCCTTGTTGGCTATTAGGTGTTTGGAATTTTACTGTGCGGAGTGTCGGAGGGGATGTGTTACATCTTTGAGTTGGTTTTTGTGCTTTTCTCTGGGATGAGGGCGTTCTTCTAAAAAGTGATGTTGGGAGGTGGGAGTGTTTAGGGGTTCTTGTGTGCAACTTTGGTTTTTGTTAGTTTGTAGTGTGTTTTTATACTTTGGGAGGGGTGGTTCTGCGATTTTCTCAATGTTGATGTGGTATTTCGAAAGTTCCTGGGAGCTAAGCAAGTTTGCTTGTTGTATCCAACGGCCTAGTTTATCATTACTGTTGGGTGTTATGTAAAGGAATGAGTGTGTGTGCCTTGAGATAGCAACGATGCAGTGGTGCTGCGATTCATAAATTTCTTCTCTTTTAGCAGATGTTCGTATGACAGCTATGTTTTCTGCTTGCCGTCCTTGAAATTCATGTATCGTAGATGCGTTGAAACCTAGCTTGTTTAGTTCTCTTTTTTCAGCTTGTTTGAAGACCAAGCATTTGTATTTATTTTTGTTGAGAGTGAGGTTCAGGCTTTCTAGTCCCTGGTACTGCTGTGTCGCCAGTTCTTTCTCTCTCTGGTTGGTGGTTTGCATTCCTTGGCTGTAGAATTTTGAGAGGATGGCTGTGGTGCTCTTTGTGCATCTGTATGTGGTGTTTAGTATTTTTGTTGTTGTGGCTATTTCTGTAATGTTGTGGTATTTAACTTCTAGGTTCTCTGCTCTGTTTATATATGGTATTTGGTTCATGTCGCCAATAAGCAATACTTCTTTAGCAGTTGATAAAATGGCTGCAAAGAGTATTTCTCAGTACAGTAGTGCATACACATTGCGGCAAATAATTTGTCACACTAACTTTTGACAAAGAAATGGTGTAAAACTGCCATTTTGGAGACTTAGTTTATACAAATTTTTCGGGGGGTACCCAAAACCCCCCAGACCCCCCGGTTCGACCCCCCCCCCCTCCTTGTGACTGTAATGCACCACTGACTAGATGTATACTAAGAATGCCTAAGAGCGATTTCAAGAGTGTGGAAACAGTATGGTTATTAAATTGCAAATTATTGGCAACTAACTCAATACATTGTCAAAAACGTAAATGTAAAACGTAGTTATCCAGGGTTAAACCAGTTTTGCTGTAATGCATTACCTGTTTCTCAAGATGGTCCAATGTATCCAGGATTTGTTGATCAGCTGACATGTTCTGAGCCCAGTCCATCAACTGACGGAATCTGTTGCGGAAAGTCTGCAACACAACAAACCACAGTCAATTACATTAAAATAATTCAAGTCACTTTACAAGATAACAAGCTCCTGTGATTTGTTTGTAGACAAACATCTTAGTCTATTGAGGAACTTGCTTTTTACCACACTCAGTACATTGCTGGTTTGTGTTCACTTCGTAGACTAGAAAGTCATTGTTAAGAGGGTTCCCTACCCTCGCCGAAAAACGTTAGAAAACCGCTTCGCGCGGTATCATATAGCGATTCCAGTTTAAACATTTAAAGTATGAACCATACACCATTTTGTATATAAAGAGTGGTTCTACTAAGTTTGCTTTTAAAAAAATGTCTATGCTTACGCAATCAAGGGCAACGACTTGTCAAAGTTAGTGAACTTTACAGTTGAATAATAATATCTTTTTATGAAATTATCGATTTTTAATAAAGCAATATTAGTGCAAAATTTAACTAAAAATATCAAGTCACTTTTAGTTTCAAGAAAAGATTAATTTTTGTATGTGCAAAATGAAACCGCGTAAAACCTTGCACGGCGAAAAGTGCTATGATTCTGACGGACTCTAGCGGCCTTTATCGAAACTACTGTCTCGCGGAGGGATACAAATTTCACACATTCTTTATCATTCATAATATTTCCCCCAAGATTTATCCATGACACATAATAACATTATCTTAATTATTATAAACCAGCTAAGCAGTATAAATAAATATAGCCAAGAAAGTGAAAGTGAGTGCACTGCTGGGGCGGGTTTACTAGGATGGGCCTACTTCCACTGCGGAGGCGTCCTGGCGGTGACACGACCAGCAGACAGCAATCCTAGGGAATATTTTGTCGTCTTGTAGTTCCAACTAAACTCACCAGGGTCGCAGAAAATTGAAAACAGTCAGAGGTAGGGAACCCCCTTAAGAGAAAGGGATGAATTAGATCAGTTGGAGTGTGATAATTTTACAGATAACTTTACATTATAACTAAAAAAAAGGATATGAATTTTTGGTTTGTAGCCTACAGACACATTGTGGAACAATACCTCATAAACATAAAAAAAACCATTAGAAATGTTATTTATTACATTATCTCAAAAATGTCCCGATTCTGACTACTCAGGTTAACCAACCTCTGGCAGGACAAAAATAGAGGTCAGTTTATTCTTCCAGAATTTTGAATCTGGTTGATTTAAACAACCTTTCCTAGGAATTCGGCCGACTTCTGTTCCCATCCTTATTTTAGTAATAGTATAAATGCGCCAAAGAAGGTCGAGTTCCGTTATTTACCACATTTGTAGGTTTTGAAAATCTTTACAGCAATGAACTATGTTAAAAGAATATTTACTTTATAGATACCCTTGATAAAGTAAAACTCTTATTGTATGGTACCTATTTACCGAAAGATACGTCGAACACAGTTTAAATAGGTGAGATGTCTTACATCAAAATGGAAAAAAAAACATTCAACAGAGGATGAAGGCCTGCGTGGTGTTAATTGTAAAATGGTCGAGTTAGGTTAGGTATCCAACATCATCCAATATAGATAATAGATCAACCCAAAACGAACAAAATAAGTTCAACATTTCCAATGAATTTCAGATATAAGTTAATGACTGCGTACGGTAGCTAAATACTTATTCAGGCCCAAGTTAGAGCTCATGATAACAATTTGAAGTGTGTCCACTACTAAACATAATTGCATCAGCATAAAATGAAATACTCAGGTTAACCATTAACCGGATTACCTCCACAAGCATATTGCGGATTTCTCTCCCATTCCAGGTCTCGATATAGGAAAGCAGTTTGCCGAACTGGTAGAAAAACTTGCACATTTTGTGCAGATCCACAACATTTGCATCAGCCTTTAAGATGTCCCTGTGAAATCAAATGCTTTAATAGTTTTGTCAACAATTAATTTAAAACAAATTCAAAACAGGTCTTAAATGAAACCTTCAACCCTTCCATACAAGATTCGAGAATTGTTCAAGATTTGTATTTATCCTTAGGCAATTAGGCATACACAGATGATGCATTTGACATTGTTTCAAGTTCCTGAAATTGGTACTGTTACTGGTAACTTCAAATAGTGTTGTAGAGATAAAAAAAAATCATTAGTACATTAAATAAATATAGTTGCTGAAGAGGGTGATTAATTCAATAACTAACTCTTACCTATAGTTTTCTTTAAATATTTTTGGAGGTTCAACTTCAAGAACATTGACTTCCCTGTTGGACAACGTTTTGACAATCCAGTAAGGCAACTCTAGTGATGTTCCTTGCTCCATGTCTTTAGTCTCCGAACTGGGATCTAGATGGCCTGAAAAATTCATACCGGTATGTTAGATTTTGTAGCTTCTTTAACTAATATGGGACTAGAGTAGAAATGAGTAAATCTTGTATAAGTCTAGTTTCTTGTGTGTAAGCTCTTTGCATCTTAGTTTGACTAGGTGTATTGAAAATGTAACATAGAATCCATCTTGGTGAAGAAGCCTTTGGATCACTAATTTTAAGCCCATTTGGCTAGATCTGTTGACATTGAAAACACATAGGCCTACACACAAACACAACAAAAATATGTAAAACAAATCAAATACTCAAATAACTTTACACGCCTCTTCCTTGGGGCCGATTAAACATCATTTTACCCTCCTCCCACCCCTGTAGGCTACTGTACTACCGGAACCCCTATTAAAGTGTTGAAGCTTGAGAGGCGCTTAGCACGGAACCGCTTCCATGTGTCACCACTCTTGCTACATGGCCGCCACTAGATTCCCATAGTGTAGGTCTGTGTGTCACCTATGACATTGTTCTTTTTGTTTGCCAAATATTTTTATAAATACGTCAAGTAAGGTTTTTATTGATTTAATATACATTTCCATTGATTATACACGGTTTAAAACTGTTTTGTATTGATGTAATGTAACTCATACAATTACATTGTTTGTCTAGTGTTTCAACAAGTAAGTTACCCGGAAAACACTCCTTGTGTCACCTATCGTGTTTTAAAAACAAAGACACCCATGGAGAGATATTAATAGATCTAAGTTATATTTTCGCTTATTAGGCTACCGGTACTCTATCAATGAAAGCATTGTATGATAACTTATATAACCACCAAAAGTAAAGTAGGCTAAGTTATTAGTAATATGTTGATAGGACTGAGAATTCTGACAGGTTTTTTTGTATGCAGCTGTCAGAGCAACAATTCAAATAGACTCACAATGGTGTTGAATACACAAAATTCAAAACCTAAACCATATTCTGTTCGAGCAGAAGTACAAATCCCCTCCAAATGACAAATAAAGTAGGCCTACATAACTGATACAATAAAAATGGAAGCAATGTCCTTCTTTATGCAAAAAAATGTCCAGACACTTTTTCAGCATTTGGCGTTATATATAAGACTAGATAGTCAAACTAGGGACAGTTCTAGGCAATGGTTTCCCATCCCTGTAAACTATCCGGCCAGACAAGTTTGCTGAAAATAATGAATTTGAATAATTGTCAAGCCTGGTTTAGCCTACACAAGTCGAGTATAGCAGGCGAGTTGTTTGGCCCAGTTGCTGATTTGTTCAACTCGCCGAATACTTGACTAGACTGTCCACACGCATCCCTATTTCTGACAGGGACAGTGTAGGCATAGAGAAGTAATTTTTGTTACTTCTCTATGGTGTAGTGTAGGGCATTCCGGTTACCGTAGCTTACGTGTTAAATGTTGTTTGAGTTTCATGGCACGTCAAAGAGAATACAATTTGCTACAAATTACTATAATGCATTTCTTGGAAATACTCAATAAATGCAGCCAAAAGTTGCCTCCGAATAAAAAATGTGAAAACACTGTTTTATACGTAATTCTTGTGGAATAGCCTACCGTACGGTATATGTTTAGGGAGTGAGCTTTCTTACTACCCATTGATTAATAAAATCGGTCCAGTAGAACCTCAGATATTTAGTTGTAGGCTAAAAAGATTTTTAAAACTGGATTTTATGAATAGATTCACGCACAGTTAGTTAAGACAATGCAAAATTCAACACGGAACACAGGGTCAACTGTTCCAGTTAAACAGTTCAACTGAACCATTGAGTGTCGAGCGAGTAGGGCAGCTCTGAAGTTTGAACTAAAAACTAAATACTGACTCACTCAGCAACCCCAGAATAAAAAATATAAATTTAATTTTTTGGTCGCTGGACTCACTTGACAGCAGTAAACAGATGGAGCGCTGGACTCAGCAGTAAACAGATGTTTCGCGGGTAAATTGTGGTGGTGGGGGTAATTACTGGGCTGAGCAACTTGTTTTTCTACTAAACCACTCGACTTGCTCTCAACTGACCTCTTTTTACCAACTCGCCCGTTACCCATAGGCCTACTCGACTCACCTACCTGTCTACATCAAGCGAGTGGCAATTCTCACACTGACTTGCCCACCGTATTCGACCCATGTAAACCAGGCTTCACTGTCTACGCTTTTCAGGGAATCGGTCAATACCCAGGCCCATATGATTTGTGGGTGAGCTGGGTATCATATAAATCCATTCCTCTTGCAGTGAAATCTGAGACGCTAACTTATTGGCTATAGACTGTTTGTAGGAACAGTCAAAATAAGTTACACACTAGAACTACATTGTTTTACCTACATCATATTAATAAACTACCTACTTACCCATGTTTAAAATCTTCTTTGTAAATTTACAAGGAACCCTTTCTTGAGAGGCCAAAATATTTTCAATTGAAAAATAATGAGATTTGTATCTGTACAAGTTGATCATTATGAAGTTTACCCTTCCAAAAAAACTAACAATTTTTATCACGAACTACCTTAACTTGAATGTGAACAATTCAGACTGAAGGTGTAAACTAAAAAGTAAAAAAGCAGAATTCGTCAACGGCATCAACAAACAACAAACAACGAAATAAGAAACAACACTTCAGATCAGAATTTACGACATAACAACATAACATAACAGAAGAACGGTACCTATTTCGAGTTTTGACAACGTGAAATGGTAAAAAACGAAAAAAAAAACAATGTCGAATGTACCTAGAGTTGCAGACTGCAGGCGAGGGGCGAGGCAGACAGAAAGTTTTAGTTTCTCAAAACCCGCCAAAATGCTACTTCAGCTGACAACTACCCTATTACCAACATAACGGAAATTATTCAAAGCCTAAATTGAAAAATTATTCAAACAAATACAGGGCAGTTTACGACGAAATTTCGGAAGGTCAAATATTTTCTTTCATGTAAATCTTTTTACTTTACTAGGTTATTTTTCAGCTAAATTGTTGTTTAAATTACTGTTGACAACTTCACAACTTAAAGTTCTCCAGGTCAGAGGTGGAAATTAAGCTATTTTTGAAAGTCCTTAAAACTATTACTCTTCAAGGAATTTTAAATTTTTTATTTTCTATTTAAAAACAAATTTATGATGGTGTTTAGGGTAATGTACTGTTTACCTTCTATAAATGCAAATTAATATGAATTAATTTGATGAATGAATAACGGAAATAATGAATATTGTAAAACATGTTTATTCGAGGAAACAATTAGTGTATCTACTTAACATAAAATATGGAGGGTTCAAACTTTGATCAAAATTGAGTTTGAACTTTTCGAAAAGTAAACATATTTAATATACAATAATACACCATTATTTTATTTATAAAATAGTTTTCTTAGGTTGGTCAAACCAGCTACACGACTTCTTTTCTTTGTTCTTTTTATTCCTACTGTTATTATTGCACATCGTCTGCTTTGTATTTGTTATTTGTTTGACTCATTGTGTTGTGTGTGCTAGGTTAGTTGTGAATAATTGTAACTATTTCCCTATATATACAATAATGATAAAACATGCATTATTTAAACCAAGATTTATTTTATAAAAAGCATGTATTTGCAGGTTTTGGTAATCCTCTAGTTGATATTTCAGCATTGATTAAATCTGATGAAATTCTAGAAAAGTTTAACCTCAAACCTGATGGGCAATGTGAGGTTAATGAACATGATATTTCTGAAATGTTGAAGTTTCTGGACAGGTAAAAGGCTGCACTTTACTTTAGGTCCTACACTCATCCGAACGAAAATATCTTTAGGTCCTACACTCATCCGAACGAAAATATTGATTACTCGATTGTTTCATTCGATATATCGTTTGTTTAGTTAGGTAAGGTTAACCTAACCTTATCCTAACCTATCCTTAACCTATCGAATGAAACAATCGATATATCGATCGATATTTTTCATTCGAATGAGTGTACGACTTAAAGTCTATTAGCCTATTTCTTCTATCGAGTAACTACTATGTATTGGAATCTTGGCTACACTATGGATGATGATGATATGGGCATTTTTACAGTCAATATTTGAGGCTGATTTATGCAACACAATGATTTTATTTAAGTTTAGAATACCTCCCTAAATAAAATTAGTGACAAGGAGATTCCAAATTAAGTTAACATTCTTGATTCTGGTACTTTGATAACCGATCTCTATCTTAGTTATTGATTGCTTTAACCGTTAACTTGGTAAAAACCATCATGTAATCGGCAGAAATCAGTAATTTAGATCAGTGTGTTCTGTAGGTGGCTCACATCAACTAAGACAAATTTTATTAAAAACCTGGCTACATCTTTAACATGGGGCAAACGTCTAGTTGTTGTATTACAGTAGAGTCCCGCAAACTCGGCACTCGATAACCGGCAATCTGGATAACTCGGCCATTACCTGGCTCAGAAAATTAGTGATTTTTTGAGTCCAAATTCAACATGGACTCAAGCCAGCTCAAGTCAAATTATTCGCAACTCGTAAAAAGGATTTGTTGTACCATATATCTGATGACTTAATACTGACTTGTTTTCTAAACATAAAGTAAGAAGGCAGGTAAAAGGCTTAAAAATGTTATTGTTTTTATTTGTAACCCTAGTTCCCGATAACCCGGCATTTCACAAACTCGGCACCCTTCCAGTCCACATTACGCAGAGTTTGCTGGACTCTACTGTAATAGTCAAAGCCGTTAGATAAGATAAAGGGGATGGGTTGGATACTAAGTTCTTTCTGAAGCTCTCTGACAGTTTGACATTGGTGTTGGAGAAAAGAGAACTACATTTTAAAGAGATCAAACCATACCTACCCATGTTGTTAGTTGTTGGATGGAGAGCATAAAGCAAAAAAGAACCCTTTTATAAAAAAAATTGATATTTAAAACTTTATATTGATTAGCGGTGGACAGCTTCTGCTTCCTCAGAAATCTCTTGAATGGAGGGAAGGTACTGAGTAAGCATCTCTCTGCCCCGCACCTTAACATCCTTGTCTCCATCATCAATTGATGGGGCAGTGTGCGGTACTGTTAGCCACTCCATTTAAAGCTATAGTCTTTTAATATACTGCTTCAGGGAGAACCATGAAGTGAGGAAAAGTCCTGGAGGGTGTGTACAGAACACCCTGAGAATCGTTCAAGCTCTCGTGAAACAGCCTCAGTTTTGTGTGTTCTTTGGAGGCCTGGGAAATGACAGTGATGGCGGGTTGTTGGAATCAGAAGTAAAAAAGTGTGGAGTAGAAACCAGGTTTGTCATACAACTCAAATTTTACTAATAGGCCTAATTTATAATTTTAACACAATGTATTAACTTACCTGTACTTGCATTCCTGGATGATCACAAAGAAATTGCGCTTGCTGTTTTTTGAGACACTTTTATCTTTATAGCAAATTAAAATTGTTCTTTCTATGTAGGTAGCTTACACTTTATAACTGTTTTTAGGGTATTCAAAGTCTCATAAACCTTATGCACTGAATTATTTTGGGCTAGGTATGAATATTGTGTATAGGCTTCTAATTTATTTAGGATTTGATCTTATGGTTAGTGCAGATACCTTCCTAGATTATGAATGCCCAAATTAAATTCTGACAATCATTATTTGGCTTTTGTCAACTCTGAAACAAATTGTTCAATGTATGTGCGATTTCTAATAATTTGAACGCAGTAGAATGGCGTTCTGGTACCTCTCTTTCAGAAAGATAAAAATATTGGTACTAATCACATTATAAATAGGTTACAGTTCCGGCTTCTCACTTTTTATAAATCAAACACTGGGACTAACATGTTTCATTACAAGGATCCAGTGGCATAGCGACAATACAATTAAACAATTCTGGATCTATGTTCTGGATTTATGTTTGTACTGTGCAATTATGCCTTAGATAATGCCCAAATGGTTGTTGTCAGGCCTATGGTTCAGCCAGATTTGACAAAATGACCACTTTCATGCCCCATAAGACCCACATTATTTGTTAGAATCATTTATCAACTAGACTACATTTTAATTTCTAAGTGAATACCTAATCCAATACGGTACAAATCAAATTCTTACAGTTTACCCCTATCAATAGATTACAACACTTGTTTTTCTCCCTAAAAGAATTTCTCCTTTAATTACAGATATACAAAACACCCTGCGTACTCTACTGGAAAAGTGGCCGCATTGATACATGGAGATAAGCGATCCCTCGTGGCTCACCTCGGAGCAGCAGAAGTCTATCGCAGGGAAGACTTTGAGACAACCGAAAATCTCAAAATCCTAGATGAAGTGTTAATAGTATACATCGAAGGGTTTTTTATCACTCATAGCTTAGAAGTTGCTCTCGAAGTCATTAAAATATGTAAATCTAAAGGTGTCATTGTTGCGTTCAACATCAGTGGCGCGTATGTAGCTGAAGCTCACTCGGATAAATTGTTAGCGACAGTCACTCTAGCCGATATAGTAATAGGGAATGATTCCGAGTTCAAAGCTTTAGGAAAAATAATTAACTTAAGTTGTGATACTTTGAAGGATCTTGCCATGGAAACATTTTTGTTCCTAAAGAAACAAAATATTCCTAGTCATAAGTTTAAGGTGGAAGGTGTGAATGTTCTGAATAAAGTGTTAGTCATGACTCGAGGGAAAGCACCAGTGTACTGTGTGTTTGGAGAAGGGGAGATTATGGAGTTTGCTGTGCCGACATTGGACGTTTCACTTATAAAAGACACCACAGGGGCGGGCGACTCATTTGCTGCTGCGTTTTTGTTGGCTTTGATTCAAGGCAAATCCTTGACAGAATGTCTTGCGTTTGGATGTGCCACAGCTCATAAGGTTATTCAAGAAGTTGGGGTTTATTTAGGTGACAAATGATATACTCGTCTTGAAATGCCATAGTCTGAATTAAGAGCTTTAATTGGGTTAGGCCTATTTTACTTAGTTTTCTGCAACCTTTCTGTGATAATGTCTCTTTATTTATATTATTTATAAAATGTTGTTACACACCAAATAAAGTTGTTGGTTAAAAATGTAAAAACTTGTAGTGTACACTTGTTATTCCTAAATTGTGTTTGTAGAAGAAGTTAAAAGTAGTGAACTTAAATGAAGTCAAAAATAGATTAAGCTCCAGTGAGTCAATAAACCATTGTAGTCCAGTCATTTTAGGTAAAAATACCCCTCTACCTGGAAATAACTCCCTAAGTCACGAAACTTTGTAAATGTGTATTACTAGTACCCAGTAACAACATATCAATTTCCATAAGTAAAACCATTGACTTTATACCTGTAAACCAATTAATACAAACCTTATAAGAAGCGAAATGCTTGAAAGTCAACCTGGGATTTTTGAATTTTGGCAAGTTTCCGCGGCGGGGGCAATGGGACTGCCACTATAGTGTGAGTGAAACAAAGAATACACAGAGAGAGAGGGGAGAGGCTAGCGCTAAACTAGTGGTGGCCGTGCAAAGCTCATTTCGGCTGCAAAATCCAGTCAGACTTTTCTCTATAAGCATTTTGCTTCTTATAAGGTTTGTATTCATTGGTAATACTCATCTAACTAAAAAAAAAATAAATATAGGTTCTGTTAGTAATCCTGTTAATCCTGGGATTAAAAATGCTAATCCTAGGGTTTCTAGGAATAAAAACCAAGTGGGATTCCGGGATTGAGACCCCTTATTACTGTGAAGCTGTAGGTAAAATAAAAAGTGCTACTACAAAACAAATTCTTACCTAAGTCAACCTTCATGTATAACAAACCCTTGTAGTTGCAACTAGCTGTGTACCCGTTCTACGCACGGGGATCTTATAATATTCAGTTGAAACCTTCTTATATAACGAACAGCAGTTGGTTTGCATATTTTAAGATATGCTGGCCAAACTATTATACATAGCTTCATTTTATGTTGTTTTTTGTTGTTCCGGATCGGTATGACAATCAATAAAAGGTTAAATTACCTCTGTGTCTGCCGGTCGATCCTATAACGGTAGGCTTACTTTTATTTTTACTATCTGATCTCGTTTGCATGGCTCAATCACGTCCTGGTTGAAGTTCGTTCGCTACGCTCACTCACCTGTATGTTGGAGCTCGTTCGCTGCGCTCACTTTCCTTCAGGTTAGCTCGTTCGCTACGCTCACTTGCCTTCAGGTTAGCTCGTTCGCTACGCTCACTCGCCTCCAGGTTGCAAATTAGCTGTTGTCATAAATGTAAAAGAAATAATAGTGCTAGTGCTGCACCCTGTTGGTAATCCTTGTAACTTTAATGCTATTGAACATCACAGAACAGAACCAACTTGTTTAATTGAAACAGCTGTTAAGATTCAATAATTTCATTTCTCATAAGGTTAACATGGGCTTCCAGAAATTCCACGTCAAAAATCGACAAAAACTTGATTTTCAAGGGTTTACTGTTAAATATCTAACTGTCTCATATTCGATGAAATACGTCTAAAACCATCTCATATATGTATAGTATTTGGAAAATAAGTTTCAGGCGGGACAGTGCTATAGTTATTGAGGAGTAGTTGTAATAAAGTGCGTATTTTAGCGTTACCAAGAGAATGACAGATAGACAGACAGACAGACAGACAGACAGACAGACAGAAATTGAGATAAGGTTTGATTCGGTTTCTCTGACCTATGAAATGTAAAAATAACCAAAAAGTTCATTATTCTAAGCAATGTACAGACAAAACTCTAATTTTATTTATATATATAGATAGATAAGAGGAGCTCTCTAAATCTTACCATACTAGTTAGTTGTTTTGTGTTCTATATCAGCTGACAATTAAAGTTTTAGTGCATGAATCTTCAAGTTCCATTTCAATCTTGTGATATTTTGTAAACAACTTCAAAATATAACCTTACACAAATATAAATTTACATAGTCATAGTTTCATTACTTTTAAAGCAATCTACTGGTTTATGAACGTTTTATGTATTGAGCGAATATAAGAATACCAGAAAGGTTTTTAAATTTTCGGCGTTAAGACTTATTTACCATCAAAATGGCAGAAGAAGTTGAATTCCAGATGATACAATTACTTAATCTGGCTATTGGTAGTCCTGAGGTGAGTTTTACAAAAAATTGTGAAATAGGAAACGTAGCCCAAGACAGTTGTCCAAAACAAAACTTTGTAAGTAATGTTGTTGCTGTACAACATATGTACTACCAGTGGATGAAGTCACTATAACCTATAAATTATTATAAAATGCAACTTCTATCTCCAGGTGAGCACAATATTAACAATACTTCCAGTTCTTGCGTGATATTGCCAAATACCTCTATAAGTATTTACAACCTCTCTGTGTGTAATTAGTTATTTTTTCTTTCAAATCATTCTCTAGCCTTTCAATCTATCTTTAAAAGTGACAAATCATTGGGAGTGTACAATTAACATCAGTACCCTTTACATGCTTCGTAAAGATACACTGTTAACAAGCACGTCAACAATAATTTCATATTTAATTATACATAATAAATTGCAGCCTCCATTTAAAATTACATACAAAACCAAATGGTAAAAATATACTTTCATCAAAGTACAGAGCAGTAGTTTATATAATCTTACAGGACTCAAATTGTTTACACGAAAAGATGTATTTTGGTAATTATACTAGGGTTGTCTGACTACATGTATGTGTACAGGTTGGTGCTGTCAACTTCAACCTGCTCCAAAAGGTGCTCATGGAACTTCTCAAACTGACGGACCTAGACTCGGCTACAATCAAACTTAGTGCTTCAGACGCAGCTAAAATTGGTGTAAGATTAGATAGTCCGTAATACGTTTAAGTAAAGTATATTTTTAGAAGATTTTCTCGTGAAATATTGTACTGTACAATAATAAATCTTTGCTGAAAGAGTGAAACAGTGAATTTAAGTCACAAAATTGAACTGAAATTTTTTGCTTCTACTAATTTGTTTAGGGCTAAAGGTTTCAGCTTAAGTTTTAGTATAGCAACTGAATTTTGCTTAATAACTTTTACATGCCATTAAGCCAATGCTCGATAACTATAACTAAAGCAGTATTAATTTTAATTTAGTTTTTAATAGGAAGAGCAGGCTAACTTGTTCAGAGGGTGAGTCTTCTCAATAGGATGACAATGAATAAGTTGAAATTTGTAAGAGGATTGACAAAGTGGCTAGTGATCATGAAACACAAGCTAAATATTTCAATTTCATATGAGTCAAATTTCCTAATACAGGAGACTCACCCACTGTGCAAGTAAGCCTGCTCTTCCCATAAAAAACAAATTCAACAGTGAGTAGGAGAGCACTTTCCCAAGAATACCTATGAAACATTAACAAATTCACAGCTTGTCATCATACTAGGTAAGTTGAGACCATGAATTATGGTTTGTAGCTTTAAAGAGTTTTTTTTTACAATAGAAAGCATTATTACAAAATGCATCCTTACAACCTCTGAAGGTATTTTACTGGTTATTAGTGAACTACACGTATAAATCTGTTTTAGGAAACATCAGCTGCAATTCCAGTAGCTGCAATTCCAATAGAAGATGGAGCAATAGTGAATTCCAATAGTGAAGAGGGAAGAACTACAAAGAAATTGTAAGTTGAAAATAGCTATTTACATTACAAGTGTAGTAAGGGCGTTTTTACATCACGCAGATGAATGTTGTGCAACGAGGGGAAGCGAGTTGCATAAGTCACCTAAGTGATGTAAACACGCTCTTGCGTAACGTGTAACGTACAAGATTTTACCTGACCCGACAATATACAGGGGGTTATGTACAATATTTTTCATTATCCATTTCACTCATCTTCTAACAGTAACGTTCTTTTACAAACAATAGCTAGGTTAGGAAATTTCTTTAAAGCATAACAATAAAATTCAAGCCCACAGCTGATTTCTAGCGTAGAACGTCGTTGGCCCCATAGAGGTACAATATAAGTTGAGCACTCAATGTTATTTAAATGGGTTTCATTACTTCACCGAGTGAGTTTTTGAAACTTCACTTCACTCGTGAAGTAAAGAAGTTGTATACATCACGCTTGGGATAGGGAAGTTTAACATGGTGGGTTAGGTAAACACCTTTACAACATCTGGTAATGCATCTGAAAGTTAATTTCATGCCTTCAACTGCCTCTTGAGAGAGAGAGAGGTAGAACCTTGAATTAAACATATAGATTTTTAATATTGAGATGACAATGAAACATGAAGGTCTAATTCAGTGCTACCCTTCCTGGGTCTTTTGCATTCACTCCAAGATCATTCACTCCAAGAAGTATTTTTAAAATTTATTTGCCTGTTCGTTCAATCCAATGTTCATTCGATCCAAAGGGTACAGTCAGCTCCAGAAGTAGACGGGCCTGTGGAAAATACAAATTTTAAAGTGTACTGTACATTGGATCGAATGCACATTGGAGTGAACGAGCAGTATTATTAAAATATGTAATCATAGTAAACTGTTGCATTCACTCCAAGATCGTTCGCTCCAAAAGTGATGGGTGTTGTGTTAACCAATCTGCAGGCTCGAGGCGCATTTAATGTCTGATAGTGGAACCAGACTGACGTATAAAAAAATGAAACGAATCTTGACCGAAGAAAAAATCATCAGTGGTACGTTCAAAGGAGATATAATCTTAATCCAATCCAAAGAATACCGATGATTTAATCTGAACCACCCTTTGAATTTTATGTGACTACAATTTCCTTTGGTTTTTGTTTTTTTATTACGATTAATAAGGCACAATGGCATCCCTGAGTATCACAGGTTTAATTTTAGGAAATGTATGATTTTCACACAAAGTAAAAATAATAACATATTTAGTTATTGTCAATTAGTATCCCTATTGTTGTTATTTATCATAATAAAAAGATTATCATTTAAATTAATAGTAGTTAAGTGCAGCAACGCGCGCTGGGTAACTGCTACTACAGTTTTAATATTAACAACTATTTTAGAATAAGACTAGTGGCTTGTAGGGGCAATAGCCCTTATATAGGCCTATATATTCTAGTAATTATTTTGTACAAATTATAAGTCACACGGGTTACCCTACCTTGAATTATCGTTCAACATTTTTGTATTTTATAATATGTTTAGGTAATAGTAATTACATTCCTGAATAATGCATTTTGATATCTGCTCTGTTTAAAAAAAATCCAAAGAACTGTTCATGTGGTGTGTTTATTTATAATATAAACTTTCTAATCATAATACAACTAAGGAACATTTTTTAATAATAATCTTCATGACTATTAATTAAATATATATAGGCCTACATTTCTTTGAATCTATATTTATAATACCCCCGCCGCAGCAAACCTGCCGACTAAGCGAATTTCCATTTGTCTGAATTGATTTTCAATTAAATATATATATAACATTAGGTTTAACGAGTACCTAGGTTTGCTGCTACAAGGAAACTAATAAAGTGTGGTTTTTAGTAAAATATTGATAGCTTAGTACAAAATAAATAAATTTGCCAAGTTTGATCAAAATATATCCATAAACAAGCAAACTACAACATTTGACAATATTCTCCATAAGAATAACATAGGAATTTTAAATTTACAATTTTTTTAATTTTCTCCGTTACTAATAACCGAACAAAAATACTTTTATATACTAAATTATTTTTTTTTTATAGCTCTTTAAAAAGGACTAAAGAGAAATTGGGAAATTTTGTGTTTTGAGGGTCAGTGAGAAAAACCAATTTTTACCCCATAAAACCCCCCGTAAAGCCCCGTTCCCATGGTCCGATCATGCTGGTTCGCGAACTCATTCAAGTTTATCCCGCTTTACACCTTTAAACCAAATTTCACCAATATCGGACAAAAATTACTCAAGTTATCGCGTTCACGGACGTATATACAGGGTGAGTTTTAATTGTCCCCCCCCCCAACTTTTTTCTACATTTTTTCAAATATCAATCCCAGACTACTTCCAAACATTGTTGGGTAGTAAGTACTTCATTTTGACAAGGTGGTCATTTCCGGTCGCCATCTTGGATCCGCCATATTGGATGCAAATTTTTTTTTCAAATGTAAAGGTGGGGTTGATACCCATTATTTCGAACTACATTTTTACCCTGATTACAATGCCGCAAACCGTTTTTAAAAATCTTGATTCATTCAAAAGTTACGAGGGCTTTTTAAAACTTTATTTTTAGCCCATTTTAACATTGTTCATTTACAAACTAAGACCATAATCCCAAAATAGTGCTAGATAATGATAAGTATACACTACCAGTAATTGTCCACCTATTTTCACTTGGTTATGCCTGATGTATTTTTTTCGGCCGCCATCTTGGATCCGCCATTTTGAAATGTGATAAATTATTTTAAATATTAAGGTGGTGTTGTGACCCATCATTTTGAACTACTTTTTTAAGCTAAACTCAATGCCGCAATCTATTTTTTGTTATCAAGTTTTATTTATGAAATATTGAAACCTTTTTGTTAAAAATGTCAATATTTCAAAATCAAAAAATGAAAATGGAAAACGGATTATGGAATTAAGTTCAGCTTAAAAAAGTAGTTCGAAATAATGGGTCACAACACCCCCTTCATATTTAAAATAATTTATCACATTTCAAAATGGCGGATCCAAGATGGCGGCCGAAAAAAATACATCAGTCATAACCAAGTGAAAATAGGTGGACAATTACTGGTAGTGTATACTTATCATTATCTAGCACTATTTTGGGATTATGGTCTTAGTTTGTAAATGCACAATGTTAAAATGGGCTAAAAATAAAGTTTTAAAATGCCCTCGTAACTTTAGAATGAATCAAGATTTTTAAAAACGGTTTGCGGCATTGTAATCAGGATAAAAATGTAGTTCGAAATAATGGGTCACAACCCCACCTTTACATTTGAAAAAAAAAATTTGCATCCAATATGGTGGATCCAAGATGGCGGCCGGAAATGACCACCTTGTCAAAATGAAGTACTTACTACCCAAAAATGTTTGGAAGTGGTCTGGGATTGATATTTGATAAAATGTAGAAAAAAGTTGGGGGGGGGGACAATTAAAACTCACCCTGTACATATATATATATATATATTTTAATTTAGGTGTTCACTTATTAGGGCTGCTGATATATTAAATATTATTACTGTATATATAAATCATATTTATTTACAAACAAACAATATAAACAATGGTTAAGTGTTTAATGTATTTTGAAGTTTGAAAATGGACTAATGTCCGAAACATGTCACTTCTTTTTATAAAATATAGTATTTAGGGTGCTCAGTTGTACTTATTTACTTAAATATTTAATATATATATATATAAAAATCTATAATATATATATACATATATAAAAATTTGAACGAATGGTGTTTTTGGCCTCTGGAGACATCAAAATGAAAAAGTAAATCGGTCCCGGGTCTAGGTATTACCGTGCCACCTACGGTAATAGCTACTTCCCTATAGGGAAATTCGCTAAAAGAGGAAGTTTGTATTAGATAAAACACATAGAGATAATGTGATCCTCCAAATTTTGAAATGCTCATTCTATAACAAAATCTCTCTGAAAACAACATTTGTTGTATAGTATCCATTTTGGTCGATTCCTTGTTCTTTATTTGGTTCTAGTACTATTTTAACATCATCTGGCCGCTTTACCAGGCTAAAAGCAAAATAAAGTTTACCATGGGTAAACACTGGTTTTTCAAATAAATGCCAACTTTTGTGAAGGTTTGGCCTTTGCGCTTTATTTATAGTAATAGCGAAAGGTAATCGCGATGGGAATTGAGTCCTTGTAAACTAAAAAGGCATATTAGGATATGTAGATATTAGCTTAATTTCGGCATGAAAAATATGTCCTCTTTGCCTACTCCAGTAATTACTTCTAACTTTACACTTTTTTCAGACATACCTATAACACAACCAATCGTACTCCATTAACTAATCCAAAGGCATAAAATTGGGGGAAAGTCTATTTCAGCTTTATAGTAGTATACAGGGTCAGGGTGTTTCAGTAAAGCATAACGGGCTATGCAGAATCAGATTCTACATGCAAAAATAAGTCGAAAATGTAGAATAACTTTTTTCCGATTTCAGCTTAGTTTAGCCGTAATCCGCCATTTTTTATTTTTTTGAAAATAATTAATATCTCAAAAGCCCTTGGAGATATTTTTATAAAACTTGGAATAAACTATAAGTGTACAGGTATAAACGTTATCCAAAAATATATTTGATCAGGCTCATCCAATTCCAAAATGGCGGCCATTAAAAGTTTTTAAAGTTAAATTCCATGAAAACCAGCCATTGAAACAAAATTTTAAATGACCGCCATTTTGAAAATTTGATGAGCCTAATCAAAGATATTTTCAGACAATGTTTATACCTGTAGACTTAAAGTTCATACCAAGTTTCATAAAAATGTCTCCAAGGGATTTTGAGTTAATAATTATAAAAAAATACAAAATGGTGGATTACGGCTAAACTAAGCCGAAATACAAAAAAAGTTATTCTACATTTTCTACTAATTTTTGCATGTAGAATCCGAATCTGTATAGCTCACTACGCTTTACTGAAACACCCTGTATACATTATAGTACATATTACATATTACCATAAGCTTTATATAAAGTTAAACCACATGTTTTAAAGTAAACAAAGCAGACATGACCTAGATTTCCGTGCTATTTAAATGTGAATTATTTTATTCTGTAATAACCTTTTGGTGCATAATTAAGAAAAACGAATATTTTTCCCCAAAATTTCATGCCCAGACCTTTAAAATGAGACCTCTCCCAGCTTTCTACGGCCTCCAGTTCGCTCACAATTTCATTGTAAAATTTTGGGCTTACGGAATTAGATATACAGATAGTGTAACATAACCATATACTCATAATGTAAACAACTCTTTTCTTTACACTATTAAGGCCTCTTGGGCATTAGCTCATTTCTCTTTTGTTGGCTCATCTACAAACCAACCTTTCTTTGGACACATCTACCAAGTTTCTACACCCAGCCGTTCTCTCAAATTAGTTAAGACAAAGAAAACTAGTTTCCAATTAGATTAGGAAAATACATATGATATTGTATGATGGCAATATCTATATTCTTGGAAATATAGATGTTATATATTTGCATTACACAACAACGCAATTATTTATGGTAAGTAATGCACAATGTGCTACTGGAAAATAGGTCGACAATGAATGGTGCACTTATCTTTACTAGCACTATTTTGAGATTATGGCCTTAGTTTGTAAATGCACAATGTTAAAATAGGCTCAAAATAAAGTTATAAAAAGTTCTCATAACTTTAGAATTGATCAATATTTTCAAAAACGGATTGCAACATCGTATTAAGGGTAAGAATGTTGTTTGGAACGGTGGGTCACAACCCTACCTTTCCATTTGATAAAATAACTTTGTATCCAATATGGTGGATCCAAGATGGCGGCCAAAAATTTTAACCCAGTCAAGAAGTACTTACTACTCTACAATGATCTGACGTGGTCCGGAGTTGATATCTTTAGAAATTTAGAAAAAGTAGGGGGAACTCATTTAAAACTCACCCTGTATAAAACCAGTGAATAAACCTCACATATGAATAAACCTTAACTCTTCTCTTCTTCTTAACCTTAACATTGTCTTCGTCAAATATGAAAAGGCAAATAAAGGTGTGTATCCCTACCCAGTTAATATTTAAGTGTATACTCCTTTTGTTTAAGGCTTAATAACATTAGGGCAAAGTAAAAAGGCATCATATTGACCAAACTTAACCCTCATTTTTTTCTGATCAACATAAAAAAAATTTTAACTAGTGTAAGTTTATGTGGTGGTATTCCTGTTAAAGGTGCGATCGAAATTCTATCAAATTTGGCTTAATCATCGGCTGATTCTTAATTTTTTTGCGAGCAACAGACAGTACCTGTTTAAATCTCCAAAAAATATTGTTTTTCCTCCAATTGGAACTTGTTATAGTACTTACTTCATTAACAAATAATACCAAAGCTACCTAAATAAACCAGCATATTTATTCACAAACAATCATATGTTTGCTGTCTTCAGCAGAGTTAAACGGTCAAACCTAAGTAGTGATTCAATTGATTTAATGAAAAAAAACATCAACAAAGACAAACAACTCTTTTTTACACAAAAGATATGGCGTACAGCGATATCTATTATGACACATAGATAATATATTTCTTAGTTTGTTTAAATATTAGAATAATTATTTCATATTATTAATCTTTTTAGGGACTTATGTCCCTATACAAGCCACTGGTTAATATTATATTACACAACGCGTGCCGGGTAACTATATATATATATATATATATATATATATATATGTATGTATGATTAGGGGTTTCAGGTTAAAGAAACAAAACATATCTCAGATTTTTACTATACATTGAGTGCAAAAATACAATAGAATCATAATATACCGTCACGTTTTTCACTATTTATCATCCCAAGGTGCAATCCTAGCCCGTTCTTGCGCTATCTCCCTATCCCTTTCTTCCTGTTCCACCTTGCTATCCTGTTCTTCTTGTTCCACATCCAAATACTGTTATTGCTTTTCCATCTCTTCAAGAGTCTTTACAGAAACTCCTTTTGCAATGACGTTTTTGATATGTGTACACTCTTCCTTGTCCATTTGTGAATCGCTCATATGATAAGTGGTGATCGTATATTTGACGCAGTGGTGTTCTGACGTTCTGATGACTTCATCACACTTGTCGCTGTATAGGGTCCCATCTATGATAAGAAAATCGTCCCCCTTTGTTTCAGATGGCGTACTTGGACATTTATAGGCGATCGTATATGTACCTTGACTCAATGGGATTTTAAAATAACTGTAGCAATCCCCACGAATATACCTGTCATCTGTTTGGGATATTGTAAAAGATATTTCCCTTGAATTGTTGGGAAGAGTGTATTGTCTAATTCCATTTCCTAGAAGATCAAAATGAAATTACTTCTTTGTTTAGTAGAAACAAGTATATAATGGTATTTTTATAGCTAAACTGTTAACAGAAATTATAAAGAAAATTACGTAACATCAAACTTAAATTAACTGAAAGTATCTAACATGACAAATAGCATGATAAATAACTGAATATGTTTAGCAATGAAATAATGAATACAGTAGATTATAATCATAAACTTGGTTAGAGATTCTAATTTGGAAAATGTTTTGTCTCATCTGATTTTTTTATAATTATTTCAACCATGATATTACGTAAATGTTACCTTATAACAAAAAGCTTGAAACTCAATGCAACATCATTACATTTTATTTACACACCCATGTACCCCAAGTAAATGCTATATCTTGAGCTCTGCAGTTTATTTTTATTTTTTTATTATTTTTATTTTTTTGAGCGATTTGTTCTTGTGTTGAGAGCGATTTGTACGTGGCATTTGTGTGTTAAATGTGGTAATCATATCCATGTGATTGAAAAATAGCCTATCCAAATAGGATATTAGCTTCGGTTGTCATTTGATTGGTCAAACGTCAATCTAACGTTTTATACTATAAGCTAAGTTGATAGCGAAATTGAATGGCGCAAACCAGAGGTAAATATCGTACCCCTAATCAAAATAGCAGCCATTTTAATTATAAAGATGAGCAAGCAAAAAAAGTCTGGACACCCCCAGTTAACTTTAAAAATTTAATATTTTAATACTGGCCAAAAGGTGAATCCTCTTTTTTTATAAAGGTATGCTGAGTTTAGTTTTCCTGCTATAACCTGTAAAAAGTTAAAAGGGGATATTTCAAAATTATTGCCATTTTGATTAGGGGTGCGATATTGACCTCTAGTTTGGGCCATTTAGTTTGTCTTGAGAATTCCTTTAAAATGAGGGGTCACATGATAGGTGTTTACATTTGAAAATTTGGGGCTGCCCCCAAAATACCCCATTTTGGGGGCTGGGGTAAAGTTGTAACTTTGCTGAAAAAGTGCATTATCTTATGTTGTAAATATGTGCCGAGTTTGGTTTTCCTACTTCAACGCGTTAAAATGGTAACTGGGGGGTTTCAGACTTTTGCCTAACTCTGTATTTGCTATGTCTGTTTGTTTGTCTGTCTGTAATTTAAATGCGTTTGAAGATATTAAATCAGATGTAATATGGATCGTAAATGGAAAACAAAAATATCGATATATCTAAAAGAAATCATCGATAATAATGAATGTTCCCCTTAAGAGGAAAGTGCCAGGAAACGCACCTAGATTCAGAATTGAATATAATTAATATATAGACACAATGAATATTTCGGTTTGTCACTACAATGAAAACGACAATTTTTGTTAAATGTTGTTTTAAATATCACTACAAAGTAAAATTACTATTCAATTGAAACAGCATGCAACTACTCTCTCGTGGCAGACTTGGACAGTCAAATCTTTATTATTGTTATTAATTATTAGTATTTAATTTATTAGTGTATAATTATATTTACCTGATGGTACCATTGTGAATGAAACAATGAATACCTGAAAAATTATTTTAAATAAATTATCGAATATTCTGTCTTATTAGTATGCATGTACATTCAATTTTATTATATAAATATAAATACGTAGTTTGCATCTTAATTGAATTTTTTTTATTTAAAATAGTATTTTATATATAAAATTCTCATGAAATTACCAGTGGACCCCCTCTTAACCGACCTCGCATTAACCGATAATCGGGCTATGCACCCTCGTTTGTAAAATATTTCCGTTTGTTTTAACCTACCTTGCTTTGAGAGCAGTTTGTCTTAACGGCCGCTTTCTAGGAATCTCGGGACTTAAACCCCACGCTCAGCGATGGGAGCCATACGCTTATCTCCACAGGATGTGACTAAGAATAAGTTGTTTTGTATTAACAAAATGGTTGTCTTTTTAATTTCGACCAAAGGTTCTGTACTATATTGTGATATATTTGGAAAGCATCAATTAATATTACAGTACTAAAGTTATCAAAGTAAGCATTTTTATTGACTCTTGCCTACAACTATAATTTATTTCACTGAAGGTATTTGACTTAAAACCCTGTTTTGTGTTTATTTGTGACTTTTCCTATCAATATGAAAAAAGAAGATAAACAGTTAATTTTATAAAAATGCAAGTAAGTCTTCAAAACATTTATTATATCATTCAAAACGAATAGCACTTAATTTTGTTAGTTTTATGGATTTCCCGTTTTAACCGACCATTTGAGCTATCCGACCTAGATCCGGTCCCATTAGGGTCTGTTAAGAAGGTCTACTATATGGATCTTTAAAATAATGTGTTTTGATCGTTATAAAAATATTGATTATTTTTCAATGCATAAAAGTAAGATCTCACAGCGAAAGAAGAACGTTTGAGTAGAGCGTTGTAATATAATTAGTTACACACTGGAGCTATAAATAATTGTGAATAACCATGAAGAAAGTTTTTGTTCAGTTGTTTCTATGTAGCTCACAAGCCACACATTCCCATAGCTTCTTTCCCGTTAACATCTACTTACACCCCATGTAAAAACTTAAATGTTTTGCGCAAGAATATGTACAATAATACTACAACTCAACATTACCCTATGATTTTTTATCATTAAAAATATTGTATCCTAGACATACCAAGAAGACTCGCACCCTCATCACGGACAAATTCTTTGAGAAACTCCTTATATAGTTGCACAGACTTCGTCGTAATACATAAAGAACCACTAGCTACAGCCACAAGTTGTTAAATGGTTATTGGACGTCATTAGAGCTATTAAACAAGTGGCACAGGTGTTGTTCACTACTATAGAGTACGACTACATGGCGCAATCTATATATTTAATACGCGACATGAAACTTTGTGAACAATAAGGCTTTTTTGTTTTAATATTTAACCCCACATATTATATACCAAAATGTTCGTCTAGATGTATAGATGTGCAAACTGGCATTAGATTTTCGAAATATATCTTTTTAAGGGCGTGGGTTGCCCTCAAAGTTCCTTCCATAAGGATAACATTGTGATTGATTTGAATGTTGTTATATTCTGAAACAGATGTCAATATAGCCTATAAGTTTAAAAAATCCCAGCTGTTTTGTTTGGTTTTGAAATGTAAACAGTTTGCATGTTTTTTTTAAATAATTAGAAACCCGGCAAAGGAATGTTACCTATAGGACACGACGGGAGAAAAGTTTTACATTTTATTTTCGTTTAAACATGCCAAGGACCCGACGACAAAGAAATATTGCTGGTCGGACACGGTGAGTCAACATACGCAAGCAATGCAAAACGTAAGGACCCAGACGAGGAGCTGGAACAGTTAGTGGCAACGTGTACTTACAAAATTACACTGACAAATACGATAATTCAGCTGCATTCACTTGGCGAGATGGCATTAAAATGTCAGAAATGTGGTGCGTTACATTTTAAAGAAGAACAAAGAGGACGAGGCGAAGGATTTTCATCCTGCTGCCATAAAGGAAAAGTGAATCTACCACCATACCGAGAAAGCTATTATATCCAGAGCCTACTTAATGGAGCAAATCATTTGAGCAGAAACTACAAAGAGAACATTAGATCATACAACTCTGCGCTCGCAATGGTCAGCACTCGAGCTAAAATTAAAGAACATAATGGTGGAGGGCCTTTCATGTATAAGGTGCACGACACAATTTATCACTCAATTGGCACCTTTCAACCGTCAGAAGGGGAGCATCCCACATATGCCCAAATTTATATCTACGACGTCGAAACCGCTGTTCAAGAAAGAATTCTAAACAAAGCTAATGGCTCTTGCAGCACTGAACTCATGCACATTTTGACACAACATTTGGTTGATATTGATCCATACGCGCAAGTTTTCAGCATGATGAGCTCCGTCCTGCAAAATACTCCTACTGAACAGCAAAAAGAACTTGGAATGCATATAGCCAACGATCGAGCTCAAGACCAACGTCGATACAACGACGCAACTTCTAACGACGTTGCTATAATATCCTAATTTATTATTCGTGCGAATTCGCGCGGGTTCACCTAGTAATATAAAATAGTGAACTAAGTATTGTTAAAACAAAGCTACTACAGTACTACGTTATCTTAGGTATTTAAGGAAAAGTGTAATCATCAAGTACGTAAAGTTGATGATAATAATCCTGGGACGAAAAGCTTTTTCCCTACAGCTGTTTTTCAAACTAGTCTTTTCCAATCTAGTTCTTAGAATGTACAATATTTACTTTACAGTATTGTTTACTTACTTAACAGCATTGTTTTGTTACTTTACAGTACAAGTTTGGACCAATGAGGTTTAAGGATTGAGGCAAAAGAAGTAAAATGTGTATGCTTCGAATGTCAACTTATCAGCTGTTAAGGCCAATTTAATTGATTATAAAATGGTGATTGGTTGTCCTCCAAATCCAATTGGTTGTTATCCAAATCCTTTACCATTGTATGGAAAACTCACACGCAGATAAGTTGACATATTGTATACATCTGAATTGTGTATATTGCAGTGGCTGTGGCTTGTCACCTGAGAAGGCAGATGAGTTGTTGATGGATGTCAACCTTCTCAAGATGGACATTGAAGATCTCAAGGCTAAGGTTGAGACTGTTGCTGGTGCTACTGGTATGTTTTATTCAACACTATTACACTAGATATCATATTATCAAATAATCATATCGACATCAACCATGTGTTAAAAATCCAACGGAGTGGATTAATTTCTAAGGGAAAAGAGGTTTTGTATTTTAATGTCCTCCAACGAATCACAGCTCTGCAGCAAAACTGAACTGGGTAGCTTAGTGGTAATAGTGCTAGGTAGCCTAGTAATCAAAAGGCTGCCGGTTCAACAACATTTGACAGGCTACCATTTTGGATAGAGAAGAGATAGCGAACTCTGGTTTTCACCATTCTTTAAGTTTTTGCTAACACTTCAAAATGAGGTGTCACTTAAAGGGGGTTTACATTTAAAATATTTTAGTTGCCCCCAAATCCCCTCTTTTTGGGGGGGGGGGGCACTAAAAAATTTCAAAATCATAAAATGAAACTTCCTGCTAAGATTGCACGACCACCAAAAGGATATCTCTGTATATTTACTAAGAAAAATATTAGAGGGGCTGGGGGGGTTCTTGACTTTTTATTCACCCTGTATATTGTATATGTAATATTTGTAAAATTCTTTTAACAATGTTTATTTGATACAAAATATAAGAAATTTTGATTTGTATAATTTGAAGTTATGTCAACAATAAGGGGTTTCGGTTTGTGGGGAGCCATGATATTAAATATCTGCAATATTCATTGTGAGCTAAACATTTGACAACACATTTTCATTTTTTCAACAAAGAAGGTGATTTTCAAAACAACTCAAGTCATACTTTGGCTAAATAGTTTGTAAAATAAAAATTACTTTGATACAGAAAAACAGCCACAAATTGAAAAAAAGTACATCCAGAAGCACTCTCTTTCTCTTGATATCAATACTTTACTTACAGCTTTTTTACATATTTTCACTTACCAACCCAAGCTCTCTGGCAGGAAGTAATGTATTAAAGTTATTTTATCCCCTTTGTATGTCGTCTTCTGCAGGAGTATTTGTGTTTTAGTGTCCATGAGCTTAGCTCCAGATAAATTGATAAAAAAGTAGTAATTGTAATGAATTAAAACCTTAACAGATACCAACTTATGCTTTTTTAACGTATTGTGTCCTACAGAAACTGTCCCGTTTCAAGAGATGAGAGCAAGTGTTTCTAAGATCGATGGTCTTGAAGAAAAGGTAGAACATGTCAGAACATCAGTTGTAGATGAAACCAACCTTGTACTGTACTGTACTTAATATGTACCTAAAAGTAGTCTTTCCCAAAAAAAGTATATTGTGTAGTTTATGACGTTTTTTGACAAAACAGTTGAAAACATATTACAGTAGTATAGGCCCAGGATGACCATATAATCTTAAAATCTGATTGTTTGGTGTAATTAGGAATTACATGTACAGCCCTTTGCTTTTATAGTATGATGAGGAGAAAACAAATAATTTTATGACTTTTTTAATGATTGTTGTCTAAACACCATTCCTCAAAGAGGCTCAGATAAAATGCATGATGTGTGAAATATTTGTATCGGCTGCTATCCATAAATATTTATACAATATTCTCTTTGGTCTCATAAGTATTGGAAATAAAACTTAGTTCCTCCACTTGATATATAACTGGAAAGGAAAACCACAATTTTTGTGTGTTGATATAACCCACTGTGCAATTTTCAAATATTTATTTTACAGTATTCCTAAAGATACAAGACCTCCTACACAGCACAAAGTGCAGTCCCGATAACAATTAATCTTGTGTTGCAGATGTTGAATATCGAAGGATTGGTGGATCGTTTGAAAGACCTGGATCTCGGGGACCAAGATATGCCGCTGGGCCAGAGGTTGGTGCAGATGCAGAAGTTGGTAGACCTACATGATGATCAGCTGACAAAGGTGAACAATGTATTGGACGAGAAGTTGGCCTACATGACACGACAGATCGAGGTCTTGGATCGAGAGATGGGTGAGATCAACGAAAAAGTGAACATGACGAGGCTGGGGACAAAGAACAGCTTGTTGACGCAGGAGTCAAAATTTTCGATCGGCGTTATGCAGGTGGTCTACAAATTTTATAAACTTTTTCAAATTAGAGAATTTTTGGGAGGTATTGGGGAATTTCACATGAGGAGTAGTAACAACGTTTTTTTTTTAATTGGTTAATTATGTTTGTTCCAAGATTAAATGTGTATTTCCTTTCTTATAATGATTGTGATTTCAAAAGCAAATATTGACACAGCTTGGGTGAAATTTGTTTTTCTTAAAATTTTAACATTACATGGGAAGTCTATTCTGTCTACATAGACATTCTGTCTATTCTGTCTGACAGCCATATAATATATTTATTAATGAACTCAAAAAAGAATCTCATACTGGTTCTTGAATTGTTAACTTCACCAATATTTGGAATTTATTCATAATTTGCCTCCAGGATTGATTATTAATATAAATAAGGTTACTGACCTGTCGTCAATTAATCCTATAATTTGTCGTGGATGACTAGTTACGGGTTTAGCAAATGTTTCTTGTTGTTTCTGTGTGTATTTTATGTATAAAAAAATTTTAAAGTATAAGTAATTATTTAAAGTAATTTTGACAACGGCAAGTGCTGAATTATTTTTATATGACGATTGACGAGAAAAAGGATTTGAAAATGTGGGTGAAACACCAAAACCAGTCCATATTTGAAACTTTAAATAATACAGTAGTCTTAATTAACAACCCAAACCACTGAGGCAAGGTTAAGCTACTGGCAACAAGGTCAGATATAATAATAAAGGTCAAGAAATAGTAAAACCTGTGGTAAACATGTACATAATATAAATAAAGTTCCACTGCTGACAAATCTATATAAAGGCTTTGAGCGTTGTTTTCCATTTAATAACAGTCCTCAATCTTCCACAAGTAGGGTGTGATAATACGCAAGGTCGGATGCCTAAAGATTCCATAATGGAGACTCCTTTGTACCAAATTGTTGTTAATTGCAGGATCAAGCGGTCAGCATAAACAACCTGATCTCCAGTCTGAGCAGCGTCCAGCATGACCTGGACAACCTGACACTTACCACAAATACACTGAACGAGGACAGTGAAAGGAAGCAAATGCTGATAGACGTAAGGTTACATTCACTTAACCACAAACAGTTTCTAGATAACCACTGTGAGTTTTACAATTAAAGAATATTTTTATAGGAAAAAGTTTATATTATATGGATACATCATTAAAATACAACAGAAAAGGAAACTAATGAATTTATATCTTAGATCAGAGGCAATTTTTTTAGGTTCGCAAATTTCTAGACAGCGGTGAAATCAAAATAAACTGTATTCTCATGTGATGAATATAATAATCAAAGAAGAATTCTCTCAAATAACTTGTCTTTGGTCTATGGCCAATTTCCTGAATGTTTCCGTATGTCTATGGATTACTTACTTAATATATCTATTCTCTATGTTTATGTGATTTATTTACTGAATGTGTCTAGAGTCTTGGTAAATTTTCTTCATGTGTCCGTTCCTGCAGGTGCTGACAGAGCAGATTGAGATGTTGAAGCTAGCCAAAGCTGACAAAACCAACTTAGAGGACAGCCTGGCTGCCAAGGCCGACGTTAGTGTGGTTCACCGGAAAGTCTCTCACGACCACTTCCTGACGCAGATCGGACAGTTAACCTCACTTGTGGAAGACGCATTCAGCAGACTCGAGACTCACGTTAGTCTAGCTTTACTCTAATGCAGAGAATTCTGTGTCCAGTTGTAAACTTAGGTTGATAGAAATAGTGAAGGTGGCTAATGTTTGTAGAACAATCTTTACATTAAATCGTTATCTATCTACCGATAGAAGTTGATGTCCTACCCCCAAAAGTTCCCAGTTTTAAAGAAAAAATGGATATCAAACTAATGAGAGGATGTGCTGATGTAAATTACTGATCTCTGTTAAATACTTTCAAGACAAGCCAAACTGATAGGACAACTGTTTCTGAACTAAAGCATTTCATGCCACATTACTATAATAAAAATCAAACCTTATGGGGAAAATAGTGGAAAACAGTGTTTGTGAGCTCAAAAATAAGTATTTTCGACACGCTGCCCACAAACGTTACTTCGCAGGCCAGCGGACACCAGTGACCGTGGCGATTTTGCACGGAATAACAGCTAGAAACACACTTTACGACGTTAATCCCTACTTCTAGAAACAATAGTTTAGATTTTATGTTAAACAAATGTCAGGCCCTGGGTTGCTCCTACAGACATTTTGAACGCACTCCATGTGTTAATAAACAGTATTGGTAAACTGGCACAATCTTTCTCCCATTATATAAAATTGTCGTGGGGTAAACGGTGAGGGTAACTATTAACTATGGGGAATTTTACAAAAATTGCAATAACTTTTAAAACATTATTGTAAGATTATTGAAAGCCATACTTTCTCCATTTAAAAAGTAAAACTCGACTCTTTAATATTAATTGAAAAAAAAATGTTCTCAGCTTTTAAAATCAAATCAATTTCTCAGGAAGAATCTTGGCAAGAAGAGGTGGACTTGTTGAGGACGGATCTTCAAAATAAACTTGACAAGATGGAATTTTCTCCTTTGAAAGATTACGTGAATGAGAAACTCAAAGTACTCCAGGACAAAATGAAGGCTCTGGCTGCCCAGAAGAGAGAAGGACTGGCGGCTGGGTCCAAGAGGAGAGTTATAAGGTGAGAGAAGCCGATGTAGGCCTACTGCTGATATTGTTTTTCATTAAATGTTAAAGAAACTCAATGTAAGAGGTAGAATGTTTTTAGAGGGTTGATAACTGAACCTTTTAGCTTTAGCCAAAATAATAGTGTGTTTAAATGTTTCATATTTAGTTGAAACCATTATGAAAAAACAATGACGGCCAAAGTCTGATTTCTGATGTGTCAAAATAATTGTGTATTTCACACCTCAAACAAACAAAGGCTGAGAGAAGCATCGAGGTAAACGTTGCACTGACCTTGTTTTAGAGACGTGCAGTGCATCTCATGTGACAACGAGTCAGTGATGAAGCCAGAGAACACATTCGATGAGATGACTCCACCTCCCCCCCTCCCCTCACAGCCTAGTGTCCGGCCCTACTTGGCGTACAAGCTGGACCAAGTGCGGAAGCAGCAGAAGAAGTGAGTTTACTTATTTCAATTTTTTTGCATTTCTGTTTTTTTTTTTTGCCTCCTGATCACAAATCATAAAGTCTATAAATACGTCACAAGAAACAACACATAAATGCATTTTATTTATTTTTTTAAATTTTTTTTACAAATTAATAATTTGTGGCCACACGTGTATTTGTAAACAAAAATGTATTTATGTGTTGTTTCTCGTGACGTATTTATAGACTTTGTGACGACCTCTTCGGAGTGATTAGTGATATTTATGTTCCTTCATCGCCTGAAGATGGCTCCACAGCTGGGCTGAAACCGGTCGCCGCTCATCGGAGACATTTGATCACATTGACGGATTAAAGATATTTTAACCTCTAGATTAATTTCACTTTTGTTAGCTAATTTTCCCTTCAGGGCTATTACCGTAGTTCTCATGGTAAGACTTATTCGACATTCCATCCCCATGTTAAATTTGTAGCCAGTTTTTTTACCAAAATCGTCGTAGTTGATGTGAGCCACCGACAGATTGTGCTGATCTAAATTACTGATTTCTGTTGAATAATGAATAGATAATTTATTTTATGAATTCAAACTAATGGAATGACTTATTGTAAGCTATAGCAACTGTTATGACCCATCTGTTCAGTAAACTTTAACCATTCATATTATTTAACACTCTATGTTTTATTTAATGTACATCTCTTTTCCTTGCAACTAACATGTGTTCTTAATCAAATTAAATTATTCTCTATTGCTAACACATGTTGTGTATCAAAAAGTAAATAAAACAGTGCTTGTTCTCCTATCCCAAAAGTGTGTTCATTTTTTTCTCATCTTATAATCTCCATTTAATTTCATTCTCTATAAAACATTCATTGGTCCTAATCGAGCCTGGATTTTGAATTTCAGTCTTTGGATTCAATTTTCAGAACACTTTCAAGCTATCGAAATATCTTTATTTTATCATTCAATCTCTTTATGTTTCTCCCCACTCTCATAGTGTCACAAACTCTATCTAATTCTTAGTAAAGTTTCACTCCATTTGTTTTGTCCAATATGGCTACCAGATCAATTTCACTCTCAAACTTCAACAAATCAACCCTTCTCATACAAAATTCTTTTGAAAAGATTCTCAAATCTGTACAAGAGCTTGAAACACTTTCCCCCTCAATCTTGTCAGTGATACAAATCAGAACTTTAAACAACTTCTCGAACCAGTTAGAAAAGAAACATGAAGCCTATGAAAATTACCTGGAAAGAGCCTTGGAACATATATCAGAAGAATTAGATTTGGATGCAGTAAGTGACACTGAAGACAAACTGCGACTGCTATTCGTCGAAGCCAAGTCTCGGATTGAAGCCCTTCTCCAACAGCAGCCGCAAGATGTTCCAGAAGAAAGTAAAGATTCAACAAGAATTAGTGACATCTCAGCTTCATCATCTGCTCTCGTAAGACTCCCAAAACTAGACCTCATCACGTTTGATGGTTCTCCTCTACAGTGGGTAAGTTTCATCAACTTATTTGACACTAGCATCCATCTGAATGAAAGCATTTCAAACGTCACTAAATTTCAATATCTTCTCAGCGTGCTCAAAAATGAACCACTAAATCTCGTAAAAGCTTTCAGTATCACTTCAGCCAATTACTCAATTGCCTATCAGCTTCAGGGCTTTATTTGCCTCAGAGACAGATACCACAACACCCGAAGGTTAACTACACTTCACCTAAACAAACTGATCGACCTACCGGACATTTCCTCTACCTCAAACAAATGTCTCAGAACGTTCCTCAACTTGTTTTATGAACACACAGAAGCACTTAAAGCTCTTGACTGTGACATTACTTCTAACTCTAACCCTCTGTTGTCCACCATACTCTTACGAAAACTAGACAATGACCTTCTAAAACAACTAGAGGCTTTTAGAATTAATATAAAATGCGAAACACATTCTCTACCAGAAGTAGTCGAAATAGTCAAGTTTCTTAATCAAGAGTGTAACCAAATGGAAGACGCTGTGTTACATACCAAGTTTGCTCAAAGTACGAACAACCACAATTCAAATTTTAAACCCAAATCTTTCACATCCAAGCCCTCTTTCATTCAAGCTCAGAAAGTTACAATGGTCTCTACTCCAACTCCATCAAATCAAGACAACTCAAAAAATCCTTTCTCATTTCCCTGCTTTGTCTGCTCATCAACTGGCCACAAGGTTTATGCTTGTCCTAGCTTTCTCTCTCTTTCTTCAAATGAACGTTTTAAAACCGTAAAGGACAACAACAGATGTGTCTCTTGCCTCGGAAAACATGATGTTAAAACATGTAAGTCTAAAGCATCTTGCTTCAAATGCCACAAACGTCATCACACCTTACTTCATTTTGAACATGACAAGACATCTCAAGGTTCTACATCATCACAACCATCAACCACTCATGTTTCGAATGAAAAACCTACCGTATCTCTTTGCTCACAGGAAGCCAGTCCTGCTAATCAAATCCCTAAAACTGTAATTTTAGGCACAACACTGGTTAAAGTTACTGCTCAAAATAACGTTTCTCATGTGTTCAGAGCATTGATTGATAGTGGCAGCATGTGTGATTTTATTAGTGAAAAAGCTGCTCAACTACTGAATGCACCTCGTTTCAAATCCAACTTACAAGTAGTTGGTCTTTCTCAATCTCCAACTCTCACAAAGGGTATTGTGAACCTCACTGTTAACACACTGGCAGGAAAATTAGTTGCATCCAACCATGAAGTGCACATACTTGATAAAATATCTGTCAATCTCCCTAGATCTCAAATATCACAAAGAGTTCTATTGAAAGTAAAACCTTACCCCCTTGCTGATCCCAGCTTCCACTTATCAGGGCCCATTGACATGCTGATCGGAGCTTCTCTCTTCCCTCTTCTTTTAACGAATGAAAACTATTCTCTCGGCCCTAACATGCCTAACATGATGGGAACTCACTTTGGCTTTGTTGTTATGGGGAATGCACCTTGTTCAACCGATTCCCAGCCTGCCAACACTCCATCCATCTCTCTGCTCTCAACGGTTGACAACGAATTGCATAACTCTCTACAGAAATTTTGGAAATTAGAGGAATTATCTGTACCCTCAAAGATATCGGTTGAAGAGCAACAGTGTGAAGATCTGTTTAAAGCTACCCACTCTAGGGACGAAAATGGCCGTTACTTAGTTCAGCTACCATTTAAAGAAAATCATCCACCTTTAGGATCTTCCAAACTCATCGCAGAACGACGTTTTCACTCACTTGAACGACGTTTTACACTCTCTCCTGATTTGTATAAAGCTTACTCTGACAATATAAATGAACACATCTCTCAAGGTCATATGGTAAAACTACCTCATCTAGATATCAACTCTCCTCACTATTTCTTGCCACACCATGCAGTTGTGAAACCATCCAGTACCTCAACTAAACTCCGAATCGTTTATGATGCAAGCTGCAAAACCAGCTCTGGAATTTCCCTCAATGATTCTCTCATGACCGGCCCTAAATTACAGACCAACATTTGTGATATATTGCTACATTTCAGAATACACAATATCGTTTTCACTTGCGATATTCGCCAAATGTATCTTCAAATCTTAATCAAACCTTCCGATCAACTGTTCCAACTCGTCTTGTGGCGTGACAATCCCTCTGAAGATATATCCACATACAAACTCACTCGAGTGACTTTTGGAGTAAATAGCTCACCCTACTTAGCGATTCGTACCCTCCACCAGTTAGCTGAAGACGAAGGTAAAGACTTCCCTGAAGCAGCAAATGTCTTGCGCACTCAGACTTACGTAGACGACATTGTAACTGGAGCAGACACGGTAGATGAAGCAAAGAACCTTCAAAATCAACTCATTCAACTACTCAACCGTGGACACTTTGAACTTCGAAAATGGACTTCAAATTCTCCCGAGCTTCTTCAGTCTCTTCCAGACACTCATAAAGACTCTCCAGTCTTTCTTGAAAATACACCTGATCCCCATTTCTCAATTCTTGGCCTACACTGGTCTCCAGACTCGGACAATTTTTCATTTCATCTCAACCTACCGCCAAAAACACTAACTAAACGTCACGTTCTCAGTCTAGTCGCTAAAATATACGATCCTTGTGGATTTCTTAGCCCATGTACTATGACAGCGAAATGTTTTATTCAACTTCTCTGGACGACCGGTCTACAATGGGATGAACCTCTAACTCCAGAACTTAGTGCAATTTGGAGTAACTTTATCTCAGCGATACCAGCACTTGCAGACATTCAGATCCCTAGAGCATTGAAAATCTCTCCAAATTCTAGTGTTGAACTTCACGGCTTCTCAGACGCCTCTGAACGTGGGTTTTCAGCTGTTGTCTATGTACGATGTTCCCAACCCAACGGAGAAGTGACTACACGTATGGTTTTATCTAAAACTAGAGTCGCCCCTCTCAAGAAGGTGACTCTTCCACGATTAGAACTCTGCGCTGCCCACTTATTAGCTCAACTCGTAAACTTCTGTTGTTCTTCATTCAAACCCTTAATTTCACTCAACCAATGTTATTTGTGGTGTGATTCTTCAGTAACCTTGACATGGCTTCAAACTCCATCTTACAGGCTGAAAACATTCGTGGCTAACAGAGTCGCCCAAACACAAGAACTTGTCCCCTATCACTGTTGGCGTTACATCCCTAGCAAGGAAAACCCTGCTGATTGTGCTTCAAGAGGTATTCTAGCCACTGAGCTTGTGTCTCACCCCCTTTGGTGGTCAGGGCCTTCTTGGCTTTCTCTTCCCCCTTCAAACTGGCCTGATGTAATTTTTTCACCTACAGATATCTCAACATTAGATGAAGCAAAACACACTCCTCTAACTGTACTTGTGTCAACTACCACTGAATCTACGCTGACCAATCTTCTCATTAAATATTCTTCATGGGAACGACTTCTTAGGATTTTTGCTTACGTCCTTCGTTTCATACACAACTGTAAAGGTTCTGAAAAACGCCAAGGTTTCATCTCAACACAGGAACTGAAAGACACAAAATATCACATTTTTAAACTTGTACAAAAAGAAGTATTCACAGAAGAAATCAACTGCCTCAAACGGAAATCATTTTGCTCCACTCGTGTACAACGTCTTTCACCTTTCATTGACTCATTTGGATTATTGCGTGTTGGAGGACGTCTTTCTCAGACATCACTTCCTGAAGATGCTCGACATCCCATTATTCTGCCAAAAAAGCATCATGTGGTAAATCTCCTCATTGACCACTACCATATCTACAATCTTCATTCAGGCCCTCAGCTTACTCAAGCATTACTTTACAAACATGTTTGGATACTGTCTGCCCGTTGTGCCATACGCTCTCGTATCCATAAATGTGTCAGATGTTTCAAAGTCAAACCTAGAAATGTGTGTCCTCTCATGGCTGATCTCCCTCAGTCTCGTGTAACTCCTGCTCGACCTTTCCTCCACACCGGCATAGATTATGCAGGGCCTTTTACTGTTAAAATCTTCAACCTCAAGGCAGTGAGACACATAAAGTCATACTTTTGTACTTTCATCTGCCTCGTCACGAAAGCTGTACATTTGGAAGTAGTAACAGACCTAACGACTGAATCTTTCATTGCTGCAATGACTCGATTTGTATCTCGCAGAGGACATTCTTCCGACATTTACTCGGATTGTGGGTCCAACTTCATTGGTGCTGACTCTACCCTACGCAAGATTGTTGAAAAATCTCTTTATTGTCAAGACTCCAAACGGAAGATTCAACGATTCTCTTCACTTAAAGGCATCAATTTTCATTTTAATCCACCAGCCGCTCCGCATCAAGGAGGATTGTGGGAATCGTCTGTAAAGAATGTGAAACATCATCTCCGTCGAGTAATGGGAAACTCAGTCTTAACACTCATTGAATTCATCACATTGTTGACCCAAATCGAAGCAATGCTCAATTCCCGACCACTGACACCTCTTTCAAATGATCCTTCGGATCTCGCAGCACTGACTCCCGGACACTTCCTGATTGGTGCACCCCTCACAGCAGTACCTGAACCTAATCTCCTGACAGTTCCTGAAAACCGTCTCAAGCAATGGCAGCTAGTTCAAGCATTTCATCAACGCATATGGCATAGATGGCACCTAGAATACTTAAACAACTTGCAACAACGTACCAAGTGGACTCGGAAATCAAAAAATCTTGAAGTGGGTGACCTTGTTTTGGTACATATGGACTCACCACCTCTCTCGTGGCCTCTCGCTCGAATTACAGCAGTTCATCCAGGGGCTGATGGGGTTGTGCGAGTGATAGACTTAAAAACATCAAGTGGCAACCTCAGAAGATCTGCCCACAAAGTGTTTCCCCTGCCAACTGTGGATTCGTGAACTGTTTTTGTTGAATCCACTGGGGATTCAAGGCCCCCGGTATGTTCAGTAAACTTTAACCATTCATATTATTTAACACTCTATGTTTTATTTAATGTACATCTCTTTTCCTTGCAACTAACATGTGTTCTTAATCAAATTAAATTATTCTCTATTGCTAACACATGTTGTGTATCAAAAAGTAAATAAAACAGTGCTTGTTCTCCTATCCCAAAAGTGTGTTCATTTTTTTCTCATCTTATAATCTCCATTTAATTTCATTCTCTATAAAACATTCACCATCAACTTAGTCAGCAACAAAAAATAAGGTAGAAAATAGAGCTTTAGTCACTAGCGCATGGCTCACACAACTACATTCTTGTTTAACAAAAAATTGGCTACAGCTGGTCCATATAGATGGGATATCTACTTCAGTATCCAATAGTCAATGCTTATACCCATGACTGATTTACTTTTTCATTTTGAGGTCTCCAGAGCTTTAGTCATTTTGTAGAGCTTAAAAAATAGTTATTTGTGCAACTAGTGAGCCGTAGGCTAGTGAGGAATGGTTTCTCTAGTGAGGCGATTGCACTTTGCACTCAAGTTGCACATTATATTTTTCCTACAGTTACCATAAAACAAATAAATTGGTAAAGAAATATGCCTTCACGTTGCAAATCTGGAGTGAAACAAAGTAATTAGAGTGAGACAATGTTAACATTGTCTCACTGATGAGCGAATTGGCCACTATCGTGCCTTCATGTTGCAAATCTGGAGTGAGACAAAGTTATTAGAGTGAGACAATGTTAACATTGTCTCACTGATGAGCATATTGGCCACTTTGCTTTCTCAAATCAGTGAGAGAACACGTACATTGTTAGGTAACTGTAGGAAAACATATAATTCTGCATATTGAAGTGTTGTTCTACAATTACTGGTGAAAAATTACATCTGAGTCCAGGATTGATCCTACCTGGGATCAATCAACTATCGGATTTGAAGGCAAACATTATAATTATTCGGCTATCAAATTAGATCATCACAAGTCTGAGTTATTTTTTACATTGATTCCACTAATGATAACAATCCCTAATCATGATGTCCTATAATAATCTTCATTTGTAGACCTAAGCAAACATTGTCATTATTGAATTCTCGGTTTTCGGGGGAGAGCCATGTCAAATCAGTATCTACAATATTTACAAAAACTGACGTTTTCCCCAATCTATGATGGAGGCAAGGAGAACACCATGCAGGAGTTGTGTCTTAAAACTCTTAACTAATTTTATCATGCTTTTGTGATTTTTGAAATCTTACCTTTTTTTCTACCTCATACTTCCCTTGTCTCAAGTGTTTTTGGAAATATTTTTTTCATCAAAAACCACTCAGAATGCCGATAAATGGGTATGTTTTTCTTTTTCATAGATTACCGACTGGCAGAAATTTGTTGCATTTTGAAGAAATGCTCCAAAACCCTGCAGACCCTAGGCTCAGGACCCTATCTAGAAGGTAAGGTTTATTAAAAAGTTTTTCAATATAATAATTATAATAGTTGTGACCATTATTGTCTTAATAGATGTTTGAAGGAAGGCAATATTCCACTGGTTGGTTTGGTTTATTTGCTGTAATTCACTTTACGGAATTAACTGCTGGAATACTTTGAAGAAATTGTGAAGTATCATTTCAGATGACTTTTGGTTTTGACCTTTTGACTCGTTTTCTGTTTTGCTCAATCCTAGTATTCCTCAACTGTGAGTGAAAAATGAAGAGCATTAAAAAGTGGTTATACAGGGTGGTAAAAAAGTCCCTGGACAGTTGAATATTAAAAGAAATAATGCAGATAGAGCTGCAATACTTGGTACAAAGTTACAGGGCATAAAACTATATTTTAACACATATTCAGTGATCCAATAACTCTTCAGGGGGACGGCCCACAAGGAGTCGGAAGAAAATCTTAAATGGAAGCATAGGTCAATATGCACATCAAATTAAAGGTCTTCTTTAGTAGAATACAATGCCGCAAACCGCACTTCAAAAGGTTGATCCTGCGCAAAATGGCAGATGTTCAAAGATTTCTTGAATCCGCCATTTTGAATCTTTGAACGACTGCCATTTTTTACTCAGGCATTCTTTTGAGCTTGAATTTACTGCATCGTAATCTACTAGTGAAGACCTTTAATTTGATGTGCATATCGACCTATGCTTACGTTAACAATTTTCTTCCGATTCCTAGGGCTGTGCCCCCTGAGGATTTATCCTCAGTCATCTGAGTCCAGGATTGATCCTACCTGGGATCAATCAACTATCGGATTTGAAGGCAAGCATTATAATTATTCGGCTATCAAATTAGATCATCACAAGTCTGAGTTATTTTTTACATTGATTCCACTAATGATAACAATCCCTAATCATGATGTCCTATAATAATCTTCATTTGTAGACCTAAGCAAACATTGTCATTATTGAATTCTCGGTTTTCGGGGGAGAGCCATGTCAAATCAGTATCTACAATATTTACAAAAACTGACGTTTTCCACATTCTATGATGGAGGCAAGGAGAACACCATGCAGGAGTTGTGTCTTAAAACTCTTAACTAATTTTATCATGCTTTTGTGATTTTTGAAATCTTACCTTTTTTTCTACCTCATACTTCCCTTGTCTCAAGTGTTTTTGGAAAAATTTTTTCATCAAAAACCACTCAGAATACCGATAAATGGGTGTGTTTTTCTTTTTCATAGATTACCGACTGGAATAGCAATGTAAATTAAATGAATCTTTGGACAACTGTCATTTTGTGCAGGGTCAACCTTTTGAAGTGCGGTTTGTGGCATTGTATTCTACTAAAAAAGACCTTTAATTTGATGTGCATATTGACCTATGCTTCCATTTAAGATTTTCTTCCGACTCCTGTGGGCCATCCCCCTGAAGAGTTATTGGATCACTGAATATGTGTTAAAATAGAGTTTTATGCCCTGTAACTTTGTACCAAGTATTGTAGCTCTATCTGCATTATTTTTTAAAATATTTAACTGTCTAGGGACTTTTTTACCACCCTGTATATTCAATTCAATTGTTTAAGATACCGGTATCGACATTCGACACACATATTTTAAGCTGAATAATGATAGGTAATGTGTGTAGGGTGGTGTTTTGGAGACAGTTGTGTGGGCCTTACTGGTTTGTCAAATGTTTAATATTGGTAGTTCTTGTAAAAAAATATTTAAAAGACTTATTTCTCGTTCAAGGGACGAGAGACAAGTAAATCTCTAGATATAGTTTTACAACCTAACATTAAATGTAATAATAATTTTTTTCAATGTGTGCAAACAAGTGTCTAAAGGTATTTTCATCACTCCGTAACGAAAGTAACTATTTTCAATAGCAGCTGACATCAATGAAAGTAGTCGTTTCCCAAGCTCTAATTTAGGGCAAGGAAAAATCGATCAGCTGATTTTCCCTCGCTCTAAATTTACTTTCCCTCGCTCTCAATTAGTTCTCAATTTATTCACTAAGCGCGCTAGTGTTTTGTTACGGTTTAATTTAATGATTTGAATCAGCTGTATGTATCGTTAAAAGTTGTTTAATTCTTTTATTTTTATGTTTAAACAAATTTTATTGAGAAATAAACGTAGTTTTCATCAAGATTTTATTTTATTTTGATGTTCAATCAAATTAATTCAGAAATAAAATAGTTGTAATATTACTGAGATCTGCTAATCTGTGTTTGTGTATTTTTGCGTTGTGATGAAAAGTATCGTTCATAACTCGTACCGAAAGTAATTATCCGGCACTTGCTCCATTATTCCCGTCCTCGGCTTCGCCTCACACAAAAACTTGAGCGCGCGACGGAAAATGCCACTTTCGGTCCTAGTAATGAAATATACTATTTTATGATTGGACGTATCAGGTTGATTGTTGATTTCAATTTTTTGATGTCAATATACTTTGCTCACATTCAGAGTCACCTATCGTATAGAATTGTTGTGTGGGAATGTGACAGCAGTGTTACTGATTTTGCAGATGAAAGTTTAAAAAATCATATGTAAAGTAAAATAAAAAGAAAAACTCACTGTAAACCTTTGGTTAGAAAACTTGGTGTGCTAACTGTGCCTTCATTATATTTACTGGATTCTTTGCCGTACATTAAAGAGAATCTTGATAATATCCCTGCTAACAATTCAGTGCATTCATATTTTGCCAGACAGAGTCATCTTATCAGGATTCACCAATGTAATTTATCAACTACCATTAAATCAACTTTTGAATTAGGTAAGAAAATCTAATTTGCTGCCATATAATGTAAAATGCTTAGATAATAAAATTCAAAGTACATTTGAAATCTCTATTGATAGAATTAAGTGTGTATGATGTTGACAAATCACTTATAACAAGGTGTCCACTTATAAATAGCAATTTTATTGTAAAATATGACAATGCCATTTACGTATGTTTTGTATGTTGGCAGTAAATGATTTGATTTGATTTTAAATGAAGGCTGCTTTGGCATCAGACTTTTTGGAGACCTTGCTCGGCTCATTTTAATTGTAGCATAACTTTAGCAACTTTAAAATTTGTAATAAATAATTTTCAGCGGAGAGCATCTTGTCAACCGGTTTGTGGGAGGTAGTCACACGATCACAACTCCTCAACAAAGAATCACTCGCACAGGCAACTTCTTTGAAACTTGGGGGCCAGTCATAACAGCTGTTGACACCTCTCAGCCATTAAATGTTTGAACATCCAGCTCCACATCATAGTCTGAATATCATGTGTCAAGAGATTGTTTAACAAATAAAAATTATACAAAGTTGCTGTTGTAAAGCATGACTAATTGTATTTATCCAATCTTTCCCTCAGATAGGTACCCTAGGCCTGAAATTTGCTTCATTTCCATCATTAGTTTGGTAAAAGAAAAGGCATAATGAGTGAGTAGGTAATAAAAATGGTAACCTACTTCCCCATTGATAATCTATTTTGTTGGTGAGTGATTTCAACATGGTTGTATTTTATTACCGTATTGTTATAGAACTGTCAAATATTGTCCCAACCATATGTTAATGTTATTATTAAAAGGTTCAAGCAATTCAGTGACGTCATTTGTTTATGTATATGATCCATACACATTCTGTTCTAATATTCGAGATTAACATTAACAATTTCTATAATCTGTTTCCTGTTTAATGCATTTAAGTCAGCTTGTCTTTGTTTAGTTAGTTTATGTGTCAAATACTACTTTCACATGGATTACCACTGTTACATTACAATTTTTAGACTCCATGGGGCGGATTTCTAGTAGTAGATTTTAAAAGTCATATAACATCTGATGTATCTGATCTGATATGGTCACTTTCAACATGTGAAATTTGAAAATGATTGCCTCAGCCGTCTAGTAGAAGAAGAGTCGCAAGGGTATAAGAGCTTCGCTCGCTCCCCTCGAAAAGTGGTTATTTATTTATTTATGTGACAATTACACAATGAAGTCAATGGTCCTTTTATTAAATAACAAACCCCAGTGTAATAACTGAACACATCTGCAATCTAAATATCCCACATAATTCTAATGCGTTGACCGTTTTTACCCAATATCTTTCTATTGCACTTTTAATACCTCCTGCGTTTGACCAGAATTACTTGATAGGATAAGAAAGGGTCAAGGATAAAAACTCAAAATTAAAAATATTATATACACATTTTACAACATTTTAGGCAAGATGGCATGAGCCTATACTCTATACATGGTGCAACGCATTAAAAATATTCATGAACTGAATACAGTGGTCAGTCGACTAGCCAGGCTTTGACTGTTTTATGAAAAGCGGGCGGTTTACAAGTCTTAAATCTTTGGGGGAGATCATACACCTCCAGAGCCCTAATCCAGAAACAGCTTTGTGTTTTGGACAGCCTGTAGTTAGTAGGGTGGAGCTGGTTCCTGTTGAGGGGTGAAATTCCCCTGTTGAAAGCTGTTGCAGATTATCTTTCACATACTGTAACAGAGACTAAACTGTTTGAATGTACTTAATGTTTGGTGTTATAACAAATAAAAATGTAGATACCGAAATTAGATTATTGTTTATTTATAACAATTAATGGTGTATTAATTTATCATTCAATTCGGCCTTTAATATTTGAACAGGCTTGTATTGAATACATGCAGCACGGTAGCACGGACACCTTTAACTCCAGCCGCGGCTCAAAGTGGCAACACTATCAGTGGTGCCTAGTGCCGGTAGTGCTATTTCAGCAGCTGTTTTGTTTGGAGGCATCTATAATGAGTAATGTTGTTTATTTTTAAGAAGGGGAAAGCTTGGTTACTGGGCTATGAAAATATTAACGACATTTTAAATGTACAGAAATATATTTTCAATTATTTAGGCCTATATTGTTTTTTGGTTTAGAACACTGTATGATTTAATTTCGATCTTTTAATAAATTTATATTATTTAAATGAATAATACGCGATTAAATGAATGGGTTTTACCCACGGCCACCTTTAACTCAATGGTTTTACCTGTCTGCTACAGTGCTACGTTACCTTATGGGACGTCTGGTGCTAAACAGCACTACTTTGTGACGTTGCCAATCATTAATAATAATTATTAATGATTTTTCTTTAGTGTAGCATGATTTACTGTTGTATGACTGACTTGTGCATTTCAAGCTTCCATGACAAGATCGATTGCATGTAATTGCCTAAAGATCAACAAATGTCTTAAGTCTTATAGATAAAACATACTAAGGGAGTATGTTTTATCTATGGCCTTATGTCTTAATCTACCAGGCTGCGGCCTTGGCACATGGCAGACAAAACATTCAAATAACATTGATTATTTATCTCTAAAGAGGGAGATTATCAATGCTAATAACTAATTATTTGAGTTATACATGTTTTGGGAGTATTGTTATGAAACCAATGAAAAATGAAAGAAAAAACAAATTCATTCTGCAGGATATACAAGATTATTATTTTTGTGTGTGGGATTGGTGGCTTACAGAAATATTGTGAGCTATTATATTTAATGCTCATAATCAATACTAAAATAACCGCTTAATCTTATTGCTGTTTTAAGTAGCGCTGCTTGTGCTTGCTTTCTATACTCTATGCATTTAAAAGCGCGGTAATACAATGAAATTGTCCAATAGAACAGAAGTCTCAAGGCAGAATGATAACCCCAAATTATTTTGTATTTAAAATGTTTACAGCTGTTTTTATTTTGTTTTCTCCGTCTCCACTGTGCGTTTAGAATTTAGATTAACAATTTTATTTGTTTTGTGCTATTATGTAGCCTAGTTGTTAGGAATTAAAATTCCATACAGGATTTATGAAGAGTACGAAACAAGAATTAATAATTATCTTTGCCCGGTCGGAAACAGTGTCATTGTTCATAGACTTGTTCTTTAATGTGTGTTTGGACTGTTTGGAGCACTTTATTAAAGAATCAAACTTTTATTTTAAGGACTAAGATACGCGTGTCAGTGTATTGTTTTCGTAGTAAGTATTTAGGTTCAAGATTTGAACATTTGAACTCAAGTGACAAGCGTGAAGACATCGAAATGTCTTTAGGTAGGCCTATTTTTTTAATGATAATGTTTGGTAAATGTAAATTAAGTTAGAGCTTTCTCTTTCATATTTTAATAGGCTCTAGGTCAACTTTCCTAGGCCTACTTTTTAAATAAGTTAACGAATCTAGCATTAAGTTAGTCGTGTGAAGACTAGCCTACATTTCTGAAATCAAATTTAACATTCCGGTTGTTCAATTTGGTTGTTAGCTTGAGACCTTGGCCTTCTGCTATAAGTTTTCAAATTGTATGTTTTAAGTAGGCTAAACGTGAGATCCTACAAGTTTACGCATAGGCTACATTTAGCCTAGGCCTACATAACTTAAGTTTCCTAATGTTCAAGGCCTAAGTTACAAGCTTACAGGTTTTCGGATGCTGAATCCGAAAATGCAATAATTTTTAGTCAGAAATTATTCTAAGTGTCCAAAAAACAAAACCAAAGACAACAGTTTTAAGGATAATTGAGCGATGGTAGTTTAGGCGAGTCCAAGTTCTAGTGACACTAATACTTGAAGGGGATGAAGGTTTGTGAAGAGCAAACGGCTGTACTTTTAACTTGCATGAAATTAAATTAACTCCCTTAACGAACACAAATATAACCTAAACAACAAATAGAGAAAAGCAATGCTCAATTACACTCTCACACACATAAGTACACTATTACAAGAAATTGACGATTCCCCTGTCTACAAGGACGGCGGAGAAGATATCGATGGTAAATGGTAAAAATCAACAAAACTGTAACACAACAGCATGTAAAATGTAACTTTTTTAAACATAAACTTTTGTAGTGATTTATAGACAAAGCCTACAATCTACAATAAGTGTACTTATTACTGAAGTGTGAATGTATCCTATACTTAACTTAGTAAAACTGTTGTAGGCCTAATCAAACCTAACCTCACCTCTGGAACAATTCAAAATCCTATTTGATGACAAAAAAGACGGTGAAAGTAGCCTATAAGTGATCAAACTTTCATCCAATATTTTTTATCAAATTATGATACTAAATATTTTTATACCTAAGTTAAAATTGAAATTTCATCCAATAATAAGTTAACTTATATTGTAAGTTCTCTGCAGGACTGTTCCTTAAGTTAATGGTTTTTAGCTTGTTATAGAACAAGAAATTTTTCAACTGAAGACTAGTAGGGCCTACATAGAAGTTATAAATTGTAAACAGAACCCTTAACTTAGGCCTATTCTTGTTTTGTCAGTAGCGTTTCTCTGTGTTTTCAAGTTCCCTTTGACCTTTGGGCTATTGATTCGGCCCTCAGTTTTTCATGTGCCTTAATGTTTTATTTTTGAGCCAAACCCGTAGGCCTACATTTTATTTTTAAATTGTTTTTAAGTGGGCGGAGATGTTCGCCACTCAGCTGAAGAAATGGATGAAATTCGGCAGAAACAAGTTGCTTATGAATACCTTTGCCACCTGGAAGAGGCGAGAAAGTAAGTTTTTAACTTAGATTTGTGCATAATCTAGTAGGCAATGGAAAGCAACATAGCTACCATTTTGCATACCGGTAATAATGTTCTTCTTTATGATAACAAAACCAATTTGTCAATTAAGTTAATATTATTAATAAATAATATACTGTGTATCAATAATTAGACTAGGCTATCTTTTCTCTAGTAAGCTAAGCAGTTTTACCTAATCATTAAGGCAGCAAACATAATTCAGCTTTTAAGATTAATTTATTCATATTTTATTTCAATTGCTTGAGGTCCGTTTGAGTTACAATAAATTACCTAGTCTAGTAAACTTAATACCGTACTGTAAACTCAGTAATTCAACACTAAAGAGTAGGATAACTCACTTAACAGTTTTTATTTTTACTTTTAAGCCTACACATAGGCCTACCTATTATTTACTTTTATGTACATCCCTACAAAGTATTGGTTTTAGCAGCATTATATTAAATATTCCAGCAAAATCACTTCATGGCTACATTTCTTGATAGAATAAGGTAAAGTTTCAAAAAGAATGGATTCATTTCTTAAAATAAAAACATCTTCCTTAAAAAATAAGGTTGCAACAACACAGAAATACACTTAAATAAAATAGCTTCCTTGTCTATTAACTTGTTTATCTTTTAAGATGGATGGAAGCTGTGCTTCGCGAAGAACTTCCACCTTGCACAGAACTAGAAGAATATCTGAGGAATGGAGTCATTTTAGCAAAATTAGGAAACATTATTGCTCCAGAAACTGTTCCGAAGAACCGCATTTACGATCAAGACCTCAAGCGGTACCGGGCTGCAGGTCTCCATTTTCGTCACACCGACAATATAAACTATTGGATCAAGTCATTAAAGACTGTAAAATTGCCATTGGTAGGTGTTGCTAGAGAATGTAGTATAAAAATTAACAGCCATATGCCTACCTATTTACTTGCCACTTAATGCAACATGACTAATTTTTTATTTGTTACCGGTATAGGCCTTTGTAAGGAAGGTTGTAAAAATATTAATCTTTTGACTATATAGGCACAGAGGAAACATTCTTATGGAACAATCGTGCGCTTTTATCTCGGGTATGGTGGGGCGGAAATATACAAGTACCGAGCAAGGAAGAGCCTGAACGGCTATTGTTTACAACAGCAGTTGTAGCCCACAGGCTAAGGAGAGCGAAAGGGGACGACCAATAGAATTTGCACTAGACACAAGCGACTGGTGCTAGATACTACTTTAGCGTACCATTGAATGTTTCCTCTGTATCTTACTTGTCTGTACTATAGGTAATTATAAATCAAATTAACTGGTGTCACATTATGTATAATTTACTTATATTTTAAGTGTTTCTAAAAATTGCTCTGTGAGGTTCAAGATCACCAATAAAATAAACCCTTATTGCATAATGGCTGGTGGTGTATAGACATTCTGCATACATATCTTGGATTATTTCAGTATTAAACTTTCTACTATTAATACAACTTCAGTATCCAAAAGTTAATGATATTTTGTTTGGATGTTATGTGTAGTAAATAGTTGTAACATCTGGTATGTTTGCAGACATTCCAACCTGAAACAACTGATGTGTATGACAAGAAGAACATGCCTCGAGTAATATACTGTGTGCACGCCCTTAGCTCACACTTGTTCAAACTGGGGAAGGCACCTCAGATACAGGATCTGTATGGGAAAATCACATTTACAGGTAACGTATAAGCTGTCAACAAAATAATCTAGAGAAGTAGTTAAATATCCCAAAACAGCAAACCTGCAGACCAAGGACAATGATGATGTCTACAAGACTACGGAAGATCTTCAAGATTTTGCCACGATCACGAAAGACAATTGATAATATTTCTGTGATTACGGAAATGATGATGATGTCTACCCGTCTGCGGGAGATGTTCAGGATTATTACACTTGACCACAAAAGACGATGATGATGTTTTTGTGACCACGGGAATAGACAATGATAGATATCTACACAACCCCAGGAAATATTTAGAGTTTTGCTGTATTTAACTGCCAGCCTTCCAGGAGATAAGAGGTTTGTTGGTGAAGGAGCTACCCGGGGACTCTGCTGCTCTACATGCTGCTGTCATAGCCATCAAACAGACAGTTGTATTGTATGTTGGTGTTGTAGATGAGGAGATCACAGTGATGAGCAGTGAACTACAGAAGTACGGAGTACAGTTGCCAGCCTTCCAGAAGATAGGAGGTTTGTTGGCCAAGGAGCTACCCGGGGACTCTGCTGCTCTACATGCTGCTGTCATAGCCATCAACCAGACAGTTGTATTGTATGTTGGTGTTGTAGATGAGGAGATCACAGTGATGAGCAGTGAACTACAGAAGTACGGAGTACAGTTGCCAGCCTTCCAGAAGATAGGGGGTTTGTTGGCCAAGGAGCTACCCGGGGACTCTGCTGCTCTACATGCTGCTGTCATAGCCATCAACCAAGCCGTGGATGCTGAGGTGGGTGTAACATGTTCAAGTACTTGCCTGGAAACCCACTCAACCACTATAGCTTTTGTTAACTCTGCTTTAAAACACTAACAGGTTGTGAATTTAGTTGAATCTTAATAATAGTGAAATGATTCTGATCCTCAACTCCTCAGATCTTTTTAATGTTACCAGTTCTCAATACAGTATTTTGCATTCAACTGATACCACAATATCCTTGAATCGAGGTGATGCAGTGAATTTTTATTTCTTCGAGTCTTCAACATTCCTACTCATAAATATTCAGTTAAATTTTAAACTGAACCTATAAATAATATCTATAAGGATAGGCGCACACGAGCTATTATTTTGAGGCGATTATTTCATCGGTCAATCTGTGCATCATGTATTAGAGTGGAAGTGCGCACACAAAAATTGTCAGATATTTATGCTGCTAAAGATGAGCCGTCACAAATACTTAAAACATTTTAAACATGAAATTACTAAATTTGACACCTTACAAGGCAACTGCGTAGCTAGATCGATTTTAAAATCTGCAAAATGCTGCAGATTCGTAGGCGAGGCGATTGTCGACCAGAAATCTGTAACGTACAGGTTGTTACCTATCCGTGCACACAGTCGACTAAAAATCGGCCAGTCGCTTATTGTTCTCCACAGGAGTCAGTGAACTTCAGTGTGAGTTTTCTTTGCTATTTTTTCTTGTTTTTTTTTACCATGGTAATGGAGTTTGATACAGAACTGTTACTCCCTGGTGTGGACTAACGTCCGCACGAGTGAGTACTACGACTATCCACAGTACTATCCTGAAAATTAGACCAATTCATATATACCAAGCCAAAAATGTTGTTTGGATTCCACTATAAACTGTAGGTCCCTTAGTTGCCATTAGCTGTATGGGCTATTAATTAACAGCTGTGTCTAAGGAATAAGTCGGCCTTAGTCACTAACAAGACTACAAGATTGTGCCACTCATCCTACACTCATCTCCATTCATACTTGGCTTAAAATTCCTACTTTGTATGGTCACCATTTCATTGAAAGTATTAAAAGTATTAAAGTATTTATATCTGAAATAGAAAAAAGACCACACAGTATTACATTTAAATTAAATTATTTTAAAAGAAATAAATTAAAGTTAATTAGTGATGAAACGAAGGAATAAAATACATCAAATACTTTATTAATAATTGATGTAAAAAGGAAAAATATTAAAACTGATAGATATTTTAGTAATGTAACATTTTAATGCAGTAACTCAAGTTTTCTTTATTTAATCACAATCATCATATAAACAATAACAACTGAACACAACATATGTAAATTAACAAATATAGTATAAGCCAGTACATTTGGAATGGACACATCAATCCTCCCCCTTAAATTTAGAAGGTAACATGTGGTTGATATGCCGCCTCCATATAGATCCATCATCCATTTCAAGAACGTAAATTAACAGTCCATCCTTGCTCTTTACTTTACCAAACATCCACTTGTTTTTCTTGTCTCTGAAATCATAAGCTTGAACTCTTTCAAACTGTGAAAATATTTTAACCGATTTTTTTTATCAGCCGATAAAACAATCGACCTTGTGCGCTTAGCCTAAGTGAAAAGTGAATCAATACATAGACCTATACATCTCAAAGATTTTACAGACAGTATACAGCCTACAGTAGAGAGTTGAAAATCTGAACGTCAAAAATCCTAAACGTAAAAAATCCAAACTGCTCCTGAGGGTTATAAAATATTGAATTAGCACAGAGACAACAGATGTTTTACAATTTCGCGGGCCAAACAGTCGGCTGGCAGGGAAATGAGTGAATGCGGCGAGCTAGTCTGTGTTTTGTTCGTTTCCAATGTATAAGCTCTACATATTTTTTCAAGAAACAAATTCCCCAGTTATATAACGAAAATACCCAAGTACAAAAATCATTATTTTTATTTCATTCACTGTATCTTAGAACTGGATGTTTAATACTGTAGGCATAATTATGTGTCTATTAGGCATTTCTAGGCTATGTTTGAAAATCCTAACAAATCGGCAATCCGAACTACCTACGGTCCCAATTGGTTTGGATTTTTGACTCTCTACTGTATTGCAAGGTCATAACATTGTCAGGAAAGCCTTAAGTTAAAAAACCTAATAGGCCTACAATAATTATGCCTGTAAAAGCAAGGGATCAGTGTTTGAAACTGTTTTAAAATCCTATCTTGACAAATGAAAATCTGAGCCTTATCACAGCTTGCTTCATGATTCAATTTATTTGCTCTCTTGACTATCACCTGTATGATCTTGGTCTAGTACAACGACATGTTTGGTATCATCAAGGTAATCATGTATCTTTGGTATCTGGGGAGCGAGCTGGCATAGTGGTTAGAGCACGGGACTTCAGTCCCTGAGGTCCCGGGTTCAATCCCCGCCAAGTCACCAATGGATTTTATCTAAATGATAATGCCGCAACCCCTAGGTCTAGCCTGAAGTAATGTGAAAAACAATCCCAGGCTCGTGCCTAGCGTCCTTGGACAAAAAAAGTAGGTAATCATGTAAATCCTTGTCCCCTAAGCCGCAAAAGTGCTTCTGTTGCTTAAAACTATTGTCCTTTGAGTTGTGTGCACAAAGCAACATTCGTATTTCAGCCTATTCTAACATAAAAAGTTAGTTAAACAGATAAAGAAAATTAGATACATTATGATAATAACGATTTCAATCATTGGGCCCAATGGGTCCAATTTACTCATGTATTTTCTAATGTATAATGTTTATAGGATTCAATGTAATGTTTACAGGATTCACAAGCACTGTTAACGAGTTTACAAAATAGAAATGCCAAGCTGGAGTTTGTTTTGACTGAATATTTAGAGAAATATGCTGCCACATTGAAAACAGCAAAGGCAGCCAAAGTGGAAGCTGCATTGAATAGGGTAAGATACAGAATCGACTAGGTTCCTAGAATAGCCAGCCTCTGTTGTCTAAGAATAAATTTATACACTTTGAACTCGAGTATAGTTGATTAATCATCAAACTATGCAGAAATTAATCTTTGTTCAACTATTCACATTAAACTGTGTTAGAAAAGTTGAGGTATAGATAAAGGTATAGAAAAGTTGTGTTAGAGGTATAGATTAACACGTTCGCTACTGCAATAGTACGAAATTTTCCATTCACATGGACCAGTGACGCACATATGCGACGGCCGGTTTCCACCCATGGACTGCCGTCGCATATATGCGACGGCTAGTCACATTAAAATAGACTGCCGACGCATATTTGCGTCGGGGTTCTAATGTTATTAAAATGCTTTTATCTTTGTAGTGGTCTATTTGAAGGCACTGAATTCCCTGCAGTGGTCTACAGAGATGTCTGACGCACAACTGCGTCGCTTGGTCTGTGGATATGATGATTGGTGACGTCATATAATTGTTGGAAAAGCTGGTCTTTACTTTTCTGCATCACTGTATGTATGTATGCAGTATGTGTGCTGCATTATCCTATGTAGCTTTTATATTTGTTCAGTTATAAACTGTTCTTGAATAATCTGTTTATTTCTTTACTTACTTTCACCTTAAAACACAAAAAATGAACTGTCGCATATATGCGACGTTTAGTCTATTTCAAGAAAACTAGGATAATTTTCATTATTGTCTTCGCTGTAGACCGGGCGTCGCAAATATGCGACATTACAAAAGGTTATAAAAAATACAAATAAACAAGAATAATTTATTTACAAACACCATTGTAGCGTATTAAAATGTAAATGATCGCTGTTTTACAGGTTTTCGCCCGTGGTCTGTGTGTACTGTTATCCAAGTGACAGCCGGTCTATGTGTAAGATTCAAATGTATACCTCGGTCTGTGGCAATGACCGCGGCGTCGCATATATGCGACGCTCAGTAGCGAACGTGTTAATTGTTTTTTAACTAGTTTTAAATAGTGTTAGTTATATTAAATGATAGGTTTTCTGATAACATTCAATTTGTGTTTCTTACTGATTTGATTCAACTTGTTAAAAAACTGATTTGATACGATAAACCTAATAAATTTATAGTACAGGAAATCAGTTAAAAATTATGCTAAATTATGTATGAACTAAAGTTTTATTGAAATTTGTAGTCCCTGAACGATAGCTACGTTGCTGATGTATACGACGAACTGCTCACTCAAGCCGAACTTCAGGGACATATAAACTCTGTCAATGGTAAGAACTTTTGTTTTATGATGTATAATTTTGGGTTGAAAAGAATCTATTTCATCCTCTGAATAATGTTTTTTTAACACATGGTTTTAATCACAGTAAATGCCAGTAGATTAAGGTTAAGTTTACATGATAGAACACTGTTATTGTCTTTAAAAGACTATTACACACAATTTGGGATATAAAATCTGATCCTGTCTCAGGTGAAAAAGTTCCTAAAAATAAAGAAATGTGTAGACCTACACAAACTTAAAAAATCTGAAAAGAAAAACCTCAAAGAGAACTGTATGGTTGTCAAAACAAAAAATAAAAAATCCTGAAAGGACACAATTTTAGTAGTCCACAAGTAGACACAGGTTTACCAGTTAACACCAAAATAAACTTAAAACAAGGAATATCAGCATTTAGTTCCCTTTGTTTTATAAGCATGTTTCTTTATTTTTCAGTTGGCCAGAAGTGGAATGAGGTTCTGGACATTGTTGCTCAGAACGACCCTGACCGGATGTCGTCTGCATTGGCGTCTCCTTGCCTTCAACTCATGGTGGGTCATGTATCAATGCTTCAATGATGTAACTATTCTATTAACCTTAAGGATTATTTAAACAATGTCAAGTGCAAGAAAACTTTAACCCTCCGAGTGTTATTTGTCGCTGCAGCGACACATAACACACTTTGTGTAGTGTTTTGTGTCGCTGCAGCGACTCACAAACACTGTTTACGGCGAAGGCTCTATGACTGACAAAATCGGATTGAACTGGATCGAGTTAGGTATCGTTTTATTTGACAGATCCAGAGCTTTCTCCGGAGGTATGTCTCTAAGCGCTATTCATTTTAGTTCCGAAAATATTCTAGCAGACAGCTGACGTGCGTATTTGTAAACAGCAGCGGTTAACCTCGGACCGATGACTGATGTGTTTTATTACGTTTATCATTGTTTTAGTGTTAAAAATCAAAAGTAGTGATATACGTGGTGCATTATAAGAAGATTTAAGTGATTTTGAAGGGCTGGTTGATGATCCTGAAGAAGTAGGTAGTAATATTGATGTAAATTATCAGCCAGATTCCTAGCTATGGTTAGCATTCTTAGCTAAACGCTGTGTACTGAAATCTGTTTTTTGCCCATAACTTATTTATTTGCAAATCTACTTCCTTATATTATTATATATTTGTAATCCTCATAAAATTTAGAACAAAGTGGCTATTTTCAAATATTTATAGGCCTATAATTTATACAATTTCATTGAGCGCGAACTTATTTTTTTTTTTAATATTCCAAAATATTTTTTTTTACCTAAAATTTTTTTTGAAACAAATGTTCCTTATGTTCTAATATAATACTGAAGCCCATGATTTTCCAAACAAAATGGTATATAGAACAGTATAATTAACATTGTTTTCAAGCTTCTCAGATCCGTTTTAATAAAACCTTGCAAATGAGCAAAAAATAGGCAGACATTAAGGCCAAAACAAGGGACACTCGGAGGGTTAAGTTAAAAAATTTAGATATCTTAGTTACTTTTAATCCTTTGAGAGCTTTTTGGGAGGTTTTTTTTTTTTTTTTTTGTGTAACCTGAACAAAGGTCACACAATTTAACATTAAGTTACTAAGATCTAGCTACGCAGTTGCCTTGTAAGGTGTCAAATGTAGTAATTTCATGTTTAAAATGTTTGAAGTATTTGTGACGGCTCATCTTTAGCAGCATAAATATCTGACAAGCTTTACTCAATGAAATTTTTGTTAAATTAGTGAATGCTGCTGAAGATGAGTTCAAAACGTACAGAATGAAATGACTACATTTGACACCTTATGGCAACTACGTAAGTTGATCCTCATCTTAATATTGAATATCAGGGAGGGTCAAGGTTGTTCAGTTAAAAATAACATTTAAATTTCGTTCTAGTAGGCCTTATGAAACTTTTTTGCATTGGTCATTAAGGAATGAATTTTAGTGCATTGATGGATCAGGAGTCAAAAGTCTAAACTTTGTTTTTCAGCCCAGACGAAATTTGGGTTTGATTGATTACCTTTTTGTTGCAGAATGTGGAACAGACAAACGGTCAGTTTTATGAGGAAGGTTTACGATGTCTAGTGGAGAGTGGCAACTGGATAGAATATGAAGAAAGTTCCGAGTGGCGCAAGGTTATGCAGGAAATCGTTAATAATGGAAACATCAGTGCTCTGACACATCGAAGACGTAAGTTTATGCACTGAAACATTCAGCTAACGTGCTGGTAAAAAGTTTTGGAATGACACGAGGCATAATAATATTGTGAATATGAGTTTACAGGTTTCTATAATGTTTGCTCTAGACCAACTGAAATCTTAAACTACAAAAATCATGTGTTTGGTGTAAAAAAAAACTCCATCTCCCTAAAATTATTTGTATTGTCGTGTGTTACTTTTACTTGAGTTATATGGTTTGTCAAAATATTGATTTTACTCAGATCTCTTAACTGATATTTACCTAAACTTCAATGATTCTTAAACTGAAATCCACATGACATATACTTTTTAATCAAGCCAAAAGTACCCATGAACTTTTGAGAAAACTACAAGTCACACCCCCATAAACCATATACTTAAAATGTTTGTCATTACGAGAAACCTTGCGCAAAACTATCCATTGTTTCATAAATTGCACTTTAAGATTGTAATTACTTTCTAAAGGGAACTTTCCATTTACCTAATGTTAAAAATACCTCAGCTGTACTTATTTTATTTGTTTGTATTACTGTATTCTATTTTGTTTATTTCAGCTTAACTTAACCAATCAATAATTTTATTAATACTTATGAAGTCAAACGGGGTGAAGCCCGTGGGTAAGAGCTAGTAATTTTTAATATGAAATTTAAATTTTGTATTAACAAACAAAGTTATGTAATGATTGATGGTATGAATCAGGAATATATTAATGTGATATATTTGTGTACACTGTACAGGGACAGCAGCTGTAGTTAGAGTCAATGAAGAGCTTGCTGGGGGCTCTGTGGACGGGTTGTTAGCAGCTCTGAGTAACCCAGCACTAGACATAGACTCTGAACTACTCACTGAGTTTGCTGCCCCTCTCTACTGGGAAGAGATGGTTGCTGACAGAATGGACTGTGGTCACGATCTCACCCTGCAGGTTTGTGAAAAAATCTTTCTCATCCCACTGATTCACTAAATACTAAATAATCATAGAAACATATTATATATCTTATGCAATAGTAGTGTATGGAGGCAATTCCCAGAGAAATTTAGATAAGATACTTGTTTTACAGAAAAAGGCAATAAGAATAATGTTAAATCTAGATTATAATGAGTCTGTAAAGCAACATTTTGTCAATTTGAAACTAACTGTGTTTAGTTTGTACGTACTGGAATGTATCGTACATGTAAAAAATAACCAGGAAAAATTTAAAACCCATTGTGTAACCCATCAATACAACACTAGAAACAAAAATAATATAGTTCTACCGAAACACAACTTAGAAATGTATAAAAATAAGCCCTCATATGCCGGTGTAAAGTTTTTAAAGATAATACCAAATGTAATAAAAGATATTAAGGATAAAAAAAAGTTTAGACAAAAACTTAAAGAATTTTTGATAGAAAAACCCATCTACTCAATAGATGAACTTTTTATGAATGTATACAGCTATAGATAGTTTTATTTTCTGTATTTTTTGTTAAGGTTAAGTTTTTGTACATAGTAATTATAAGCTTGACACTATTAATTGTACGTTTTGTACATAATATAAATAAAGATAATTTGAATTTGAATTATTCTTTGTGAAGGCTCTAGGCCAAAACAGGTTTCATTGTGTTTTTTATAGGAAGAGTAGGACATTTCATAGTCTCTGACAACTTTGACAATCACATTAAAGTAGCGAACATGAAATATTTTAATTTTGTATTTATTAGTATCACGTTACTAGTCCGGAAAATATAAGGCTATGGAAAACACATTTTGGACGAGTGACATACAATATTTTCTGTCATACTTCTCTAAACTAACCTAACAATAAAACAAATGTACAAATCCGTTACATGCTCCCACCAACTAATGAACTTAACAATCACTACTCATGACTTCTAAGGGAAGCTATGTTTTTGTTTATAACCTCTCATTGAAAATGATTGTGATTCAACAACTCATCTATATATAAAGCCAAAAGTACCCATGAACTTTTGAGAAAACTACAAGTCACACCCCCATAAACCATATACTTAAAATGTTCGTCATGACGAGAAACCTTGCGCAAAATTATCCACTATTTCATAAATTGCCCTATAAGGTCGTAATTGCTTTCCAAAGGGAACTTTCCATTTACCTAATGTTAAAAATACCTCAGCTGTTATTATTTGTTTGCATTACCATTACTGTATTCCATGTTTTGTTTATTTCATCTTAACTTAACCAATCAATAGTTTTATTAATACTAATGTAGTAAAACGGGGTGGAGCCCAAGGGTAACAGCTAGTTGTACTAACCACTCATTGTATAATCAGCCGGCGTCTGGTAAAAATTCATTACAGTACAGTAAGTAATTAATCCCATTTGATTAAGCAGGCGGTAGACAGCTATTTTCCTTACTAAATCCTTGTGTGGCAAGTCCATTAAAGCAGTGTAATGTGGCAAAAAGTGTTTTCTATTTAGAATACTCGAACCCACTAAAGCTGATCATACGATTTCAGGACATCAAGACAAGTGTTAGAGTTCTGTCCCAGATTGCAGCTCTCTCCAGTGCTTTAGACTCCAAGAGCCACGACCGCATATGGACTAAACTCATGGACCTGTCAGCCATACTACGGTTTGAGGTTAGTTGGATACTGACGTTTTTGTAAATGCATAATATTTTAGGGATTCTTGTAAATATTGATAATGATCACAAAGTGACTCAATAGATATTCAAATTAAAACCAATAAGAAAAAATATTTGGAATACAGTAGGCCCATGTTATTTCCATTGTTATACATTTTTCCAGAAAATTACTATAGATGGTGTTTAAAATTGAAAGTCGATTGGAAAAGCTAGTTTTGTTATCAATGAAGCCCATCTTGGAGACTTAAAAGTTGAAACATACCCCAACACAGGAAACCTGGAGCATAATAAGTTTTTCCAGACACTTTATCAAATTTGAATTTTAACAGGTTTATGGAAAAAATACTTTCATATCAGTCCATAGAACGATTGATGGCTGAATGAGTACCTTCTCATATTTACTCCTTTGTGGAACATAAAAAATCGTTGTTTGGATTACATTTTAAAAACCCACAATGTAATAATTTTTTTTGAAAATTCACAGATTGATATTTCAAGCAATTTACAGCATTGAATTTACCACGAATAAAGATAACATACTGTTTACCACTTTTAATAACTTGACAGCCTAAAGCTGTTGGATAGAATGTAGGATAATACTAATAAATGGTTTTCTTTTTACTGCTGAAATGAATGATTAAATAGTGTGTTTGAAACTCTTCAATCAAGGTGGCTTCAAAGGATCCCAAAATGATACGTGTTACCGACTTTAGTCTTGCCATCAGGGTGAAGACTATTTTAACAGTAACTTCAATGAGGAGGAATAGGCAGGATGGATTCACTTCAAAGGACCCCAAAATGATATGTGTTACCGACTCTAGTCTTGCCATCACGGTGAAGACTATTTAATAGTAACTTGAATGGAGAGGAAAGGAAAAATTTGCTAAGGATAACAATTAATTCCTTTACAAAATTACACACAAACTGAGGGTGGACTGTTGATTTCCACTAAGGAAGTGTTTTACGTGTGTTGCAGGGACTGGACCCGTCACTGCAGACTCAGTATTGCAAGGGACTGATTGCTGGTCGCAACTACAAACTGTTAGAGAACATAGAATGCACCATTCTCAACTCTGCTGATGTGCAGGACTGTATACGTCTGGTCAACTCCACCTACGAGGAGAACAAGCGAAGTAAGACATGAGAACGAGTTGTTATTCATTTCTACAAGTTGAAAATGTCTATTTGAACCAGGTCCTATTGATTTAAAATAATTAATTCGTTTAACTAGGTCGTTAAGTTGTACTTAGTTAAAATTTTGAATATCATCAATTCGAAAGATTTTTTTAGAGCAATGAAGATATTTTTGCCTACATATTACTCTCTTTTTGCAGAGTTACCATAAACCATAGTACAGTAGAGCGTCGATTATCGAAAGCCTTGTCAGTTAACCGATATAAAGAAACAACAAACCTAAATTAAATCACAAGTTCTACGAATAACCGCTACACAAAGATATTCCATGATAGCTAGAGACAATCACTGGTCTTACCGAGACCACAAGGTAACGGTATGCTCGTGGGTGTTTCTGTGATCGCGAATAACAATCACTTTGCCTGCAGAGACGACAGGTGTCAATTACCAATTATCAGAAAATTCTGTTTTCTGAACACTCCCAACCCCCAATTTATTGTTTAGGATAATCGACTTTCTTTTGTAATATATTTTCTGAGTTTTCAACTTTCTGATTTACGAACCTGTTGTAGTGATAGACTGTCTGCAGTGTCTGAACACAGCTGTGAGAGAGAGATCACAGACTAGGCTGTGGGATTGTCTACAAGACCCTACACTACATCTGGCTGACAGAACTACGCTACATGACAGTGATCTGCCTCTTATACTCAACCTCTTGCAGGTAATTCTTTCATTTTGATATTTATAATATGTAATGGACGGGTTTATACTTCTAGCTCAGCATGCAACAGGATTTTTATTTCCATCTTGGTTTTTGAGACAGGGATAGGACAACATTTTTCTCCCAAGATAAAATTAGTTATTTTTTTAATCTTTGCAAATGACAATAATGACATACATAACCAATTTGCTGTCCCTGTAGGGTTTAAGGTCCTGATACCAGTAAAAAAGAAGTACTGTATTCTATTTGTAATTATACATTTTGTAATGTATGTCTCTCGCAACGTCATCAGGACTACAATCCATGATCACAGGGACATTACCCATAGTAATTGTGACATGTCCACGATAATGGATCTTGAATCCACATCATTATTCATTATTATTGCAACAAAAATTATGGGCATCTCCTGTGATTGCAGCAACATATTGAACATCTTCCGCAATCAAGGAGTAATCATGAACATGTCCAGGGCTTATGGCGCCATGATGAACTAAATCCATGATCACGGTACCATTGTGAACATATTCCATGATCACGGTACCATTGTGAATATATCCTGCGATCAGGGTGCCATCATGGAAATGTCCAACCACTCACCGCAACATCGTGACCATATTTGTTGATCACAGCACCACTGTGAACATGTCCTTTGATCACGGCACCATCATGAACATGTCCAATCACTCGCAGCGTTGTGAACATATTTCGTGATCATGTCACCATTGTGAACATGTATTGCGATCACAGTGCCATCATTAACAAGTCCTGTGTTGGAGTGGACATGATCATCACCCTTTGTATTGGCGACATCTACCACAATTGAGGAAACAACATCATGAAAACTGGCAACCCAGTGAATTCGCCAACAGTTGGAATAAATTCCCTTCTGAGAAAACCCTGATTTTAATGCATCCCTTGCCCAAGTCTTGGAATATTTTGTTACCGAATATTTCAAAACCCATCCATTTCCAGTAGGTATTTAGAGTAGCTAGTGATCTCATAGAAATGCGATAACCAAGCTTTACTCAGGGTAAATTATCAAACTATATTTTTATAACCTTTGTCAAAACCAAAACCAATAGATAATTAATTTGAATTAGGTTTATAGTTATAAAAAATTAAAAAGGGATTATACGTTTTCTGGGTTTATTTTGATTTGTTGTTGAATGTTTGTCCGTGCAGAACCGACTAGATGAGCAGGCGGAAGGGGTTGAGTTGTGGTTGGAAGATGTCAAGTCAGCTATCAGGGAAGCCCACAGTCTCATAGACGAGGCACAGACTGGTAATGTTACTATGGGTTGATTATTTATTTTAGAAATGTGATGATACCAGCACTATGAAATCTGTTGCAATTACAAAATACAAGGTAGGGAACTTCAAAAGTCAGTGAACACCATTTGATTTGTTGAACGTTGCAGATGATAACAAAACTTATACATGTCAGTATTAGCCTATATAAAAAAATCTTAACTTTGAAGCAAATATGCATTTTTCCACTATACCGAGTTGATTGGTAATCTTAATCTTAAATTAGAGCATACCATGGTATGGTTGAATAGTACCTTTGACTATTAATACATACACTATACAGTGCCACAAACCAGACCCCAATAGGTTTATCTAGTGGTGGGGGTAGTAAACCCAAAAACTGGTTAAACCTAATGTTTTTTTAAAAAAGGAGTTAATCTGACATATTTGTGGAAATATTTTAGTGAAAATATAATCAGGCAAATGTAAATTTGCTTAGTCTGCAGGTTTTATGCAACAGGGATATTTTAATATTTGGTAGACACTATCATTACAACAATAAATTAACAGGTCACAAACTAGGAAGAATCAAAGACAAAAAATGCACACAGCAATATACGTTTAACTTAATTTAGATAGTTACAGTCCATTCGGGGGAATACTATTCTTACCCTAATAATGTATTCCTGTATTTATAAAGGTGAATAAAGTGATTTTTGATTTGATTTGATTTGACAGTGCTATGCATGTGTTATTGCTTAGTGTACAACTATTGTTAAGTTATTTTGAACAATCTTTATGGTTTTGTTACTTTTAATTAGCTTTTGTACCACTTCTGTGAGAGATACTTTATTAGAGATATAAACAATCTCTCCTTCTGTGTAATGTTTTGATCTGTTGTCTAATGTTCCAGCTTGCAGATGGCTCAGCGAAGTGAATTCTGGACTGAGCAACAAAAACCGACATAAGGTACCGTAGTGCAATCTAGAATTGTGCACATTCATAAAAAATAAGATTACATTCACTTGCAACGCCTTACTCTCGGTTTTGAAACATTATCTGAAGTTTTAGCCAAGGTCTGCAATTAATTTGTTGCTGAATGGTGTAACTCGTAAAAAAAATAAATACAAAAAATTATTATTATAGATATTATTTTTACAAAAATTAGTAAATAAAAGGTAGTTTATGAAGTAATTTGCAATTTTAAAGTTACTTTGTTACTGAATTATAAATCCTGTACAATACAAGACCTTTACCTTCTTATATTTAGATATTCAAATATATAGGTAAAATAGATTCAAATTGCAACTGCCATGCCATTTCTCCAGTGGTTGAAGAAAATTTCTACTTTTAAATTGTATATTTTATTTGCCTCTATGGACTTATTTAAAGGTAAGCCTGCTTTCTAGTGTTTAAGATAAAGTGAGTTCTGTCTGATAATTTAATCCACTCCATTCCGCAAGAGTAATTTTAATAATTAGTTTCAATAGTTTATTTACAACTTTGTAAATTCTTATGTGGGTTTGAGTTTTTATTTTGTGTTTGTAATTACAGGTAGTGGATGCTCTATGTAACATGCCTGGGTATTCAGTGCAGGAGCCTTCACAATGTTACCAAAGACTACTGGCCGTCAAGTCTCAAAAGGTACAACTTTGATTTTATTTATTTATACACCAAAACAACCATTTTACATTGAGAGTTTCTTGGTGTTTGATACAAATATAAATATTCAACATGCATGGCTTAATTAATTTGACTGAAAATAAAATATACGAGAAGCTAGAATGAATTATTCAATTGAATTATTACATGCGATTGTGCATTAGAAAGATTGTATGCAATAATCAACGACAAAGAGTAACAAAAATTCATAGAGGATTTATAAATTAATAACTTGGATTAAAAATATTTTTTACGAAAATACCAGTGATAAATACTTAAAAAAAAAATAACTTAAATTTTATTTATCAATGTTTATGTAATCTTATATCTTGCTCAGAATGTCATTTTTTTTTATTACGATTAATTCAAATTGCACCAAAGTATTTCTATTAAATCATGTATATGCTCTCTTTTTGTTCAGTATATAATGCCTTTTACAGAATATGGTGGGCAAACCGGTTGTGAAAATTGAGAACATGATTCACAGTTTGATATTCATTTGTTTACCTAACCCGCCATGTTAAACTTCCCTATCCCAAGCGTGATGTATACAACTTCATCACTTCTCGAGTGATGTAAAGTTGATAAAAACTCACTCGGTGATGTAATGAAACCCATTTAAATAACATTGAGTGCTTAACTTAAAAAATATACCTCTATGGAGCCAACGACGTTCAACGCTAGAAATCAGCTGTGCGCTTGAATTTTATTGTTATATTTTGAAGAATTTTCCTAACCTAGCTTTTGTTTGTAAATGAACGTTACTGTTAGAAGATGAGTGAAATGGATAATGAAAAATATTGTTCGTAACCTCCTGTTTATTGTTGGGTCAGGTAAAATCTTGTACGTTACACGTTACGCAAGAGTGTGTTTACATCACTTAGGTAAATTATGCAACTCGCTTCCGCTCGTTGCACAACATTCACTTGCGTGATGTAAAAACGCTCTTACTACACTTGTAAGGTAAATAGCTATTAATCTACTACGTTTACATTTTCTTATTAACATGTACTTTTGTAATGTCATTTCTCTGCTACAGAGAGTTCAGTCCAAATGCACTTGGATCACTCACAGACTACAGTCTGGCCAGAATGTGTTCCTCAACTTGGATACTCTGGAGTGCAGCTGGACTCGACCTTACGGCTACAACAACCAGTCCTGCCACCTAGACTTTAGTGAGATCCAGGTATGATTAACTGTTTCACAGCCTGGTTAGTAGCCCATAAGTAGCCCAGAAAAGTATGTTATTAGTCCATCAGAATCAGCTCTGGTCCCTGTATAATGCTGCAAAAGTCATCTTACCCTTTCCATTAGTTTGTTAGTTGGGATGCAGCGGTTCTAGTTAGAAGGCTGATCACCTAAGGATTTTAGCTATGTGATAAGTCCTATAACTAGGTGGCTCATGATTTGTTTCTTCTAAAGTATATCTAATATTTCAGTTTTAAAGATAGCATTGAAGATTGCTTCACGAATGTGTAAATTGACAAACCTTATTATTGTTCTAAAGTTGGTTAATTTAAGAAAGGAGACGGTAAACAATGTTATACATTTTGATGTGAATTAAATTGTTTTACACAGAACACAATAGAGGAGTACGAGAGATCTGTAGTTCAAGCACGTAACCGCCATCATGTAGAGCGCAGCGTGATCCGTTTACAGGCCCGGTGTAGAGGCTATTTGGTGCGGAAACACATCAACGACCGTCTCCAACACTTCAGACACCACGAGCAACAAGTTGTCTCCATACAGGTAACAGAGGATCAAGGTTTTCACAATGGCTTACCTGAATGAATAAAGTTCTGTTGTTGATCCTGAATGTAAAAGTATGTATATATTAACATCAGCTCGTTTTACAATGTTTTTATGTGTCAACTGGGTTGTCGGATTAAATTTCTATGATTCAGCTTAGCCTCTTAGAAAGTCACTTTACATCAAGGACAAAACGTCCAACAGTGAATTTAATCTATTAATGTGGTTGAAACCAGTCATATAAGCACTAATGCTGGTATGATGTGTGGAGGATAAGTGTATTAACTATTACAGGTTTTACAGTACCTGTCACGAGCAGGAACAGACTGATTGCTGACTTTAACCACAGAAAACGTACTACTATAACCCAGAATGCCAACCGCATGGTAAAAAGCATTAAGCGTTTTGAGAGAGCTTTGCCTGTCAATCCGTAGGCAGCGCCACCAGCGTTGCCATGCAATAGCATAGCAACGGTGGTGGCTCTCAAAACGCTTAATGCTTTTTACCATGCGGTTGGCATTCTGGGTTATAGTAGTACGTTTTCTGTGCTTTAACCCTCCGACAGTCTGTTCCTGCCTGCATATCGACAATGTTGTATTTCTGTTATAGACCTATTATTGCCTACTAAGATTATTTATTTCTGCCATGTTTCGATCAATAAGACCCACTGTTATTCATAATTTAAGTTTGTTAAGTTTGCCTATTTTTAAATTATTTCAAACCGTTAAATGTTAAACCAAGGGCTGCCTATATTTTGGATTTTTTCATGCCTAATTTTATTAATTATATAAGTATTGCATCTTATATCTTTTTAAAATAATAATTACGATGTTAATTACAATAATGTATTGTTTAAAGACTGAATAAATGACTATTGAATGACTATTCATCCTCTCCCATTGCGGTTATCTCTGGGTCTGGGTGTGTGCTCTTCAACTTCTACTGTCCCTCCACAATTCCTCTTCCTCCATATTCTGCACTCCTCTTGCTTCCACATCTCCTCTCATCTCGTCAATTCACCATAGTTTAGTCTTCCTCTTGGCCTTCTCACTCATTTTTCTGGGGATTCTATAATTTTCCATTCTTTTTAATTGGCCAAACCATCTCAATCTCGATTTCTCCACTCGTTCTCTCAAACCTTCCACAACTATTCCTCTTCTCAACTCTTCATTTCTAATTCTATCCAATCTTGTTTTCCCTTTAATACCTCTTACAAACTTCATTATAGCCCGAGGCTTATACAGTGAACAATTTGAGTGTATTACTTGATGTCAGCATAATTCTACAATACATGTGATGAAGTTGTTGCTACTGTTGCAGCGTTGGTGGAGAAATGAGATGGCAAAGCGTCGCAGGAGAGAAAATGCTGCAAAATTGCCGAAGAAGAGATCTAGTTGTAAATGGACAGAGTTGAACAACAGTGAACAAAGTCGAAAGAGGGTTCTAGAATACTACAAACCTCACGAGAAAAAGATTGTCAAGATCCAAGCTGTATGGAGAGGATGTAAGGTAGGTGCAAAAGAGCTTCTGATAAATTATGGTGTTTAAACTATCCGTATTTAACTGCAGCAAAGAACATTTTGGATTTTTTTACATTGTTCCCAAAATAGGCAACATTTTCCAACACATGTTTTTACCTTTTCATTTCAGATAACAAAATAGTGCATTCCATGATTATTATTGGTTACTTACAGAGATGATTTTGTTTACAGAGATATTCTCAATGCTTAAAAATTATCTTTCAATGTATTCATGTGGACTTCGATCAAAACTATTAGATTGTTAATCTATGAATATAGCTGGTCCATTACATTAAGACTTAATCATTTAAGGAAAAATACTCATTTGTGTTCAATATATCTCGTAGAAATATACCTAAGTAATGATTAGTTATTTATGGCAGTAAATGAAATCTGATTCAGATTTACTGTAACAAAAGTATCATTTAAACCTTTTAATGTGTTTTATGACAGGAAAGGCTCCAATTTCTTCACTTGAAATAAGTATATTGCTCTTATGCCTCTTATTTTATTTTTGGATTCTCTGAATAGACTTTTAAACCTTTTTAGTGTTCAGACTATATTGAGGACCTTCACCCAACGGAAATGAGAAGTTCAACTGTAGAAATTGTGTGTATATTTTATTTATCCCATTTGTTGCTCCTCACCAAATTATAACATGCTAGAATGATGGATAACCTCTTTATAGACTGACAGGAAACAATAGGGTTTTTATTTTACATTACCACAACCTTTCAACTTCCTCCATTTTGACCAAATTTCTTATTTAAATTGTTAACCTTGTAGGCCAGGCGAGCGTTTGTTGATCTGCTACAAACTGCCAATCCGTCATTTAAAGTTGTGCGTCTCTTTCTTCATTTGCTAGACTTCAGTATCGAAGACTACCACAGGGAACTACAGCTTCAGGTAAATATAGTTGGAAAACTAATCTAGACACTTCTTACAGGAAAAACAAAAAATGTAAATTTTGCTGATTTTTAACTAATAACATTAGTTTTGTTTCTGACAGTGATATTTTAATTATGATGTAAGTCGGTGGTGTTCATTTGGACACCTCATGTGTATAGTAAAACACGTCTGATGCTAAAAAAAAACTTAAATATTGTAGCCTTGTTTCAAAAACTGTAAAGTAACAAAGCACAATAAACTGTGCAACCAAACTGATAGTTTCTTAGCTTACAGTTTTACAAACTACTGACAAATGGCTCTCCCGTAAATAGTTAAATCTGAACTATTGTGGCATGTATCAATTAGAGTTTCCTGTGTAAGCTTTGAAATCTGTCAAGGAATCAAGGAACATAAACCACAAATATATCACGGGTTGTTTATTTTCCTATCAACCCTTATTAATTTAATAAGAGTTATTTAAATAAGTTTCTCGTTCAAACATTGTGTGAACAAAAATACTGAAACTCAAATAAGTTAATATTAGCATCTTAATAATACACAACACTTTTATATACAGGAAACAGTACAGAAGTAGGATGACAACTGACTGATACAAAGGGTATTAGGTAGAAGTGGGAAGGTGGTGCAACGGAACAACCAATGGGGTTACTTTATTTGGTCAGGCTCTACTACACCATCGAATAATAATCTAACAGTGTTTGGATCGGCTAATTAAACTCAAACAAGGGGAATCACGAAATACACCGTGAATATTAGCCAACCAACGCACTAAAATACATGCACAATTTTTAATTTTGTCCAATGGTGACACAATGTTCTTTGTGTTACTCTGACATTGGAACTGTAGCTTCCACAATAAATAAAAATAACACCAACACTACAATCTTGGTCTTCAGGGTTCGACAGTGTCTCAGACATAAACTTATAACTAGGAGCTGACGTTTCGGCCTACTAGTAGTAGTGCAGCTCTGATGATGACTTTCTGTAATGAGGGCGAAACGTCATAAGACATGAGTTTGTGATTGTGTGTTGAACCCTAAAGACCAAGTTTATCGTGTTAATGTGCTACTATCTAAAACTTGTAGACATGGAATATTGTATATAAAATAGGCCTACTTAGTTTCTAAATTGGTTATAAAGACTGTAAAATTAGCTGTGACAATGAAACTTTCTTTGTTTAAATGAGATGTTTATGTTGTTGGGTTTTTTGTTAGTAGTGTTTGATCAGTTGTTTGTGTTGTTTGACGAGTTGTTTATATTGTTTGATGATTTATTTGTGTTGTTTGCAGACACTGAAGGAGCAAGTGGTGCAAGCCATTCGTCACAACAAACAACTCGCTCAGCAGATTGACAAGATGGACGTTACGATCGGCCTGCTGGTGCAGAACAGAATATCTCTACAGGTAAACATTTCTGTTAAACCAAAACTACAAACAATCATCCCCATCCGACCTGTGCAGACTCATCTGTTGTATCTACTTAACCGGTTACAATCTAGACTTTGTCTCATGTAACAACGGGCAATTGGAAAAGGAATTCTTCCTAAATGATTTAGTGGAACCCATTCAACCTTTGTCTTCTGAATAAACCCTCTTGTTGGGGTCAATATATCAAGTTAATTGTGTTGTGTTGTGAACTTGTAGGCTTTCAATTGCCTGGATCTTGGGTAAGTGAGTTGTTAATCTATTCTTTCTTCCTTAATGTATTTTTAAGCCAAAAGCTCTTTCCTTAAAAAAAAAAAAAAAAAAAAAAAAAAAAAAAAAAAAAAAAAAACTACCAAGAGTAAAATTTATAATTTACTCATAAATAGAAGTAATATTTATAATAATCTATTCATTCAACAGTTTGTACTGAATCACCAAAGTCATTCAGGAAATTCACATTGCCACTTTTCTTGCGTTTTTAAAAATATAATTCAGTGATCCTTTCCGGGACAGGAATCTTGTGTTTTGTAATTGCAGAAGGCGTCTGCGATGCATCGTTAAAAAATCAAAATGTGAACACAGTTATGGAAAGTAGCAACAATATTATTACAATGGTAAGAGATTATCACAATTTTACTGCAATAATGGGGTAGAAATAATGTTCACATGATGTTTTTTGTCAGTGTCAATGCTAGTGGCATTAATGCAGAAATTACAAACACTTTCAAGAACAATTCTAAACCTAACAAATATTTGTGGATGTATGGGGAATCAAACTGCTCTTCTCCCATTGAAGATATTAACCACTAGGCTAGCAGCCAGATAAATATGATTCCTGGTAACCAGATTTTAAGAATAATCAGAATTGTTACATTCTTAGTCCATTTACATATGATTACAGGATGCAGTGAAGCAAGGCAAATCTCTGAGTGCAGCTACTCAGGGGCAGTCCGGGGGACTCAAAGCTCTGTCTGCAGCCTCTCACAACAGACTTCAGGGTTACCAACATCTCTTCTACTTCTTGCAGACTCGACCTCAGTGAGTACAACCTCTACAACTGTGTTAGAACCTCAAGTACTTTACTTACTTACTCCACTCCCATGGCCATGGATACCCTAGGTAGTATTTGGCCTCGCCAACAAGTTGCCTCCATCTTTCCCTGTTATCTTAATCTTCTAGCATTGCTCTTAATTTTCGCAAATCTTTCTCCACCTGGTCCTTGCAGCGATTCTTGGGTCTTTCTCTGGGCCTCCTTCCCGCTGGGTTTACCTCCAAACTTCTTTAATTAGTCTGCCATCTTCCCTCCTAAATACATGGCCAGCCATCCTTAGTCTTCTGTCCTTCTCTTCTCATTTGGACTATAACTATAACTATAACTTAGTCTTAGAAAAGAACATTGATTAACTGATATAATGTGAACTGAGTGTGTTAGATAACACAGATTTTACTGCAGTCAAATGAGGGGGGGCAATATAATAACATGGCTAAAGTTAGAATATCTCACAGTGCAATAATTTACTGTAAAGTGATTATACTGTGCAATTTAAATTTTGTGTCTTTCACGACGAGTTAAATGTTTCAAAAAACTGGCATTGAACCTCTCCACAATGCTGCTACACAGCGTATATTGCACACCATATAACCCAGGCATGGTTATTGCCTTCTCTCTTCTCTCCTACTCCCTCACCTGCTTATCATGACAACAAGTTACCGTTGGCCAGTTGACTCGTAGCCCACTCTCACTCTATACCTGTCAACTCTTGTTATATACAGTACCATTTGGCATAAAAACCCCTCAGAAGAATAAAGAGCACCCCTGCGTCATTCCTCTATGATTCTGTCTGTCCCATCCAATTTATAATCTTTGATACAGTACACACAGCTCCAATATCAAAAAATGTTTGCTTATTGGTTTGAGGTTACATAGTTTCACTGTAAAAAAGTGTGAATATTTTGTTTCTTGGGAGATCCTTGGATGCTGAACAATTTATGGATTTTTTTATTAGCATTGGAATATCTAAAGGCAGATCATGAACACAGTAGATTGGAGTTTTAGAATATACTGTTTAAATATGACTTTGTTACATTGGTCTTTGAACGGAGGGAAAAATCTAAATGGACCCTCAGAGCTATCCCAAGGTGCCGATGGCCTTGTGTCACAATGACATGTTTTACAGTGTGTAGTTGGTACCTATGATCCACAGGTACCTGGCCAAGCTGATCTTCTGCCTACCTGAGAGGTGGACACACAGATTTCTCAGCAACGTTATTCTCACCTTGTTCCATTACGGAGCTCATCACAGGGAAGAATATCTGCTGCTAAGGCTGTTCAGGTTCGCTTTACAGGAAGAAATTAGGTGAGTTTAATTGTTTCATACAGTCATATAGTTAAACATTATCTTTAGTTCTTTTCTTGAGATTACATTTTTGTAATGGTAAAAGCCATTCCGCACTGAGCTCGCTAACGCGGCGGGAGCGAGCTTTGAAAAATCGCTCACCATGTTGCCAAATGGAAGTCACAAAGGACTACCATGCACCCCCGGGCGTGCGGTTATGTCTGCAATGACCGCATGCTGAGCGATTCATTGAAACTCCCATGGCAGTAGTTTTGACTAGTGCATGCGCAAAGGTGCATCTTGACTGGCCAAGTCATTTTAATGTTTAAAAGAAATACAATAAAATTGAACATGTTTCCTTTGTTTGTTGATGTATGTTGTTTTGTATTTTCGCTTCACTACTGTGTAATCAATTGTTTTCGTGATATGTTTATCACCAGCCAAAATTCAATTTGTTTACCATGCAAAAAGAATGTTTACGGTTCAAATTTTTATGTTTCCTATGAATTTTTTTATGTCAACGTAAAAAAACAAACATTTGTTATTGTTTCATCAACTGTTTCAACTTACAACAACCAAAACTAAGTTTTAACGTTAAATTGAAGGCTTAACGTAAAAATGCTGTAAGTTTTGTAATGATCCTAACTGTAACAAAGAAATATCTAATGTTTGTTTTTATTAAGAAAGTCATTCGTCTTTGTAGCGTAGCAAAAAATGACGTTCAAAATACAAGTGAAAGTAGATAATTTATTCTCAACTCTATTAAAATTCTGCACTTCAAACATATGGTATTTTCACTTTTTAATGTACACTAACAAATAAAAAAACATTCAATTGCTTCCAAAAAAACTACTACTTAAAAAAACCACAGAAAATTTAGGCCTACATGGCATACGAAATAGGCAAGATGTGTTTATTATGTAAAACGGATTTCTTACCTGGGAATCAGATTCCAATCTCAAAAGGTTGTGACAACTTGATTTTTGATGACATTCAATTTAAATTGATATGTGCTACATAAATAAAGATTATTTTATTTGAGTTTTACTAATCTAATCGTGATGGACATGTTTTACAATAATCTCTCAAACAACTTTACCACCTCTTCTGCACTATACCTGTGATCTGAATTTCGTGAAATTCGGTATGTCAGCCCAGAATCGAGTTGGGTGGAGAGCTTTGTTTGCAGTCCCAATCCCCCGCGGGATTAGAGGAACTAAAGCCCCTCCAGTTACCCAGGATAATTGTTTTAAATTGTTTGCTCACTTAAGTATGTTGAATTTTAATATCAAGCTTGTGAGAAATTATGAGCCAGTTTGCTGACACTGTTGTACTGTGTTGTAGGTGCAAGTTCAGCAAGCCAGCGGATGTGACTACTGGAGATCCTCTTGTGTTGAGGATGGTGGTCAACTACGCTAGACAGAGATCAGGGCAGAACGCACTGCAGTTCATACTCGGACCTCTCATAGAAAAGGTACCGTTACTCACGTCAGTCAATGATATAGCTAACTAAAATATTCAAATTAAAGTGTGAAATGTATTTTTACCTACGTTTTATAAAGTAGCTGTTTCAGTTCACTTCTTAGAATTGAAAAGTTTCTCATAACATCATTGTTTACTTTAATAACAGCATAGTTTTACTGTGTGTAGTTTTAAATGTGAAAAATGTGATTCCTACTACATCGGACAGACTGGTAGATGTTTTAAGACCAGATATAAAGAACATATAAGTGCTATCAAGAAACCAAATCCTGTCTCAAATTATGCAGAACACATCCAACAGTATTGCCACGACTACTCTGAAATTAATAGTTTAGAAATACTCCACATTGGTAGCAAAGGTCACAAACTTAATTGTATTGAAAATTTCCACATTTACACCAGTACAGCTAAAGAACCGAACTTAATAATTAATTCCCAGACTAATTCAGCAGCCAATCCAATTTTTGAGAAATAATACAAATCAAACAGGACAAGGTATAATTTGAGCAGCTATGTTGGTACACGTGTTATCAGTTGTTCCAGTCGTCCACCAAACCTTTGCAGTGATAAAGTTCGATCAGTCGGTCGTCAGTTTTTAGCCGTGCACGTGCCTTAATGTTTTCGTGTCGTGTCCGTGTTTTGTGTTGTATGTACTATTTATTAAACTTTGACGTAATGAAAATGAAGAAACCACGTAAAAAATGTAAATAGCTCAGATTAGTGTATGATGACTACGCACCCGACGATAGAGTTATCTCCGAAACGGCCGTAGTGCTCAATTAACAGGATTGCGAAGACCGTAAGTAACCTTTATATAGTTTTACTCATAACAACATGGGTAATGGAGCACTGAGGTTCAAGGATTGAGAGAAAAGAAGTAAAATTGTAATTAATTGAACTTCAACTAATCAGCTGTTCAGGCCAACTTAATTGTTGAGTGGTGCAATTAGTGTTTGGTGTAATGGTTTGTTGCATCACTGTCAGTGGCAATGAGAGGTCATAAACAAAAACATAACCTCTCTTAGAAGTTATGAGTAGTGGTTTTTTTAGCAATTAAAACACTGTCATAGGTAAAGTAGTGTATACAACTTGTGTAAAAATACTATTAACGACACTCGTAGAAGTTTTCAAGGCATTCGCCAAGGCTCGTACCTTAAATTTTCTACTGGTGTCGTTAACACTCTCTTTACGCAATCGTTGTGTAAACTACTACTAAACAATTCTTTTCAAGCCACACAATAACTGACATACATAAACATATCAAGTTTCCTTGAATTCTCAAACAAGTTTTCATAATAATAATCTCTGGATTAGGTTATCTACTGGTGGGAAAGTTCTCATCTTCTCTGAGGAGTTGCAAGAAGTAGGAGGGAGGGCTTTAATGACTAAAGTAAGGATGCAGCTGTTGAAATCTTTGTTGCTGTGGGTTGTAGCATTGTTGAATATGGGTTTGTCTTTGAATTGATTGTGTCCATTCATCCTAGAATATAGACTGTTGTTAGTTAGGACTACATGTTGAGCAAAGTAAATTTTCTAATTGATAAATCACATTATCGGTATTAATGTACATTGTTCACTTTCATACTAAGGTGAGCTTGATGTTAAACCAAAATCCATTACAAAATCCTTATTCTTACCAATTCTCACAAATTTCTTTTTCCTCATTAGGCACTTGTTAATCCTAACTAATCCTTATTTTTTCCTCTCTCACTAATCCTTACCTACATAAATTGAAACGAATAGACTAGTTATCACCAATCCTAAAATGTATCTATCATAGTTCTAGTTCTGTCTACTACTGGATTATTTATTATGTGTTTGCTGTAGCTGCTGGCAGATAAACATGTAAGCATAGACACCAACCCAGTGGCCATCTACAACCAGTGGAGAAACCAGCAAGAGATGTCCACAGGAAAACCCTCGTAAGTTTTCATCACTTATCTTTAGTTGTTTGTAGCACTACAATAGTTTAATTTATAAATTTCAAATAGTGGATGAATTTTGAAGAAACACTTGGCTTAGGAATAAGTTAAAGAAGGAATGGGTACAACACAATTGCCTTCCCTAAGAAAAGAGTTCCGGCCACAGCAAAAGAGATCATGATGGCACACCAAAGTTAATGCAACAATCTGATATTTCACCTCTAAACGGGGGGTTCTTCTTTAGGATATATCCGTACTCAATCCCACTTTCACTTTGCAGTTCAGGTCTTGGGAGATTGTCATTGTCATGATATTAACTAAACTGGAAACATTATGTTGGTTGCAAGCTGCAACATCTGTCCTCACGACCCTTGTGATGGTGCAAAAGATACATATACATACATATATACATATTACATTATTAGTAACAGCACAGTAAGATGCAGAGGATACAAGCTTGTGGGACAACCAAGTGCTTTTAGCCCTGGTATGTTGGGGCGGAATTGAATTTGTACAAGGAGTTGTACCTGAGCAAGGAAGAGCCCAAACGAGTAAGGCCACATAGCAATTGTTGTACAGCAGTTGTAGCGCACAGGACCTTCCTACAGCGTAAGCACTGTAGTATGTGATGGTGAGAGGGGGAAAGATAGTGGAAGGGGACGACAAATAGAATCTGCTCTAGACACCACTTAAGTGTAATATTGAATGCATCCTCTGCTTACTTTTCTGTGGTAACAGTAACAATATGCTTTTAGCGAATTTCCCTATAGGGAAGTAGCTATTACCGTAGGTGGCACGGTAAGACCTAGACCCGGGACCGATTTACTTTTTCATTTTGATGTCCCCAGAGGCCAAAAACACTATTCGTTCAAATTTTTATATATGTATATATTATATATGTATATATATATATATATATATAGACTTATATATATATATATACTAGCTGACCCGGCGAACTTCGTATCGCCTAAGTTATAGGTTTCCCCTAAGACAGACCAATGGAAAGAAAGTACCGTTACGTTTAATTTTCAAGATGATCTCGTTCGCAACGCTCAATCACGTCCTGGTTGAAGTTCGTTCGCTACGCTCACTCACCTTTGGGTTGGAGCTCGTTCGCTACGCTCACTCACCTTTAGGTTGGAGCTCGTTCGCTGCGCTCACTTGCCTTCAGGTTAGCTCGTTCGCTACGCTAACTCGCCTCCAGGTTGAAGTTCGTTCGCTACGCTCACTCACCTTTTGGTTGCAAATTAGCTGTTGTCATAAATGTAAAAGAAATAATAGTGCTGCACCCTGTACGTTTAATTTTCAAGATGATCTCGTTCGCATCGCTCAATCCCGTCCTGGTTGAAGTTCGTTCGCTACGCTCACTCACCTTTTGGTTGCAAATTAGCTGTTGTCATAAATGTAAAAGAAATAATAGTGCTGCACCCTGTTGGTAATCCTTGTAACTTTAATGCTATTGAACATCATAGAACAGAACCAACTTGTTTAATTGAAACAGCTGTTAAGATTCATTAATTCCATTTCTCATAAGGTTAACATGGGAAACTCCAGAGCCACTGGGGCGGAGCCCTTTTAAGAATTTCGAAACGGGAAATAGTTTACTTCCTATTCGCATACCTACAGAATTTACACACCAAATTTCATAACGATCGGTGAAGTCGTTCCGGAGGAGTTTGCAGACAAACACTGTGACACGAGAATTTTATATATTAGATATACGTCCGTGAACGCGATAACTTGAGTAATTTTTGTCCGATTTTGATGAAATTTGGTTTAAAGGTGTAAAGCGGGATAAACTTGAATGAGTTCGCAAACCAGCACGATCGGACCATGGGAACGGGGCATTACGGGGGGTTTTATGGGGTAAAAATTGGTTTTTCTCACTTTTGACCCTCAAAACACAAAATTTCCCAATTTCTCTTTAGACCTTTTTAAAGAGCTTAAAAAAACAAATAATTTAGTATATAAAAGTATTTTTGTTCGATTATTAGTAATGGAGAACATTAAAAAAATTGTAAATTTAAAATTCCCATGTTATTCTTATGGAGAATATTGTCAAATGTTGTAGTTTGCTTGTTTATGAATATATTTTGATCAAACTTGGCAAATTTATTTATTTTGTACTAAGCTATCAATATTTTACTCAAAAACACACTTTATTAGTTTCCTTGTAGCAGCAAACCTAGGTACTCGCTAAACCTAATGTTATTAAAATATATTTAACTGAAAATCAATTCAGACAAATGGAAATTCGCTTAGTCGGCAGGTTTGCTGCAGCGGGGGTATTTAATTACATTGACGCTTTGATTTAGTCATTATCATTTTGATTTTGGTGTCGTCAAATTTGGTATATAGAGGTAAAAAAAACCCAAGGAAATTAAAAATGGTAAAGGAGCAATTTACAAGTATTTAATAGAGAGTATCTGCCTTGAGCATATCCATTCCCGACTAAACCTTCCCTTGGTAATGTAATTACACATTTTAATTTTTCTGTATAGAGCTGAGCTTTGTGTTTTATTGCCAGAACCGGCCATTTCCTATTCAGACAAGCCTGCTGTCATAATCCTTACAACCTAGGTCCTTTGTTTTATGTTACATCACATCCTCAAACTCCAGATAAAATAGTCTAAATAAACAGAAATATATTTTTGTTAATACTGATTCCATTGACAGGGACCTTCCCACTGGACTGAACCAAGAGCAAGCCCTTGGCTACCAGGAGGTTAGAGATAGACTGGCTGATGCTATCTCTACACTCAAGTCTACGGCAGCTAGGTTCCTACAGAGGATAACTGAGTCTAAACAACTCATACCTTACGGGCTGCTGTTCACTGCTAAGGAGCTCAAGTCAGCTCTGCACGCTAAGTTTCCTGATGCCCAAGAGAAGGAGATACTTAAGGTAAGTGATAAGCCTTGGTTGCTCGTGAGCTAGTTTTGCTTTTTGTATAATAGTATTGTTAATTATTACGGTGCACCTACTAAAATATTTTTCCTCAAAATAGATTCATTCTTTTTTCCTCCTATATTTACAAATAAAACATATCAAGAAAACTATGTAGCCAACAAAGCAACAGTGCATATTATAAGCTGATAAGTAATTAAGGATGGTTACGTATTAGCTTGTGTTGTCCTTAAACATTGACTTACTGGGCTTTTAATTAGGGTTGCGTTTAAAATAATGGTCTGTATAGTTTAGAACTTCAATTATCCGACTCAATGGGGGTTGTACCACATTTGGAACATACAAAATTAAGATAACTGAATTTTACCGAAATATAGGGTATTTTGTAGAAAATAAGCCAAGATGAGCCAAACTTTAACTATCGCTATCTCTGAACATGTCTGCAAGTGCAAAGATTTCACAATAAAATAATGCATTCTTTCACCGTGATTTAAGAGGAAGATGATGATTTTCCGTGACTGTGGAAGACGATGAGAATGTCTACTTGACCACAGGTTTTAGGTTTTTTAAATTTTTCCGTATGTAATTTGGGTAATTGGTGATTCGGATGATGGTTGGTGTTTGGATAATTGTAGTACTATATATGTAAAAGTATAATAGAACACCCCAGTCAGGTCTTTGACCTAGCTATTGTTGTTTCACTATTAGGTCCAGACACTGAACTGAGTGCATGTAGGTCAATGAATCCATATTTTATCCTTGTTGTTTTTTTTAAGGTTGTGGGAAACCTGATCTACTACAAGTTCATCAACCCATCAATTGTTGCTCCAGAGACCTATGAGATAATCTCTCTCCCGGCTGAGAAGACTTTGACCACAGAACAACGACACACACTGGCCAGCATTGCCAAGATATTGCAGTTTGCTTCTGCTAAGAAAGGGGTCAGTATACACATGCATCACGTGACTCTTCATTTAAGTAAATTAAAATTACCTTACCTTACCTAGCTGGCCACTCAAACGTAAGCCGGTTTTTGGCCTCTCCAACAGTTCTGCACCATCTTTCCCGGTCCTTCATCATCTCCTCTGTAACGGACATTCTTCTCAATTTCTCAAATCCCTCCGGACTTGGTCCCACCATCGCAGCCTTAGGCGTCCTAAAGGTCTTAGGTACAGCATCCATCACTGTTCTCAAGACTGACTCTTTAGGTCTCCTGTAGACATGTCCAGACAAGTTCAGAAACGACAAGAGCATTTAAGTAAATTAGAGTTTTAAAAATCCAAACCCTGCTAATCTGACAAGAATTAGTTGAAAATTATAAATACCCCTCAACCACCATCTGTTATACAGATTAACTCCAATCACTGTCTCTTTACCGTTGCAGTTGAAATTACAGTGCAGAGTTGGTAAATTTTTACATTTGATAATGCTTTACGTTTACTTAATAGTATATTTCGTACCTAGGGCCGAAAATGAGGTTTTGCCGGCTCGAGATAGTTTTTAAGTTCGAGACGAAGTCGAGAACTTAAATCGATCGAGAGCCGCAAAACCATTTCGGTCCGTGGTACGAACGCTATTTTTCACCACACTATACCCTATTACCACTATTCACCACAATAATAATGCACACTGATAGTCAACACAACTACAACTTTAAGGTTATGTGAAGAAATAATTTGAGGAATCAGCAAAAATAAAAATATATAGTTGCTAGGCAACGGTGACAATAACACAATTCTATTGAAATGCTATGGATTTTGATTATGTATTTAAAATGCATTCATGTTTTAAGTAAGTAAGCGGACAGCTGATTTTGCGGCCCCGGCCTGTAAAAACCTGCTCGGTCCCCAAATTATGGACAGCTGGCATCGCCAGCAAAACGTAACTTTCGGCCACCAATTAACGTATGTAATACAGCCAAAAACATGATAGTGTGGTGAAAATAAATTTTGTCTACAGTTGTTGAAGAAAGTGGCGTATCGTTTATTTAATTGGTTTGCTAAACAGCTGATTTCTCAAAATTTTACCTTTTCCACTACTTTTTCTCATCCTGATGTTGAGCTAAACAAAATTTAGGTTGATTCTATTTTGATTGAATTATAATCCATAGGAAAGTGTTTGTATGTACATTATATTCACCCTTACATGTAAAATGCTATAAATAAAAAACATTTTGAAATACAAAGTAATTTTAGTATGTGTAAACAGGGAGTTTTTTTTTGTTTTCCAAGTGTTGAAGTTGGCAATTACATTGTTTATCCTGTTGCGTCAACAATACAGCTCAGTGGCTCAGTCACAGTCAATTCTAACCTCAATGTTGTAAGTAGGTTTGTTGTACGTAAAGTAATTTTTTAGTTATTAGTTGTCACTCTGCCAAAAACTGTAATCAAATCAAAATATTACGTGCCATTTGTGTTCAAAGTGCCTTTTTTAACTAAAAAACTTACTATAACTTGATATTTTAAAAAGTTTTTTCCTGGTTAAAACAATTGTCACTTTGCTCACTAGTTGCGCATAACTATTAATATTAATCTAACATGATATTCTCATAGTTAAGTTTGTGTCCGGATTGCAGTTTGGTGAGGAGTCGAAACATTTGATGGTTCTCAACCCATTCCTGATAGAATGCCATGAGAAACTGAAAGTCTTCTTTAAGAGCTGCTGTGATGTCGAGGATTTGGAGACTCATTTCAATGTGTCAGAGTTCTCCGAAGCTACCCTCATCTCTCGCCCAAGTGTGGTCATAACCATAGAGGTATGGCAATTGTCTCAACTTAAAATCTTTTATTCTGCATTTATAAAAAAAAATCGGAGTCCATGGTTTGACTTAAAGAAATTATGTACTCATTTTTGATTGAGGATGTAACATAAAATTCTATTAGGAATCATGCTTTGGCACAAAAACCTCTAACCAGTAAAATTAGAACATTTCACTGTCACTGACTGGGTTCCTTGTCCGAAAATAACTGTCTGTTTAAGTGAAGTATTCTAATTTTTGTGTATAGTGGGCCTGGATAGACTATTCGTGTAAGCTTGATATTCTAACAAATCCTTAAAATCACAGTTAAACAAGTAAGTTAATGATGACAATTAATTATCGAAGATTAATTTGGATTTTTTTTAGAACAAAGCACCTGGCCTACATTTAAGAAGAAGGAATGAATACACAACTGACTAACCTAAGGCACACAATTAATTTCATATCCCCCCCCCCAAGGGGCTTCTTCAGAAAGAAGTAATGAAATGGCAGTTAACACATTCACTGCTAATGATATGTAATACTTTTATAAATGGCTAAAAAACATAAACATTAACATGATCATGTTAATTGAGTGACAATATATCTTTAATTAAATAAATTTTATACTATAAATTGTGGATTAAAATATATTATGTAATTATATACATCATGTATTATATATCTGCTAATATACTTATGACGCACAAGTGCGTCATTAGCAGTGAACGTGTTAAAAAAACTGGCACTGGTCTAAGTAAAATCAGTCTTGCCAACACATCTCTGTCTAACCGCTAAACTAATCTGAGTCTATCTATAAACTCTTTGTCTATACTCCAAATCTTTTCTTGGTTTGGTTTAGTTTTTGTATTTGTCTACTATTCTGTTCTTTGGGTGGTTTGTTTTGCGTTTTTTCAGCTTCGGCTTGGTTTGTGTACCATTCATTTCTTGTAATGTTTTAAATACTTTCCAACCTGAGGACGGGATTTGAATTAAGATCCCGAAATGTCATCAGAACTTTGTTATTTACTTGTCGTGATGGAGAATGTCTGCAAAAATCTCTTCAATAAAGTGAATTTACTGTGTTGTGAACTTGTGTTTCTAACTGGGTTTCTTGGGTAAGTTAGTTATGCATTCCTTCTTCCTGAAGAAGATAATTGAATGTTATCTTTGCGCTGACATGAGTTATTAGTAAGAATCTTATTTGGGTATTACAGGAGGTGTGCAACATGCACCAGTTTGTGTTTGACTACGCCAACGAGATAGCGCCGGACCCACTGGACCCGCTGCATGAACTGTTGGAAGACGTTGGCCCCGTCCCCACTGTGCCACAACTGATGGGCCGTAAGTCACCTTAACATACTACATTTTGTATATGATCATTAGCTTAAAACAAAACACTGATAGGAACTTGTCTAAGTATTTGTAATATTTTATGGCGACTTACAAGTAGAATATCGTGTGGAAAACTTGCTACACATGTTTCAGCAGTTATTACACCTCTGCCATCATCAGGATAACAAAAAGATCCACTTCTTGAGGTGATGTCAGATTAAGTTACACAGTTTTTTACACATAACTCAAGAACGAAGAGAAAATTGATTACAAATTGATCAATAGGCCTATCAATTTTACTTATGTAGCCTACATTCCATACGTGCCATGGGTAGGACTGGAAACAAACTGAACTATGTTATGAACTGACAAGGTCTAGGAGTTGTTATCTATGTTATCTGCTGATATTGGACTATTGCAGTGGCGGAGAAGAGTGTTGAAAATATAAAGAGGATTCGTAATTGAGTTTTTCGTTTAAAATTTGTTAGTGACCATGACCAAGAAATATTTCAATAATATTTGTGTTACTTTTTCATGTCTCTCTCTATCTGAAGCTCATCCTTTACAAATATATGTAACTGCTCTTTCCAAACCGCAATTAAAAATCCTATCCCAGAGCTTTTACAAAACTTAATTTTTAGTCTTTAACTATTAGAAATTCTAAAATAATTGGATTAAAATCAGTTATGATTGTTCTTCCAATGCTGATGAGAGGGTTTGTTTTCAGATGAAGGTGAGGAGTTGACAGGTGAAGTTATCAAGAGACTCGGACAGACAGAGTTTTGTCTACATCTCACTGACAAGTTTGAGGTCCCTCAGGACAATACAGATACCACCAAGATGTTCATCAAGTATGTACAGTAGCAGTACCCCACCACACTAAATTATTTAGCTACTTGTAGGTCTGTCAACCAAGTCATCAAAACTACCAGAACCATTCACATTTTAGTACTGATGTTGTATCAATTGTCAAAGCCAGTATTTGAGCTTCTGTCCTTGTACCAGGCTCTTATGAACTCACCAATCTGTTCGGATTGTAACATTACCTCAAATAAGTGTTTAGTAGTTTTTAATAGTGTTTAGTATTTAAAAGGGATGGAATTTAGCTTGCGTCCCTGAGAAAATTTGAGTCCCTAGGCTAATGATATACAGTATAAGATCACAATAAAACTGATAGTTCGTCATTTTATTATAGAGATTTTCTCTTCAATCTTGAAAATTCTCAAATTCTCTCAAATTGAGGTGAGTCGGTGGCTCAGTCGGTATCCTCACGGACTTCGGGCCCAAGGCAGCGATGTTGTGGGCTTGGATCGTAATCACTGCCACCACTTTTTATCAGTACAGTTCACCCTTGATCTGTACTAGCTCACCATTTGCTTTGCAGGATACGTTTCACTCACACACTGATCCTTAGACTGTGAGGACAGGGCAAACGCAAGGTTGTTAAAAGAGGTCACCAACCTCTATAAGGAAAAAAATCTACTCTCAAAAGAAGTTCTATATTAAGACAAAATATCAGATTAATGTTTTCTGACCTTTAACTCGACATAACCTTCCAGTATAAAGTAGGTATTTTTTTGTAAAGAGCTCTAGTCCAGAAAAGGTTTGACTTTACTGTTGATAAGAATATCAGGCTAACCTGTAGAGTGTGCGTTATCTCAATTAACACATTATTTCATGTACAAACAGAAAATATAAATATTTCATGGTCAGTGTTTACTACATAGCTCATTAAAATTTGGTCGACCTGTCTCCACAGAGCTAAGGAGTTGGCTGTGAGTGTGATGCCGTATCTCTCAGGACACAACCTACCAGGAGCTCTGCGGCTAGAGGGTACAGCTGCGCAGGAGGAGGCGTTCGCGCGAAGACAAGCCAACAACCGCGCAGAGGCCATCAACTGCTCTCTGCACAACATACTGGACGACCAGCCTAGGTATGTATCTTGTCTAGCAGGTGGAGTTGGGGCTGGATTTGCTATTCTGTAAAAACACTTAAGCAAAACAAGTGATTTTAAACAAAGATTTACCTGTTGTACTGTCAAGTGAATCTGTTTTTAACAAAACAACTACAGGTTAAACCCAACAATCCATTTTCAAAGCGAATACTCAGTTGTTTAAAAAGCTCTTTTTTATCCCAGAGGATGTGAAGAGTCATCAAAAATACATACTACACAAACACTGTTGACTCACTGATGGCCACTCAGTATTTTGTTTTGGCTTGATTTTAAACTTTTTTGTTTCATTGTGTTTTTTACGACCCTCCGTAACGCTAGGAATAAAGGGATCTTTTGTAAGGATTATTTTGAATGTGTAGGACTAAGGATCTTTTTACATTCTATTTAAAAATGAACATTAAGGCATTTCTTAGCTAAAAAAAGGATCACTCAATAGATGATAATACAACAGTTATTAATACCTTGCGGTTTTAAACTCCTTAAAAATACTTTATGATAACATTTTTTATGGTTAAGCTGGATTCTGAGAACAAATAATTGTTTCCCAAAAATCAACGCATATTCAAATTCAAATTATTCTTTTGGGAAATAAACAGGTTTGTTCTGATCTGTTTCAGTTCACTGAAGGAGTGCAAGTCTAAGTTGAGAAAGTACCTGAGTAAGCTGGATGAGGCAGGGTTGGTCAGTAGAGATGATGGCTACCAAACTATTTTGTCAGCCATCGCAGCTGATATCTCCAACAAGGGCAGATATCGCCAGATACAATCACAGGTGAGTGAAGTTGAGGAATTACCTCAGTAAGCTGAATGAGGCAGGGTTGGCCAGCAGAGATGATGGCTACCAAACTATTTTGTCAGCCATCGCAGCTGATATCTCCAACAAGGGCAGATAACGCCAGATACAATCACAGGTAAGTTTAGTTGAGGAATTACCTCAGTAAGCTGAATGAGGCAGGGTTGGCCAGCAGAGATGATGGCTACCAAACTATTTTGTCAGCCATCGCAGCTGATATCTCCAACAAGGGCAGATATCGCCAGATACAATCACAGGTAAGTTTAGTTGAGGAATTACCTGAGTAAGCTGGATGAGGCAGGGTTGGTCAGTAGAGATGATGGCTACCAGACTATTTTGTCAGCCATCGCAGCTGATATCTCCAACAAGGGCAGATATCGCCAGATACAATCACAGGTGAGTTTAGTTGAGGAATTACCTGAGTAAGCTGGATGAGGCAGGGTTGGTCAGTAGAGATGATGGCTACCAAACTATTTTGTCAGCCATCGCAGCTGATATCTCCAACAAGGGCAGATATCGCCAGATACAATCACAGGTGAGTGAAGTTGAGGAATTACCTCAGTAAGCTGAATGAGGCAGGGTTGGTCAGTAGAGATGATGGCTACCAAACTATTTTGTCAGCCATCGCAGCTGATATCTCCAACAAGGGCAGATATCGCCAGATACAATCACAGGTGAGTTTAGTTGAGGAATTACCTCAGTAAGCTGGATGAGGCAGGGTTGGCCAGCAGAGATGATGGCTACCAAACTATTTTGTCAGCCATCGCAGCTGATATCTCCAACAAGGGCAGATATCGCCAGATACAATCACAGGTAAGTTTAGTTGAGGAATTACCTCAGTAAGCTGAATGAGGCCGGGTTTGTATTTTTTAATACTTGTTAGTTTTAAAACTCAAATATCAATTAACTGTTCATATAACATGCTTAAATTTTTTTTTTAGGAACTGCAAAATGTGAAAATTACAAAGCAGACTTTATTAGAAAAGACGAGGTTTTATGAAGAACAAGCCGATTATTATAACAAGTACATAAAAACTTGCTTGGAGAATTTGAATGCTGGAAAGAGGTTAGTAGAGCATTGTAAATATATTGGGTAAGCGATTATTTAGATGTTATTTTAGCCCTATAGTATTCACCTAGTTAAAACCTGATTGTCACATTAGTAATGAACATCTTTCATTTTTGTCCCAGGTTCTAATCCCCCCAAATCACCTATGGATTTTATCCAAGTGATAATGCCGCAACCCCTAAGTCTAGCCTAAAGTAATGTGAAAAACAATCCCGGGCTCGTGCCTGGCGCCCTAGGACAAACAAATTTCAAAAATTAAAAATTTTCCCGCCGCAGCAAACTTAACTAAGCGAATTTCCATGTACCTGATATGATTTTCACTTAGATCTATTTAAATAACAATAAATAAAATGAGTACCTAGCTTTGCTGCTAAAGGGAGGCTAATAAAGTGTGTTTTTTAGTAAAATATTAGTAGCTTACGAAAAAGTAAATCGGTCCCGGGCCTTGGTCATACCATGAGACATTGGGTAATAGCGTAATGGGAAATTCGCTAAAACAAAAAAATTTAAATAAAAAAAAAGTTTAATCCAAAATATTTGGTGATCCGAAATGGGCTCGGTCCCAACCATTTCTGACTATCAGGACTCTATTATAGTTCTAAGGCAACACCTTTTTGGTCCATACATGCACAAACATTTTGCAGGCCTAAAATTCCTGTTCATTCCAATATAGAAAGGTTCATCATTATTAAATAATGATTTAGTTTTTCTTTATTTCTTTATTTTTATTGTTTAAAATTTTGGCATCGGAATTAAAAACTTTATTGTCATTGATCAAATGCAGATGGAAATAGACATTGGAAAATACTTAAAACTGATTAACTGACAATAGAATAGACAAATGTACTTAGCCTAATCTTAATATCACAAAATAATTAGTTTTATTGATAAACCCAGATCCACTGCAGTTGTGATTGTTTGCAGGAATGTACATAAGAAGTCCGGTGGTCGGAAGGTGAAGACGCAATGTTTGAAGTACTCTGGAGCCAAGTTACATGACAAGGGTGTGTTAGTGTCAGTGGAGGGGTTGCCTAGTCAGCAATACAAGAACATCATGTTCGAGATCAGACCTACGGAGAACCACGGCGTGTTCAGTGTGTGCGGCAAGTTTATGGGAGTGGAGATGGAGACCATCGAGATTGACATACAGGTAGGTTGTGGCGATTGCTGTTTTGTTTTAGCTATAGTTCTAGCCAGCTTATGGTGAACTAAGGGGTCCGTGCTCTAACCCGGATATTGTCCTACGGTGTGGCAGCCAGACTTGAATTACTGCTGCACGACTAAGTTTACTCCAGAGGGGACTAGGAAGTCCAATGGCAATAAGTCATCGTTTACATTACAAATTCTCCTACAAAAATACTGTATTGTGGTTTCCCTAAACATTTCTGTTAATTTGATGCTAAATTTCGCTCAAATCGGTCAACGTTTAGTCGTTTACACATTTTATTTGGGTTGGAATATTTTATTGTTGTGAATAAAAATATGTAATTGGTAACCAATTTACTTGAAATTCTGTATGAGATTAACAGACATTTTTAGATAAACCACAATATTGTGTTGTTTTATTTCTATTTTATAATATTAAAGAAAATTACTTGTCGTTAATTTGGCTCTCCAAGTGTACTCAGCCGAGCATCACAGCGTAAACAAAATTTGGCTCATGGTCCGCACCCACCCCTTGGTTCGCCATAGCTTGTCCAGAACCATAGTAATAGTGTTTTAGATTGCATATTTACATATTTTCAAGTTTTAGATACTGTTGTTAGGCTATATACTGACTGTTATACTTTGACTGAATACTGATAAATGAATGTGATGATAAATACGACTTATGACTTACTACCTGCAAGCTTGTTTGATATACTTGTCATTAAGTATAAAGCATTGACTTTTTGATACTGAAATAGGTATTCCATCTATACGGAGCAGCAGCCAAAGCATTTTTTATAATAAACAATACAATTGAATAAGCAAATCGGCGTATGCTACTAAACAAATTATTTTCTTCTTTAATTTTTGTCACTATAACAATCAATAATACATATGTGCTATAGCTTACACCATTGACTTTTTGGATTCTGAAGCATCAATATTAAAAGTGTATGCTTATCATTTGTAGTTGACACTTTATCAATGGCTTATTTGTGTTTGTTTTCTCTCTAAAGCTGGTCAAGTACAACTTGAACTTGCAAATGGAATGTTTACTTATTACCAAGGTCCAAGGTAAGCTTATAAGATAAATAGGTTAGACTTGATGGGCAAGGATCAGGTCTGGTAGCGAGTAGGTCTAGTGGCAGAGCTGGGGCATTTGTCCCCAAGATCCCGGGTTCAAATCCTTCCAATCACCAATCTGGCTTTTTTAATAAGGTTTGTATTTTATGCTGAAGTTTTTTACGTTATTGTGTTTCACACATATATTTTTCCAGTGTTAATATAGTAATATAGCTTCATACATTTTTAGAACTTGCTGCAACTTCAGTTCGAAGGAGTCTCTGTCATGGATATTTTCAACAAAGCGAAAATCAACATCAACTTGCTTCTGTACCTCTTAAACACCAAGTTTTACAAGATCCACTAGTTTTTAAAACCTGACCACTATTGTGACAATCTTTCTAAAAGTGGTAGCCTAGATGTAGTTTTCTGTTTTTGCACATTCCGTATTAACCAATATGTATTTATAAAATTAATATAAATCATGTAAATATTAATCCTTTTGTTAAAAACATAGGCAGACTTCTTCTGTTGGAAATCTGTTTTATAGATAAATGATTAACATAGTTCTACCTTAACATTTGTTTAGTTATATATGTTAATGAGTGCTGAATGGTTGTGAGATATTTTATTTATGTATTTAACTTTCGGACACCAGTCCAGATTTTAACCAAAGTAATCTTAGTTTTAGGACTTTTGTAAATAGCACAAATGTGTATCTTGTAAACGTATATGTATCTTTTAATTAGTCAAATGTAGCTGAAACTATTATTTAGTAGCCTTCATGTCTTACTTCATATAACATGCAGTTAACAAGAGCTGAGTGGTTATAGTGCTCGCCTAGTAATCAAAAGGTAGCTGGTTGGATCCTGGAAAAGTCAGTAGCTTTTTGATGGTTCAAAACTGGACCCAGCTGTTCCTGATCATTGGGCTTAAAATAAATGATCCTGACTAATGAAACAGCTGATCTTAGTCAGTAACAAAGCTACACTGGTCATCACACACCATTCTACACTCATCCTTCACTCATATTTGGGTTAAAATCCGCACCTAGGTGGCGTCCCCATCTCAATGATTGATGATTGAAGATGTAGTGTTGGTTGCCAACAATTTTAATAAAACTGTATTGTTTTCCTTTGTTTTAGACCTTAAACATAATTAGTTTGATAATACTACGTTTCTGTATCGATATTTATCATGTTTTAGTATCAAAACAGGTAAAATTCACTCAACTTACACATTCTAAGGTGTTGAAATTTACACTGTCATATTTATCATGATCACAACGAACCCTTTTGAAATGAATTCTTAGGTTATTTTTTTACAAAAAAATATACACTTAAATACAGTTTTCTCTTCAAAAGAGTTAGATTCTAAAAACTTGTATAAATATTACAGAATTTTCACTAAGTCTATTATTTAGACTAATACACTAATTTTAGGTTTTTTATACATTTAAGAATAGTTTAACAGCCTTACCAGTCTTCGATTAAGTTATTAGCTTCATAATACAGTGACTAAGAATTTTAGCAAGTCGTCGCTTTGAATTTGTACTGATACATAATTTGCAAATACAGTAGATAATGTTTGTAATCAAGGTAGAGTATTTCTAGGCAAGTCATTAATGTGGTAAAGCATACTGGGCCCAATATTGTGCCTTGGAGGGCACCATATAATACCTCTTTGTAATAAGAAAAAACTCAATTAGAGTAAACACCTTGGTGTTTTTTGTATAGACTTCAATTTCTAAAATTGCAATATTGTTGTATTCCATGAATGTACAGAACAGTAGTTAATGTTGTGTTTCTTATTGTTATTTTTAAGAATTATTATGTCTTCCAAGCCCTTTTTGGCTTGCTTGTAAATAATGTCACGTTGAAAATGCTATACTATTTTTGTCAATGTTAGACACTAAACAAACTGAACTTTTAAATCCTCTTATCCAGTTAAGTCTGTTATAGACTATCTACAATTTTTGTATGACAGTATTAGTTAGTTTTGTATAACATATTTTACATAGTTTTTAAGTTAAATCTCCATGACATTTTATATATCTATACTCTATAATCAAGTACGATGTACAATCATTTTTTAAGAATAAAACCTTTTATGGAAGAAGTGTTTTTTTAACCAATATGCTTGTTTTAGATTCAGGGTAGTTTTGGGTGCATAAAGTATAATAACTACTTTTGAAATAGAAAGCTGTTGAATAATATATCTGATACCGGTATTGTTAATGCAGGTGGCATAATTTTGTCCATAAACAATAATTATAGTAGGCTACTGTATAGATTATGCCAATCCTAACCACAATTCTGTGTTAATCATTGACTAATCCTAGAATTTAATTTGATTTACAAGGTCAATATATGATATTACGAGTATCGAGAGCAACAATTTCTTTTAAAATTTTACTTTTAGTTTCCTTACTGATTGATACCTCTCAATTTTCTCCAAGAGCAGTTTGACAAAGCTGAGATGTTCAGTGACAAGTGGGTTAAATGATCCACAGCAAAACATCTCATCCATCACCTGACCAGAGCTTGTCTGGTGGTGAAATACAAGATTGCTTTCAGAACCTACACATTTATCCTAAGATTATAGAATGAAAAACCAGTAAATCTATAATCTCTTAAAAAAGTAGCCATTGACTAGGAGGACACAGTTTGATAAAATTTGGCTCTTTAAATTTGTGGTATGCTATGGTATAACACCATACCCATAATGTTCTACCACTGCACCTAAACAATAGAAAAAAATATACCCCCGCTGCAGCAAACCTGCCGACTAAGCGAATTTCCATTCTGCTGGATTGATTTTAAATCAATCTATTAAATTAACATTTATGTTTAACGAGTACCTAGGTTTGCTGATACAGGGAAACTAATAAAGTGTGTTTTTATTAAAATATTAATAGCTTAGTATAAAATAAATAAATCTGCCAAGTTGGATCAAAATATATCCATATACAAGCCAACTACAACATTTTACAATATTCTCCATAAGAATGACATGGGAATTTTAAATGAAAAATTTATTATTTTAATTTTAATAATGTGGACGGCCGCTTTTGTGAATATTTAAACTACGTACAATAAACATTATGTTCAATTTTAATAAGGAATATTTTTCACAAATTGTTTTGAAAAATAGCTATTACCATATTGAATGTACAGTATAAATCTACTTTACCTTTGCTTTTGCATGTATAAAGCCTAGGGATTACCACAGTTTTCATTGCAAATGGACAAGACATATCAAAATTATTAGAAATAATTTATAAATAAAAATACTTGTTTTTAAACGCACCAAAAAGTACAAAATAATTTATAAATATGTTGAGAGAATAAATACTTGTAAGATTTAAAACGAAAAATGTGGGGCACATGCTAATTTACAATTATCTTCACCTATTGAACTACTATGATCCATTGCATGTGCCCCACGTTTTTCGTTTTAAATCTTACAAGTATTTATTCTCTCAACATTTTATAAATTATTTTGTACTTTTTAGTGTGTTTAAAAACGTTGCATTTAAAAAAAATATTTTTATTTATAAATTATTTTCTACTTTTTAGTCTTTAATGTGTAAATATGTTAAATCTATTTATATGGCATGTTAATACATAACCAAAACCTTATTATCTGTAATCAGATGTTTTATCTTTACTTTGAAATGCTTGTTTGTTATTTTTGCAATATCTTGGGAGCAGAACCTGTACCTCTTAACCTCTGCTCTTCGAACTGTTAAATTTAACCCATCACTGAAACATACAAAATTAAAAAAAATGCATTTGACTATTTTTTATGATGATTTATAGTATTTTAAAGCTGAAAATAATAAAATGTATAGTTTTATATAATTTTGAATTTTTGTATGTATGTTTATATGCATTTAGGATTAGGATATGTTTACACCGCTTTATATATTTCTCAAAAAATAGGCAGGATATACCTGCCTGAAAAACTATTAGACTATTTTTATTTTGTTTTATAGTATTTTATAGCTGAAAATAATACTAGGATTGCTTTCAGAGCGGTGAAAGCCAGTTGAGCGGAGAAAACTTGTTTTAATATTTGTGTAACTAACTAAATAAAAAAATCTATATGTACTAATGCTTGTACATTATTGATTAAAATTATAATAATTTACCTCTTGACTACATCTTATTGTGATTCAGATAGGCTACCTCTTGCAAAAGTAGATGAAATCATAACCAACGAGATTTCTTGTTTATTAAAATCATAGGAATGGTTTAAAAACGTTTAAAAGAAAAGTATAGAAAGTTCAGAAATACCTTATGATTCGCTTGTTTACATTTTTCTTGTAAACAAAAAAACTGTCATAGCTACTTTAGTCCCATAAGCCTAATGTTAAAAATTTGAAATTTTAAGTTCATTTTGAATTGCATTAGCATTATCTAATTGAAATTTGTTTGTTTACAAACCATCTCATTATTAGTCTAAGTAGTCTTGTTAAGTTTGGCTGAAATGTGTTCAGCCGTTATTGAGTGATGGTGTTATATTGTTTGCATTGAAGTTGATCCCAAAGAGCTTAACCAACTATTCCATTCCAAAAGATAAAAATTATATGGTGCAACACAAATAAATAACCCGATCATCTACCTATAACCTACACTTTACCTTCATAATCTAACCTTACTTCAAAACACTTTAATGTAGTCACGAATACTAAAAAGCAGCGGCTACACTTGCCCGATTCTGTCCGGTCCGGTTCGGTTCGGTCCGGCCCGAATTTGTGAGGGGTGGCTACACTTGTACGAATCGTTTCGGTCCGGCCGGAAGAGGTAGCTACACTTGTATGATATTTTGGAAGACACACACGAGCACGGGGCACAAGTACAGCAATACAGAACGTGTTTAGTCAGGATCGATTAACAGAATAGGCACGGTAGGCACGTGCCTAGGGCGCAAGGCAATTGGCTTTTTTGAGGGGTGCCAAAAAATGAAAAATTAAAAAAAAATTGTGGTTGTACTTGCATGCAATCTCGGTAAACTTCCTATAATCCCTCGCGGCCGTGTAGACATTGTAATCTTCTCCGAATATTGCGACAAAATTCAGACTATTTTCAGCGGTCGTGTAGACATAATTATCTTCTTCCATGATCGAGGCAATATATGAACATAATTGCCTAAATTCTTAGGCCTATATCCTACAAATAACTATTTTTCCTAATTGAATTCATCACTTTCGTAGCCGAGTGCTCACGGAACCACCCGATCCTCATCCGAAATTCGGGAGTAGGTGGCTACACTTATCGGATTCGGTCCGGTCCGCCCCGAATGCTTCCGCCAAAATGCGGATGAATGCTCCCTGGACGATTGTTCCGCGCCGAACCGGACCGTACCGGACCGAATCGGGTAAGTGTAGCCGCCTCCATTTAAAAACATGGGAAGCATTGTTCCGCATTTTGGAGGACCGGACCGAACCGGACCGAATCGGGTAAGTGTAGCCGCTGCTTTTAAACCCCGACCTACTTCCCCACATGCCTAAATTAGATCAGTGTTCAATCTGCGTTTTATCAATAAAACGCAGATTCAAACAACGCAGATAAACGCAAATTCAAATAAACGCAGATTGGTGAGTCGGTGGCTCAGTTGGTAGCGTCACGGACTTTGGGCCCAAGGCAGAAGTGTCGTGGGTTCGGATCCTGGTCACTGCCACAAACTTTTATCAGTACAGTTCACCTTTGTACTGTACCGGCTCACCCCTTGCTTTGCTGGATACGTTCCACGCACAGATCTGTAGTCTATGTGGACGGGCAAATGCAAGGTTAAAAGAGGCCGCCAACCTCTTTATAAAAAAAAAAAAAAAAAAATCAATAAGTGTAATAACTTGCTGTACCGTTGATGTAATTCAACATAATATAACCAATGAGGTATTATCGGATTAAATACCGATTTCGATGCGGTTCGATATATCGCTTATTAAATCCTGATTCTAACATTGGCTGTTTCTAATCAGCTGGCAACACAAATAGGTTCCCAAGAAAGTAGTCACCGTCCGTATCCCTCCGCTCCTTGTTTATGCTCCGCGCATTGAGAAAGTAGTTCCGTATATTTTCTCGATTCTCAGTGAATTCCGCGCCTGAAAAAAATATTTTAACGGCATTTACTCGTTTATTAAAACCATAGGAATAGTTTAAAAACGTTTAAAAGAAAAGTATAGAAAGTTCAGAAATACCTTATGATTCTCTTGTTTACATTTTTCTTGTAAACAAAAAAACTGTCATAGCTACTTTAGTCCCATAAGCCTAATGTTAAAAATTTGAAATTTTATGTTCGTTTTAAATTGCATTAGCATTATCCAATTGAAATTTGTTTGTTTACAAACCATCTCATTATTAGTCTAAGTAGTCTGGTTAAGTTTGGCTGAAATGTGTTCAGCCGTTGTTGAGTGATGGTGTTATATTGTTTGCATTGAAGTTGATCCCAAAGAGCTTCGCTCGCTTCGCTCGCTCCGCTCAATAAAACATATAATGTATATTAAGTTATATATTTTATATGTATATGTATTTAGGTCACGGTTTCACTATTTTTCATACTTTTCATAAAAATAGTTGAATAGCTGCCTGTATCACGTAAATATGAAATCATTCAAGGAACATAATATTTTGATGAACAAATTTAAATATTATATGTATATATTGTAAGTATAAATGGTTCATTTTTTTTAAAAACCAAATTTTCAAATTTCATGGATGATGAACCAGTACGTCAGCCGTGATACTGTACATCACTGACTTGACGTACTGGTATGTCATCCGATGCAAATGGGTTAAGTATTTACAGGTGACTTAAATTAATTGATATATTTACATTCTTTCAAAATGTAAACATGGAAAATTTGGAAGCCTATGGGGCGTAGCCCAAGGGAAATATGAAAATTAAATTATATAATATTGCATTGTCATCCATTTGTGAGCTATGTTTCAAGTTCAAGTCTCTAGCTCATAAAATTGATTGCAAAATTTGTACCGGACAAGAGAGCGAGCTAATAAAAACGTTTTAAAATATTCAAATTTTTAGTTCCCATTGTTTTATCAGCGTAGTACAGATTATTTACAAAAACATATATGACTTTAATAATTATTTCCGACACAATTCTTAAACTTTGAAATGAAATGGTTCCCAATGATTCCCCTTGACCACTGATTCTGTCTAGTCATAGCCTGACTACAATGTTTGATAGGTTGCTGGGTCCAATTCAACTCAATATGTAAATCATCCTCTAGAGTCAAGTGTGGGGCCACTCCAGTTAGACTAACACTATCAACAAAGCATACAAACTTCTACTACAATTGTAATGCAAATCAATCACTCTTGATAGCTGCAAACTATTGTACTCAAGGTCAGCGAGAATGGTTCCATTTTATTATTTGTATTTTACTTTATGTTTTTGACTGAATATCGCTTAAAGTGGTGTGGACATTTTTCCACTACTAAATCACAAGTTTATCAACGTAAGGTTAGGAATCTGATACCATCTTCAGGTGAGAAAAAATCTCGTTCGTGAAGCCAAATATGCCGAAACTCATCGGGAAACAAAACATTAAACATTCTAAGACTTTTTTGTTTAAAATTGTAAAAATGTCTTCTACTGAAGATAGAACAATTTACCGCCACAAGCATATAGAAGTTTACTACGTAACAGCCTTCTCAATCCGTCCCTGGGTGGTTGTACGTTTTCTGCTTCTACGTTTGAATTTAATTTAATCCCAACAGTTCCTTGGGGCTTCATTTAGGCCTTGTCGAGTTTAAATGCCAATAGAAACACGGAAACACGGGTGAGAATATTAGGGGGAGAGTTACACACCACAACTTTACTAAGTTACATCGAGAATTCGGTGTTTTGGTGGGTTGTTGAATGTTAAATCCATCAAAGTCAATCTTTAGGACAAGTTTGTTCTTTCGTATTATTTAAGGTTGGCACTTCTAATATTAATTGCTAGCCAAAAGCCCTTTACCCTTTGAACTTTGTTTTGATGTATTTTGTTTTTAGGCCACCTACTGTAGAAATTAATCCTATCTAGTATGTGTTCAGTATTCATTAGCAGGCCAGCTGATCATTCGTGTGAGAGAGAGAGCCTGTTAAAAAATTTCCACATGGCCTCAACAATACAATAATACAGATATATAAATGTAAACATTCCCTTCTTTAAAAACTGTGTTATTTTACCTTCTTCATATCTTTTTGTGTAGCTATTTCATTCTTTTCTCCTCTTATATTGTTTCATTCAATTAACTCTTTCTTTGAGTAACCAATTAACCAATTTATTGTGAACTTAAGTTGTGTATGTGTTAAAATCTAAACTATAAAACTGTTATTTGAAGAATATTTCATCAGAAGAAACATACTTGTACATCTTCTACCAGACCTTCCACAACATCATGTGTGGTAAAGTAACTGCTTAACTGTATCTAAACTAGCTGTAACCCGCGGGCTTTGCCCCGTTTAACTTCTTAATTTTCAAGATGATCTCGTTCGCATGGCTCAATCACGTCCTGGTTGAAGTTCGTTCGCTACGCTCACTCACCTTTAGGTTGGAGCTCGTTCGCTACGCTCACTCACCTTTAGGTTGGAGCTCATTCGCTGCGCTCACTTGCCTTTAGGTTGGAGCTCGTTCGCTGCGCTCACTTGCCTTCAGGTTGGCTCGTTCGCTGCGCTCACTTGCCTTCAGGTTGGCTCGTTCGCTACGCTCACTTGCCTTCAGGTTAGCGTTATTATATTGTCAGTTTTGTTATAATTCGCAGTTTGTCATACAGTGGTGATAGTTGATGGGAACAAAAAATGTGCAATAATTCAGCAGCCCACTCTATCAATGGCTAAATCCAACTAAATTATTTTTGTTCTACAATATGTAAAAACTACATAGGAATGGGATATTTTCTTCATGGTAGTAGCCTATAAAGTATCTGTAGTTTGAGTAACATTGAAAACCCTTCAGATTATGGAAAAATAAATCTCATAGTTTTTAAGCATACTGTGTATACCTATACTCTTATAAAAAATGAGTATACATCCTTTTTTTACTGTATACGTTAAAACTTCATATGTTTGGGAAAAATTGAACTGATCAATTGCTTACTGTGTAGTCAGACTTCAAACTAATACGATATAACTAATAATATAATTAATACGAGAAAACTAGCAATAACTCAATATAAAAAATACACTCAATGAAAGCAGCTCCTGATATTTAAGTTCTTAAACGTATCTGATACAAAAAAATAGTTACTTTAGGTACATAGCTCTCAAAATACAAAATTTCTGATGTTTCAAAAATATTAAACGTGAAACATGGTCTCCCATTTTAGTAGTTTCATTTCATTTCAAACATTTCAAGTAGCTTAAATACAACGCGAATGATGTAAATAACCTGTAAAATTTAGTTAAATTTGACATGTATTGCTAAAGAAAAGCTACAAAATTATTGATTCGCTAATTATACTGTAGGCACAAATTTCCCCAAGGAGAAGGACCGATGTCCTATTAATGCAAACACGAGATACAAGACAATCGAGAAATGTTCTCTAAATGTTATTAATTTGAATGTTGCGGTTTAACATTCATACAATACAACGGGGTTTTCGGGTGATGATATTTGTTACCAAAAGTTAGTAAGATGTTGTTCAGCTATTACTCGAAGATGAATTAATAAATTTTTCATGTTCATTTGCAAAATATGTCTGTAAAATTTAATTGAATTTATGTTGAACTTTGATATATAACTCTACCAGCAAATCGATTGTTATAACAAGGTTCTCATATTTGTTCTTAGGGATATTTAGGATTAGACTGTAATCAATTTGATTTCATTCAGTAACAAAATTATTACACATGTTAATCATATGGTTAGGTTAGGTTAGTTACTTCGTATGCATAGTTACTCATTATAGTTACTCATATGAAAATATGATCAAAGTCTCTTATTAGTCATAGATTTACACAATTGAAAATACATAATTTTATTTATGATTTTGTTAAGCACTATTCTCAAATTTATTTATGCAATAGTTTTTCGTCTACTTTGATTAGGCATATTACATTAATTAGAAAATTGATGCAAAGCATATTGCATTTTATTTTGCAATAGCTTTTCCTAAACAATCTTGTACCCAAAGACTTAAAATTCCATTTTGAACTAATACCGGTTGTACTAAGAATCAAAGTTTAAGAAGTTTAAGTTCGAAACTGTAGTAACGTAAAGCAAAAAATGTTAGATTATAACTAAAAATTCTCGAATCGACAAATTAAAATAAAGTTATTTATGTATTGAACATATAGGCCTACCCAAAAGTATAACAAACCCAAATCATCGTTTTGTTATTTTTTCATCAACAACCTGTATGCATTTTAGGGTTTACTCCCCTCTTTACCATTTACAAGTCAATTTCCTCATTTGATGGTTGCCATTTTCACACGGGCCTTATCACCAGCGCACACATCACTCACTCCCTTCCCTTCAAAAACTCCCTCCAACAGTCCCCGCTCTGATGATCGCATGCAAATGCTATCCGGGATGTTATTTGTCACAACACTCGTTTTTGCTAAGATAGCGTGAGCTGCTCTCAAATTCCCTCTTTTAAATATAATTTAACACATAGGCCTAACTGTGTTTTTATCAAATATAAATTACATTGAAACTTTTGGTTACACCAATATATTAGAATCCATAGTGGTGGTTTTCGGTATCGATCGAATTTTCTTTTGGATGACGTTTCGCACCTAAAGTATAGAGGCATCCTCAGCGTCTAGGCTGAGACAAAATGAGATTTGGATAACAATTTATTTACAGTATGAGACCTCTTTACCGTTCCAGCTGTGAGCAGAGTCGGGTCTGGTGTCAAGAACAGCTGGACCCAACAATGCTTATCCCTCCTCGGGGAAATCAAATTTGGATTGACGGCGATCAGTCTAATGTACCAGGGGGGGGGGGTAGTATCCCCTTGACTCCTGACGTATTACTGCACCGGATCTTAAACTGTATTTTTCGTAATTTGTAACTAAGATCAGCTGTTTTAATAGTTATAGACCTTAGATTAAAAACTGCAGTTGTGTGCTAAGTCCTGTCTCTAGGTTTTACACACTACGTACGGGTTTATTCACCTTTAAATGAACACATATTCTTACTTTTTACTTTCTCCCCCTATACCATAGTATATGGAGAAAGTATTGTTTTCGTCAAAATTTTCGAGTTTGAGTTTTGAGTGGATATATTTGTTTTGGGTCCCTCTGGACCCAAAAAAGTGGTTTTCGAAGTGATGTCTGTGTGTGTGTGTGTGTGTGTGTGTCTGTGTGTCTGTGTGTCTGGATGTGTACAGAGCTAGAGACTACACCTGAGGTCCGATTTCGATGAAATTTGGTATGTAGGTTCTAATCCATGGTATCTTCAGGCGTTTTTTTCATTTTTTTGAAATTTTGATTTTTAATGGGGATTTTCCCATAAAAACCCATAAAATACCGGAAAAATCGGATTTTTTCAAAAATGGCCCGAACGATTTTGATAAAGATTTAGTATGTTGTAGCCCTTTAAATTCTGAACAAAATGGTACAAATCCCATTTCTGTAAAAATTACGGTTCAAAAGTTATGGTAAATTATGTTATTTTCCCATAAGAACCACATAAAATAACGAAAAATAGGATTTTAGACAAAAATCCGGTTTCGATTTAACATAGTATGTTATAGTCCTTATATGGTGTTATATGGTCCTTACAATTTTGATAGTTTTTTTTTTCATTTTTTTGAAATTTTTATTTTTAATGGGGATTTTCCCATGAAACCCCATAAAATAACGGAAAAATAGGATTTTTCCAAAAATGGCCCAAAAGGTTTTTATAAAAATTTAGTGTGTTATAGTTCTTTATATTCTGAACAGAATGGTACAAATCCCATCTCTGTAAAAACTACGGTTCAAAAGTTATTGTAAATTATGTCATTTTCCCATAAAAACCCCATAAAATAACGGAAAAAAAGATTTCCCCAAAATTGGCTCGAACGATTTTGATAAAAATTTAGTATGTTATAGTCCTTTAAATTCTGAAGAAAATTGTACAAATCCCATTTCCGTACTCTCACCGCTTACACATGATAAAGGTTGTTGACAAACTTATGGGAGAAAGTATGTGTCAGAATGCTGATACCGTTTATTTTACTTTCTCCCCCTATACCATAGTATATGGAGAAAGTATTGTTCTCGTAAAAATTTTCGAGTTTGAGTTTTGAGTGGATATATTCGTTTTGGGTCCCCCTGGACCCAAAAAAGTGGTTTTCAAAGTGATGTCTGAGTGTGTGTGTGTTTGTATTCACCGAATAGTGGCATCCTTCACAGGCACACGGCCGTACTGTGGCACCTTCAAAAATTGTGGCACCTTTTTCAGGGTGCACAGCTAATTCGATCATTTTTGAGGTTTCCAGCATTATTACGTCGTATAAACATCACATGCCACAATTGAGTATTTTTGAACTCGTTGATGTGAGTTTAAGTAGCACAGGTACACACCGAATTGTGGAACACGAAACCATACAGGTAGCTAGCGCGCCTCGCGCCGTCCGCCGGAACTATAACTTTCCAAATGCTACGTTGCCAATTCTCGCGCCAGCCTACACTCGAAATAGTGGCACCATGCCACAATTCAGTATATATCAACAGTGTGTGGACAGGATGCCACTTAATGAGTTGTAGAGCTTGAGCAGTGTGTAGAACAGTGCAACAAGCAACTAATAAACTAATAATACTATACTGCCACGTACTATAAAACAATTTAAGTACCATAAATAATATACTTTTGCTCCGAGTGCTGAACAATGTTTTACATTACAAATAATTTGTGTAGTAAATAATAATTTAAATTGATTTTACCTAACCCGCCATGTTAAACTTCCCTATCCCAAGCGTGATGTATACAACTTCCTTACTTCTCGAGTGATGTAAAGTATCAAAAACTCACTCGGTGATGTAAAGAAACCCATTTAAATAACATTGAGTGCTTAACTTAAAAAATATAACTCTATGGAGCCAACAATGTTCAACGCTAGAAATCAGCTGTGCGCTTGAGTGTTATTATCATGCTTTAAAGTATTTTCCTACCTAACCTAGCTTTTGTTAGTAAAAGAACGTTACTGATAGAAGATGAGTGAAATGGATAATGAAAAATATTGTACGTAAACCCATGTTTATTGTCGGGTCAGGTAAAATCTTGTACGTTACACGTTACGCAAGAGCGTGCTGTTTACATCACTTAGGTGAATTATGCAACTCGCTTCCGCTCGTTGCACAACATTCACCTGCGTGAAGTAAAAACGCTCTTACTACACTTGTAATGTAAATAGCTATTACGCAACCATTAAAAAAATTGATTTTTGTTTACAAACATAAATTGGTAACGTAGTTATTTTGTATCAATTGAATTTGTACACTGAAACAATAACAATGTTTGAGGTTAGAACGCTATATAAGTTGTCCTAGACTGTTTTTTTTTATCTTACAAACTATTTCGTGCTGATACATCTATTTTTTTAACATTTTAGTCATGTTGACAAAATATTTTGCAATTACATTTCTGAATCAGTCAGTAAAGGTAGATTTCGATGCATCATTGCTGAAAGTTATGTTTTGCTTCTCACTCTCAGAGTATTCCAAAGACATCTAATGTTTCAATCCATGTTCAAATGTTATATGAGGTAAACATATAACCGAATCAATTAAAGTACTTAAATTAAATTACATATTATTATCAACACGCATAATCTAGTTCAGATTATAATATCATCTCACAATCATATTTGTAAAACCTACTGTGGTGTTTTAACCAGTCCCCACTAACAAAAGCATAAAATGAAAGGTCCTAAAGAGGTTACCATTGAGTCATAACAAAAGTAGTTTAAAAGTTGTAACCATGATACTGTAAATAATTTGATATTGTTAGATATTATACGATCGTTTTACAATTTTGTCAATCTATCTGTTACTTTCATACAAATGTATTTTTATTATTCAATGTTTTGTTTTGTAGAACCTTTAGTATTCTCAACTTTATTAATAACTAGTAGAATACCCGTCCTTCGTACGGGGTTGGCATATAAGTAGAACATGATCATTGCAGTGATGGGAGAGGAAACGGTTTAAGAAAATATGGTCTTTTAATTTATACGGTATCCTATAGTGTAGCACACATATACCTATAATAAAAGAATGTGTTTAATGGTTTGCACTGTAAACGAAAACCTATCACAATAGTTCCAAACATGTTAATAGGGCAATTTTCTAACATATTTTAGTGAAATTATAATCAGGCAAACGGGAATTCGCTCAGTCTATAGGTTTGCTGGGGCAGGGGGATTATATTACTGTTTACAAACAAATAAATCAAAAGAATATACCTCATAACTCAGAATAAGGGCCTAGGTTGATAAGGCAATATAGAATGTTGATTATTTCCTATATCCATCGAATGATTTCTTTTACAATGAATTATTATAAAAATAAATAAATATGATTACAACATTTCACAAAATTAAGTATATTTAAGTAGGTATAATTAACAAACAGACTCAGTATAGTTAGATCATAAACAAATTAAGTACAGTTACCGAAACAATCCTATAATAATGAAATTACATTAACATATGGTTTGGCAGCTCCTTTAGGTAATGTTAAATAATGTTTACATTCAGGCTAGTGACATCATTATTTTAAATTTATAATCCTTACCCCCTCTGTTCTAATATTCGTGCAGTATTTAATAAGGTTTGAACCAGCTGTGTTGAATTGTGAAATCAAAATCAATTTGACAGTTAGTTAGTTCTGCTTGTTTACATTTTTAAACTTACTAGGTTTGTTCTTTGTTACCATGGATACCATCAATCAATATTTACTTTTAAATCTCTCATCTCAGATTTTTGAAAGCCCACGGGGCAAAGCCCTAGGTGAATATCGAAGCGGCAATAGTTCCATATGTATCCTCGGAGCTGTAGCTTCATTTGTGTGCAATTTGAGCATAGTCGGATCAGTATTTTTTGAGATTAGCTCATACAAACACACACACAGACACCCCCTCTTCTTTATAATAGTATAGAATATAGAATATAGAATAGAATAGATAGATAGATAAACCTATTTCAACGTACAATATCAGTTTTAGGAAATTCCTAGTAAGGTTGTTAGAAGTATATTGGCATCCGTGAAGTTTGTGTAATGTTTTTTTTTTAAATCACTGTGGGATATATTTAACTTCACTTATTATTTATTTAATATGTTTTTACTCAGTGCCGGATTTACCACTAGGCCGATTAGGCCGCGGCCTAGGGCCGCAAGCAAAAGGGGGCCGCAGAGGATTGAGAAAAACATTTTTTTAGATAAAAAATTTTTTTATTTTAAGCCACCAGTTTGCCGCGATCACAGGTGACCATAATGATGTCTCCCCGGACTGAGGGAGATGTTCACGATTTTGCCGCGGCCACGGGAGCCAGTGAACGACGATGTCCCCATGATTGCGGCCCGCGGGAGACGTTAACAATTTAGCCGCGGGCGCGGGTGACGGTGATGTGTCCTCATGATCGCAGCCCGCGGGAGACGTTCTACAATTTAACCGTGGCCGCGGGTGACGGTGATGTATCCTCATGATCGCAGCCCGCGGGAGACGATCACGATTTAGCAGTGGCCGCGGGTGACGGTGATGTATCCTCATGATCGCAGCCCACGGAAGACGTTCACGATTTAGCCGTGGCCGCGGGTGACGGTGATATATCCTCATGATCGCAGCACACGGAAGACGTTCACGATTTAGCCGTGGCCGCGGGTGACGGTGATATATCCTCATGATCGCAGCCCGCGGGAGACGTTCACAATTTAGCCGCGGGCGCGGGTGACGGTGATGTGTCCTCATGATCGAAGCCCACGGGAGACGTTCAAGAATTAGCTACTGTCACGAGTGTCGATAACGATGATGATGTCCCCGTGATTGCGGCCGGCGGGAGATGTTTACGATTTCGCCGCGTTCGTAAGTGTCGATGATGATGTCCCCGTGATTGCGGACCGCGGTAGATGTTAACGATTTCGCCGTGACTAAAAGTTGTCCATGAGGATGTCGCCGTGATGGCTTCTCGAGGGGGGTGTTTGCAATTTCGGCACGGCCGCGGGTAACAATGATGATGTCCTCATGATCGCAGTCCACAGGAGATGTTTTAACACCACTTTGCCGTGATTGCAAGTGTCGATGATGATGTCTCCGTGATTGCGGCCCGCGGGAGATGTTCAGGATTTTACTGCGGTCGTGGGTGACGGTGATGATGTCCTCAAGGTCACAGCTCATGGCATATGATCACGATTTCGCCTTGGTCGCGAGTGTCGATGATGATGTCCCTTTGTTGCAGCCCACGGGGGATGTTTACGATTTTGCCGCGGTCACGGATACCTTGATTTAGGAGAGATGTCCACCATTTCATCCACGATCACGGGTGTCGATGATGATGTCCCCATGATGCATAGGAGATAATCACGATTACTTCCGCGATCGCAAAGAATTTACACCCCAGGGGGAGGGCCGCTCAAGTAATTTGGCCTAGGGCCGCAAGTACCCTAAATCCGGCACTGTTTTTACTTCTTGAAATTCTCAGTTAACTGGGAGGCGGAGCAAACAGTTTGTTCTAAAATGAACTTGAAAATTTTAAACAATCTTTTTCTGTTGGTTTACTTAAAGTATATAATGTTCTACTATGAATGCAAATGTTTAATATAGTCTAAATTTCCAGTCCCACCCTAAAAAACTATGATATTTAACAGTTGAATCTTTATAACGTATCAACACATTATTTTTAATCGGTCATCAAACTGATTCTTGAATTAGTAGTTGCAAGAGTACGCAAAACTGCAGAGAGTCCTTGAAAATGCTTGTGCAATGATATAGTTTTAAATTATAAAAGAAACCCTTCAAAAAATTGTATTAACAGGACCAGAGGACCAATATGCACATGGTATTTCATTTGTATAAGGCAAAAAGTTCAAATCATATTAACTTATGATTGCCAATAGATTTTGGGTTTCCTTAAAACAATTATATAAAACTGTCTGCAAACGTCAATAAAACTGATTTTATAAGAAATTGTAGATTCTTCTGTTGCTCTGTAAGCAACCATTTTGGTCACACAAGGAAGTCCAAACTTATATCTTAGTTTGAACAACGTCATCTTGATTTTACATTGCTCAAGATACATAATCGACACATAGGCTTTAAAAAAAAATAAGTAAAGAAAGTAACTTGTGATGGACCGCGCAGACATAGGAACAGTCTAGACTTGCCTCTTACTGACGTTTTCCAAACGAATATAGAAGTTAGATCTACATTCTTCATTTTAGGCTTGAAATAAATTTGTTTGTGGGTAAGAGCGAATGAGTAAGCATGAACAATAATTTTACCCTTCTCCCCGACACGCTACCATACCACAGCATCTTACTAGCAGAGCTCAAGGTCATTCATTGACGTAATTGTAATGAACTAAATTTAGACTTCCACCCCCCAATGTCACCAATGGGCCCTAAAGGTTGGTATGTAACAATTCATGACGGTTGAACAATGGCCTTTAAAATACGCTTTTAATTTGTTTCCTAGCGTTTACCGTATCTTAGAAAAAGTTAGTTTACAATAATTACAAAAACTTGTTGGGCGAAAGAAAAATTCTAAAAAGCTACAAATTAATTTATAATATATGTATCTATATCGTATTAAAGTGTGTTAAAGGTTTAGCGTTTGGTTTACAATGTAAAAATTTTCAAAGTCACAAGATGGTTTCTGAAACTCTTTATACAACTCTCCTTTATAAAAATTTAAAAAAATATTATCCAAGAAATTGAGCTCTTTAGCCACAAAATACACCGTTTTTTTACTTACCTGACGAAGAAATAAAAACAGTAGCAGCCGACGAACTTTGTTATGTCATATTTAAAAACTCATTTAAAAGTACCGACTTTATTTCAAGATTTAAAATAGAAAATATAAACTTGTGAGCTTTTAATTAGAACCAATAGTGTCCTAGACTAATTGACATCTTTCACACGAAGTGTCAACGATTTACCTTTAGTCTAAATGTCAAGTTATTTTGAAGCTGGACATTGAGTTTTGGTGCCGTTTTCATTGGCATCTACCACTTCTAACCTGCACTAAGATAGCGGACCTGGCTTCAACTGCTTGTATGTGAGTTATATAGATGTGCTCCATCTATTGGTCTTATGTGATCGTTGATTTAAACTAACGGAATTCTGATGAAAATTTGATCATGAATTATTAGCAGTTTTGCAGGGATGATTAACAATAGTTTTTTTATTTGAATTGCTTGTTAGTTGGCAACAAATCTTAGAGATGTGTATACATTTTTTGGGACAAAATTGAATTGGCAGATGCCATGGTAAAGAAGCGTACTAGAAAAAGTTACTGTCGCCTCATCCAATTTTTACAGCAGTCAGCTGTTGACATGCTAGGCGAGCAACCGCGACAGTGAGGACGGGGAACAGCTGATTTCATGTTCCTAGTTGGCAAATTGTCTGCTAGCTACTAACGTACACATGCATAAGCCATCAGCGGTAGCACCAGTAGCCTCAATGAATATATAAACACTTGTGTTAAGGTTTAAATACAGTAGTCAATGTTATTACTGAATTTGATACTATACATATTGTTACTAATATATGAAATGGAGAAAAACGTTACCTTAAAAATACAAAATTTCCCAATTTATATCCAGACCTTTTTAAATAGCTTATAAAACAAATAATTTAGTACTAGTGGCCTGTAGGGGCCATAGCCCCTAATTTAGACTACAATAAAAAACCATAGCCTATATAAAAAGAAAAATGTTCTAATATGTTTCTAAAATTATCAATTTTATGTTACTTAAAATTAACAGTGTTTCTTGTTTTATATCTTGGTTTTTCCTTCCGTTGGAGTCGTATATTAGTTGCTTCTATTGTGTCAATGAAATAGCCTACAATTGTAAAATAATGAATAACACAACATATTACAAATGGAAACGTGCACACGGTTGGCCTGAGCCCGGAGCGACGAATCAGAGCTGAAACATACAGCCAAACATTGCACATCTTTTCTAGTTTAAAATTGAAGATTTGTTTTGTAATCTTACGAATTCTGTTAG